>NC_134872.1:50882870-51218287 GCF_049852395.1 Peromyscus maniculatus bairdii | reverse complement strand
AGTTGTTTTTGGTTGAAGAGTTTCACCATAACAACAGAAAGGAAAGCAGACGCATGCATAAAGGAATTTCTAGAGAGCCTGAACTCAAGACCCGCTCTAAATATGAGTGACAGCCTCCTATGTGCTGGGTACTGATTGACCAGAAAGAGGAAAGGAGGAAGCCAGCTGAGCACCATCATTTACCTCTCTCTACTTCCTGACTGCAGTGTGCCCACCCACCTCAAATTCCCACCACCGCTGGGGCGTGGACTAGTCTCTCTGAAACTGTGAGACAAAGGAAACCCTTTTTTTCTTCACGTCGATTTTGTCACAGCAACAAGAAAACCACTTCACGTGAGTGAGCCACATCCCTCCTTCTTTACTTAAAAATAATGTTGTGTGCATAAGTAATTCATCCCTCGCCTCCCACACTGCTCACATTTCCCACCCGTGTCCACAGAGCCTGATTCGTTAGGCACTCTCACGGCTCCATTTCACCTTGTTTATAGGGACACACAGGACTTCGTGAAATACAGCTGCCTGCTAGCTGGCTAACCCTGCCCACCCCTGATTTTCCTCTTACCACCCTGGGCATTCCTTCCCACAATCCTACACTGCTCTCACTTCCTCTACTTCATCAGTGTCAGTGTCTTGAGTCCTTACATCTCTCCGTCTTTTTCTCCTCCACGTTCTCATCTGTTCCCAGAGCTTGAACTACGAGACATTGATTGTCTAATTCAAATCACCAACTCCCCCTCTCAAAATATCACTTGTAGAGGCTTCCCCTTGGGACCCCCTTTCCATCCACTAAGTGATGTCGTGGATACGAAGAGAGGTGAGTTTATTTGCTATAAAGTCAATAGGACTGGCCCGTGGATTGGGGCTCCAGTCATACCTGGCTTCAGCTACCCTGCAGTATCTACTGAGATGGCAGATCAATAATAAAATAGATTTGGGCATGTCTGTGGCCTCTCCTGGATACCTCAGGGGTGTCAGGCAAACAATAGAGTGTGCTAGCCTGAAATTCAGAATGGGAAATCAGAAAAGAGAGCATATATTCACTGCTTTCAGTGTATAGATGGCACCAGGCACTTGATTTCTTAGTAATCCACACAAGATCTGCTGATGAGGGGTAGGCAAGTGAAGCCTCCACACCAAAGTAACTCAGCATGGGGGTGGGGGTGCGGAAGCAATCCATTTGTCCAAGTGGGAAGCTTGGACATGATCCAGACAAGAGAGACAAGTTGAAGCCACACAAGGGAGAGTTAAATATTAGAAAGGAGAGCATTAGAATAGTGTCATGGATAATATTGTAGACATGACATGATTTATGACAGGGAGACAAGCCCCTGGGCACATCTGTGGGGATCTTTCTCAAGTCAGCCTCTTGGGAAGTCTGTGAGGGATCATCTAGGTCAGACTGAGGTGGGAAGATTCACTGTAAATTTGGGTGCATCGTTCCCAGAGCTGGTGTGTTAGATCGCATAAGAGACAGGAAGCCGGCTGTGTACCGGCCTTCACTTTCTTTGGCTTTCTAATTGGCTGGACAGTGAGGCCAGCTGCTTCAAGCCCCTGCCACCATGATTTGGCTGCTAATGAAGACCATGGTAGACTCTACCCTGGAATTATGAGCCAAAGTAGCGCCTGCCTTCTGTATGTTGCCTGGTTTGTGCGGGCATTTTATCATAGCAACAGCAAAGTAATAAAGACAAATAATAATTCACCGAGATGTCTGGGAACATTGAGTCTAGAGCAGAAAACAAACCACGCCTATAACTTTTAAATTCCTAACAAACGCACTAAAAAAATAAAGACACAAACTTCATGTAGAGACCTTATTTACCTTACATCCTGTATTTAAGATATATCATTTGAACATGTAATTACTGTAAGCAACTATTCAGGTATTTTTCCTTTGCTTTTCATACAGGTATTCAATATTTGTAGTGTAATTTAGTTCATATGACATCCATTTCAAGTGCTCAATGGCCATGTGCAGCTGGTGACACATGTACTGGACATTCTTGGTCTGGAATATGGTTAGAAGAACTGACCTTTGATGATGTAAGGAGCATCTTCCACGGGAAAGAAGACATGGATCAGAGCACAGCTTTAGGAAAATTAGTGGACTGCATGTGTATTTGTTACTTGTCATGTTGCTGAGGCAAAAAGTTACCCAAGAAAAGCAGTCTAAGGGAGGAAGTCTCTGTTTGGGTTCACGGTTTAATAAGAGATGTGATCTATCGTGGTGGGGAAAATGTGGAGGCAGGAGGATGCAGCCGGTGGTCACATTGCATCCACAGTCAGGAACAGAGTGTGAACAAGAAGTAGGTCTTGGCCATAAACCTTTAAGACTCACCCTTAGTGACCCACTTCCTCCAGAGAGGGGCCCTGCTTCCTTTGCATTCCACATCCTTGGAAAACAGCACCAGCCGTCAAGGCCAAGCATTCACACATAAGAGCCTATGAAGAACATTTCACGTTCGGAATACAACAGGATGTTGTGGGATGACAGAGGGCGGGCGGGCACTGAAGAGCATTTATCCACCAGCACATTGCTTGATGCCTCCTGAGTGGCCCCTCTTCTTTTCCTCCCATGCATACTCAGAGAGTTGCTGGGTGTCCTGCATCACAGAAGATGGGTCATCTCAGAGTTGAAGAGTCTCCCATAAAGTCTAAAATCAATCCCATGTTAGGAAATCCATGGGATTTCTTACGATTTTCTTCTCGGGCACTGTGAGAAGCCCAAGCCTCCTTCTGTAGTTAAACAAATGTAAGTTGTTGTGTGTAAGTGCAGTCTGGAAGCTAATCCTTTATGTTTCTGGGCAGTTCACTTCATAGGGATGATCAGCATTAAAAAAACAAAAGAACTTCTAGCTATCTAGTGTCTACCTATGTGATCAATAATAATAATCACAACAGTGACAATAATACACACAGGACCAACCACATCCTTCTGGTGTTGGCAGCTGATGATGCTCCCAAGCCTATTTTTCACTCAGGATCAGAAAACCCAAGTGTGACTATCTAAACCTTTCCTCCTCTCCCTTTGAATACCCCTGTACTCGGAGATAAATCTAATCCATGTGTTTCTGATTCATTTACACTTATCTCATCAAAATGTTGTTTTCTAGCAGTGATTTGAGAGCCAAGAAGTCGCTCTTCAAGAGCTTTTCTTACAAATAGGATGTTGTGGTTTGCCAAGAAGGGAAAAATTCAGAGCCTCCAAAGGTTGGACTTCAGATCAAAACTACAGAATCAGGAAGTTGGAGCCAAGGTTTGACAGGATGCTTTCCCATCATTTCTAGGAATCTTTGTCCCCTAGGTGATTTTTTTTCCTGTTTAGTTCAGTGATGGACAGAGTGAAAATGCTTCGGCTAGGCGATGTTGCTGGTCTGATTGCACTTGCAAGAAGTTGGACCAGAAAGTAGGATGCATTCAGAAAGGATGTGTTTCGAGGAATTCTCTTCCCTTTCTGGAGAGCCTCCTCATTCCAAGGGGTGCCTTGAGCCTCCTGTCAGCTAAATGGCAGCTTTTCTCCTCAACTGAGGGTCCTTTCTGTGCTTACAAACTCCTCCCCCTTCACAGGGCTATTCAAAGTATCTGAAACCACTCTCTTTAATTTTTACTCCTACTTAAAGCCCTGTATCAAAAACTTCAGGAAAACAAAAGTCCCAGAGCTTGAAGAATTCCATGGCCCTGAAAAGGAATTGAAGACACATTAGTTCAGATGTTAGGCTGATAAAACCCTCAACTCCCTTTCACTTGAGACTTTAATTAAAATGACCCTCGTAAAGGAGATTAAAAATAAACAGGCATTTGTGATACTTCTATGAAATACTGTCAGTTCTGCATGAACACACTCCTTCTGGTTTATTGGAACTTTCAAAGACTAGATTTTCTTGCTGACATTTGGAGTTAGAACAAATCTTCAGCAGCCCTCACAGGCTTAGATACTCTGATCTTCATCCATGTTTGTGTCTCTTTGGGAAGCTTCCAGACACGGGCCACTGGATGCCTGCTACACTAGTGGAGTGGATTTATGAGGTCTCTTGCAAAGGAGCAAACTGTGTAGTCTGGCAGTGCTGAGCAGGACGCAATAAACGTCAAAAAATGCACTGAATTAATCTCAAAATTCAGTGAGACTCAGACCTTGCAGAGTAAAGAAGAGGGGACTGTATTAATGGTTTGTAAAGCAGGGGAGAAACGGGGGTTCAGAGAGAATGGGGTGAGCAGAGACACAGAGGAGAGGTACCTAGCAGAGTAATTTTTTCAGACAACCCCAAACATTGGTCTGTTCACTATGAGCAATGAATGGCCACTTTTAGGAACATTTAGCAAGATGGCTGTGGATAAGACAGGCTAGCACAGACTTTGTGAAGAACACCAATCAGATCAAGAGCAGTCCAGTGATTACCATCCTGGGACAAGGGCTACTCAGTGTATGCTGGAGGAATTTTCTGAGTCGATAGGAAAAAGGCAGGATAATGGAGAAAATGACTCATAATCTTTGAACCAGAAAGCAGGGGATGTAGGAATCTGCAGCGCCCAGGCTCGAAGCCATGGATAACAGAAATCCATTTCAGTAACGTCAACGATCCCTGAGAAAGTAAGCGATAGTCAGAATTATTTAGGAGGATGGAGGGAGTCAGTGGGAGAAGGAAACAGAGTGGTACAGATATCAACAAAGTACAATGATGTATGTACAAAAATATAATAAAGAGATACATATAAATGATAACAAATAGAATGACAAATGCCTAAAATGTTACAAGGAAGCAATGTAAAAAAGACAAAATGTAATTAAAGGAGCACCTTTTGGATTTCCACAGACTTCTCAGCCTGGAGTGGTGTCATGTTACTGACTAAATCACACACACACACACACACACACACACACACACACACACACACACACACCTCTTACTCTGTATTCAGGAAGAATGAATTCCAACAACTGTCTGTGGGCCTCCTTCTGGAATGCTCCCCACTGCCCTTCCTCTTTTATTTAGTTGGGGATTGCATTCTTATGAAAAGAAGTTACAAACTTACTTTGCAAAGGTAAGTAACTATCTGAATATCTCCAGAAGCCAAAGGATCTTATTACCTGAGCTAAGAAGCCCTTGCAAGAAATGTAAAGAGAACTCTTAATAATGAATATGTAGCTGGGTTGTAAAAAGCACATGGCTGTGACCCTCTGTCCATCTCTTACATTCTTTAAGAATGCTTGTACCAGTAAGAGTGCTTGCCTAAGGTCCTGAGTTCAATTCCCAGGATACATAGAGTGGAAGGAGAGAAGTGACCCCCAAAAGTTGTCCTCTGACCTCCACACGTGCCCTGTGGCACATGTGCTCCCACACCACAGTAAGTAAATCTAAATAAATAAAAATAACTTAAAATGTATTCATAGCACTTATGTCAGAGCTGAGCACCTAATAGAACAGTTATCGCCGGGTGGTGGTGGCGCACGCCTTTAATCCCAGCACTCGGGACGCAGAACCAGGTGGATCTCTGTGAGTTCGAGGCCAGCCTAGGCTACCAAGTGAGTCCCAGGAAAGGCGCAAAGCTACGCAGAGAAACTCTGTCTCGAAAAAAACAAAAAAAAAAAAAACAAACAAACAAAAAAAAAGAACAGTTATCAAGTGACATTACCTGTCTTGCACAGGCACAAAAACATATATATGCAATCAGATTAATGTCCCATTTACACGATGTATTTGTGCATTTCCCAAATAATAAGTAAAGTTAACATTTTTAAGAGCAATCACAAACTATAAAGGAAAATGTGCATTGCTCTGACTTACACAGAGAGTTCTCAGCCTAGTACAGGCTGTAAGCCACCATGGGATGGTTCCAATTATCAGGAATGTCATTGTTCAGCTGAGGCTCCTTCCTCAGTCATCAGCCTATTTATTATGTTTGAACTCCGTTCTGAGCAGCTGAGGCTGTGAGCCTGCTCCCTTCCTCCAGTTCCCAACATCTACTGGCAGCTTCGGCCCAAGGCATAAAATCTGAGGATTGGCCAGGGGTAGGTAGATAGATCCAGCTGGTGGTTGAATTTGGATTTGTATCCAAGTAGATCTTTTGGCAACTCTGTCATCTCAATAGATTCTTAGAGGAAAAAAGTCAGTCTCCTTCTCCCTAGGTGTGTAGTGCTTGGAAGGGTGGGAAGGCCAAATGGAAGCCTTTCTCATGCCAACGTTCCTCCGGGTTCCCGAGGCTGCTCTAGCATGTGTACTCTGTATGGAGCACCATTGCCTTCCGATCTAATCAGAGCAGCAGCCAGTCCTCCTATTCATGGGAGCTCCCTGCCATCGGTTACAGGCCTCAGAAAAGACAGGCAATGCTGCAACTCTGAAACATGATTCAAGAAGATGAGCCTCCGATGAAGGGACCAGTTGTAACTCAGCAAACCCAAATGATGTCTTCAAAAGTCTAACTGCTAGGCACAGAGAGTTCTAAGAGGACGGTGTGTATAGAAACCAAGAGCAAAACATTATGTAAAAAGCGAACAAAAACAAACCAAAAAGCAAACAAACAGCACAAGAGAGTTTTTAGAAACTTAAAAGTACTTTACAAAACCAATAGCTATGTTGACAATAGAACATTGTAGCCTGAGACTAAGGTTGCGGTCTGGAGCCTATGACCGAGCAAACGTCTCAAAAGTGTGGCGCCATGAAGCCACATGTTGTTGAAACCAAACAACAAACAAACAAAACCCGTAAAGAAACCCATGCTGGGAAAGTCAAGAGACATGGGGGAATCTACCACTCAGCATCCATCCTCTGAGAGTTTAGGAGAGAGCGCTTGCAGGGAGAGAGACAGCAGTTGGAGGAAGAAGATGGACCCCCTGAATTGGGGAACAGAGGAATCTCCCCAGCGTAAAATTTCTCAGAATACTTCAACGAGCTTAACTAGGCATGGAGGATAGTTCCATATTTGAAAACAATGAAGAAAAAATGTCTGGAAACATCTAAGAGAAAAAAGTTAGTAGGAGGCAGCTTGGACCTGCCAAAGATCCCCGCTTTAGGAAGCTAAGCGGGAGGATCATGGGTTTGAAGCTAGCCTGTGCTACATAATACGCTCCTATCTCAACAAGGTGAGAAGAGGGTGGGAAGAGAGAAAGACAGGGTGGAAGAGGAGGAGGTAAAGAAAGAAGACCCCTGAGTCAGGCTGCTGCCAACTGTCACTAATAGAAGTCAGATCTACATATTTACAGACAGGGGACCCAGAAAGTCATCCTGTGTGCTGAGCAAGGTCAGACACAGACTGTCGGTTTCGGGACAATGACACTGTTCTCCTCTATCATTTCCTTAACAGAGTCAGAATTCATGGTCATTGATGTAACTGTCTAAAATTCCTCATATCAACAGACTACCCTGAAGCTGAGAGCAGCCTTACGGCCCAGTTCTAGACAGTGGCTGTAAGCAGAGGTCGACTACTGGGGTTTTCTGCACAGCTTCTTCAGAAGGACCAGCTCAGCAGCCTGCTGCCTAGACCTTTCCTTTCTCACGTGTGTTTTCAGAACATGGGCTTGATGTCTACAGGCAACACCATCATGTGACCAAAAAGAACAAGCTCCCATAGTAGGGATGTTAGCATAAATGTGTGTTTCCATGTCCTTGTCTATGTGGTTCTGTGTGTGTGTGTGTCTGTCTGTCTGTCTCTGTCTCTCTCTGTGTAAGTGTGTGTCTGTCTCTCTGTATCTCTGTGTGTGTATGTGTCTGTCTCTCTCTGTGTGTATGTGTGTGTGTGTCTGTGTGTTTGTCTCTGTGTATGTGTGTCTGTGTGTGTCTCTCTGTGTGTATATGTGTGTCTCTGTGTGTCTGTGTCTATCTGTGTGTGTCTCTGTATATGTTTGTGTGTCTGTGTGTGTGTGTGTGTGTGCGTGTGTGTGTGTGTGAGTGAAGGTATCCACAGAGGATAGAAGAGGGCAGCAAACGGTTCCCCGATGCTGGGGACCAAACCCAGGCCTTGCACATGATAAGTCCATGTTCTGCTGTAAAGCTGTCATTACAGCCAACGTGGAGAACTCGTCAAACACAGTGTTAGAGGTGTACTCTAGATGTGACACAAAACACAGAAGCAAAGAAAAACAGGGGGCGATGAATGCAATTCACAAAATATATGATTTGATTTTCTTTGTGGGGAAAATTCCTGCAAAACAGTGGTGGAATTAAAGACAAGCTGGGAAATGTGCAACTGCAATTTTTATCCTAAGAGCTAATTTCCTCAATACATTGTAAAAGTCCAGTGAAGTGGTACAAAGAAGGAAAAGACTTGACTCAAACTGGAAATAGCTAAAAGATAAAGCCAGCTCACAGAGCAAAGAATTCAACTGTCTTTATATGACACAGTATCCCAGCCACAGGAAGATGGATGCACACTGAGAGCACAGAGCATTATCAGATGCAAATGCTTGTTTGAGACTGTACAGTTATAAAATAATCTAGTAATAAATAGGAAAAAGTTCCTGGGTAAAATAATTGGATGAGTAAGAGACAATGATAGATGAAATGTGTACTCCTCTCCAAAACTCCCTTTCAAATTGTGTGTGTGTCCGTGTGTCTGTGTGTCCATGTGTCCATGTGTGTGTGTCCGTGTCCATGTCCCTGTCCCTGTCCGTGTGTGTGTGTGTGTGTGTGTGTGTGTGTGTGTGTGTGTGTGTGTGTAGATATCCACAGAGGAGATAAGATGGCATTGGGTCTCCTGGAACTGGAGTTACAGACAGTTGTGTACCATCTGATGTGGGTGCTGGGCATGGATCTCAGAACCTCTGCAAGAGCAGCATGTACTCTTCACTGGGGAGCCATCTTTTCTGCCCTCAAGTCAATTATTTTACTTTGAGAGAACTGTAGATCTACAGACAGTTGCAACAAGTTAGCAAAAACCTGTCTCCTTTACCCAGGTTCCTAGTGTGACAGCCAGTTGTGACCTGTGTGGTACAAGATCATAGCCAGGATGTCGACAGGACACATGGAAGCGAGTCTTCACACTGCGACATCCATCTCCTCAACCCCAAGTGGTTCGCTTCTTTTTCTGGGATCAACGCTGCAAAGCCTGATTAGTGGGTGGTGTGATAGTTGAGTTGCATGGTTAGTTTGAAGCCACCAGGATCTTGTGTCTGGATCATTCTGGATTCCTGCCATCAAGCTATGAGTGCTCCAGTTTCTCCGTGTCTTCTCCAGAGTTTAAGTCGCCATTTGTTTTTGTTGTTGTTGTTTTCTTTCGTTTTTTAGCCCTTTTGATTGGCAGTTATTAATATCTTCGTGTGACTTTAATTGGCATTTTCCCATGGCTAGTGGTTGTTGAGCAAAGTGCTCCTGTACTTGCTCCTGCTCTGCAGATCCAGGGTGAAGTGCCCCTGCTTTTGTCTGTGTTTAAACTGAACTGTTTGCTTGTTTACTGCGAACTGTTTAAATATTTTGTTTCCACTTAGCTTACAATGTGACAGGTTTCCATAGGGCATGTTCATACACACATAGCTTTGACTGAGTTTCTCAACTCGCTTTGGCCTCCCCTCATGCCCCTGTCTACACCCCATCCCAATGCCCACTGTACCCTTCTACCCCATCTCCACTTTTATATCACATGTTCTTTATCTTCTCTGCTCCCCTCCCTCAAAGCCTTCCTTTTTCTTCCCCATGGGCCCCCTCTCTACCCACACTTCCACTAGGTGCAAAGTGGCAGAAAGAGCATGCAGCTTTGTCTTTCTGAGTGTCGGTTACCTCTCTCATAACACTTTCTGTTTCCATCTATCTTTCTGCAAATGTCATGATTCCGTCCTTCATTACAGAAAACTCCGTTGTGTAAGTGTACCACGTTGTTGGTTTTCATGCATACGCTGATGGGTGTCCAGGATGGTTCTGTTTCCTGACTCTCGTGAGTAGAGCAGCAGTGAGCACGGGTGGGCAAGCGTCTCTGAGGGAGGATGCGGAGGCCTTCATCCTTCTGGTGTGTGCCCAGGAGTGGTACAGCTGGGCCATGTGGTGGTTCTCTTTTAGTTTTTTGGGAAAATGCTACACATGTATCCATAGTGGCTACCTCAGTTTACACTTCCAGCAGCAGTGAATGTGTCTTCTTGATGACAGGCATTCTGGTTAGGGTGAGATAGACTCTCCAGACAACTTTAATTTGCTTTCCCCTGATGGTGAAGACTCTGGAAGTTTTATTGGCCATTTGTATTTTTTCATTGGCAACTTTGTTTTATTGGTGTTTAATTTCCACATTTTATTATTTACTCTAGGTATCAATCCCTTGGCTGAAATGAAGATGAGGAAGATTTCACCCAACTCTACGGGCTGCTTGCTGGCTTATTCCCATTGAGGGTTTCTTCTACCGTGCAAAGCTTTGAAATTCCATGTAAGTCCACCTGTCCTTTTCATGAGGTTTTTGTCTCCCCACACAGACATTTTATGAAAATAGTCAAACATATTAATCTCCCCATGCCTTTAACAACTCTGTCTTGTGTTTTATCTTCAAATTGTGTTGGCAAGTTCTCTTCATTGGCTGTAATATCAGCTTTACAGCAGAACACAGGCTTATGAGGCAGAAGGCCCTGGTTTGGCCCCCAGCATCAATTTCCCACAAGGAACCAGTGTGATTTCCTTTCTTTATGCTAACATTTCTACTATGGGAGCTTGTTCTTTTGAGTCACATGATGGTGTGGCCTGTAGACATCAAGCCCATGTTCTGAAAACACACGTGAGAAAGGAAAGGTCTAGGCAGCAGGCTGCTGAGCTGGTCCTTCTGAAGAAGCTGTGCAGAAAACCCCAGTAGTCGACCTCTGCTTACAGCCACTGTCTAGAACTGGGCCGTAAGGCTGCTCTCAGCTTCAGGGTAGTCTGTTGATATGAGGAATTTTAGACAGTTACATCAATGACCATGAATTCTGACTCTGTTAAGGAAACGATAGAGAATAGTAGTGTCATTGTCCTGAAGCTAGGAGAGTCTGTGTCTGACCTTGCATAGGTCTCTCTCTCTCTCTCTCTCTCTCTCTCTCTCTCTCTCTCTCTCTCTCTCTCTCCCTCCCTCCCTCCCTCCCTCCCTCCCTCTCCCTCCCTCCCTCTCCCTCCCTCACTCCTTCCCTCCCTCCCACCTTCCCTTCCTCTTTTACTTTTTACTCTTTAGCACAGGCTGGCAGAAGAGGTTGTCAGATGTCCTGCAACTGGAATTATAAACACTTGTGAACTACCATGTGGGTATTGGGAACCAAGCCTGGGTCTGCTGGAAGAGAAACCAGTGCTCTTAACCACAGTACCATCTCTCCAGCCCCCTTTGCCCATCCTTTGGACTACTTCCTGTGCTGTTGAGGCTCTATTTCTTGATATGATCTAACACAGAACAGCCAGTGCTCCAAACATGACCGCTCTGGGATGGGAGGATGAGTCAGTCAGTAAAGAGCTAGTCCTGCAAACACCATGACCTGAGTTCAATCTCTAGAACCCATGCAGGAAAGCTGGGTGTGGCAGTGCACATGTGGACCCCATCTCAGAGGGCATAGCAGAATCCCTTGGGACCTTGGAGGCTACCTGAGTCTACTTTGCAAGTTTCAGGTCCGTGAGACATCCTGTCTCAAGACACAAGGTGGACAATTCCCAAGACATAACAGCTGAAGTTGTCCTCTGGCTTACACACACACACACACACACACACACACACACACACACACACACACACACACTGTACTATGACTACACCATGCTGGGTGTAGAGTTAGGGGAGACATGTGATGAACCCACTATGCTAATCTTGTTGCCTGTAAAACCTAATGAGGAACAAGTCTTCATATGGCCAACATTTCCTTCTTGCAAACAGCATGACTGGTTAATCCTCCCTAACTAGCTATGACCTCGCAAAGCAGGAAGAGAGAAGGCACCAAGCTGTGGCTGGAATGTAGAATTCATGTGCTGGACTTCACATGTAGGTTTTCTTTTGCTATATTCTGAGAACTCATTCTGCATTTTTATTTGTGTGGAATAAATTCTTCTCATCAAATCCCAGACTTAGGCATATTTGTTCAAGGCGAAGTCATAAAAATGTTGGCCCTTGGATATTGCTAGTAGGCAAGGATCAAGTATTTTTGGAGATGTAACTTGGATGCTATCCCTTCTAGCCCAAGTCTATATAACATTTAAGTGGCATGGAAAAACCAGGCAAGATGAGTGTGTGTGTGTCAGATCCTTTACTGGGTCCAAGACCTCCAGGGAAGCCTAAAAGCAGCGGCACATCTCCACCATAACAAGGGCTGCCTATAAATCTGGTTCTCTGGTGTGAGTCACCAGGAGAAGAATTTATACATGTCTAGGAAAATGGAAAAGGCTTGACCAGCACTTTCAATTGGAAAGGCTCTATTATCTCTATTCCTTCCCTAGGTCAAAACTTGTTGGCTACTTCTTTCCTAATTGTTCCCCCAACTCTTGATCCATCAAATGTGGATGCCACAAAACAGACTTCACATTTTGTTGCTTTGGTTGTTAGGGAAAGTTGCATTTTGGAAGGCCACAAACCATTCTTTCTTCAATCCGTTGCCCCCACTTTGGGGAACAATATTGCTCCTGTGGAGAATGTGTCTTAGGTGAATGAGTGTCTGTGTTCTTTGCTCCATCCATCACTGCTTCAGGGACAGAACTGAGAGGGTGAGGGACTGAAGGAAAAAACAGACAGATGGACACACGGACAGAAAGCTGGGATCAGGTGGTCTGGGCCAGGGAAGTTCAGCGTGTTTATTGTTCTGAGTTGAACAGGGAGGTAGGGGTGTTGTAGACCACTGAATAAGGAGGTGGGGTTACTACATACAGACAAACAAGGAAGCAGAGTTTAGTATGCAGCTGGATGAGGGGGCAGGTTTAGCTAATCTTGGTAGGAGCCATCTATGTAGAGAGCAGTCTTCATGTTGAAAATGTCCCAGGGTTGGAGGCACCTATGGTGAACATTTCCACATACTGTCAACATTCCCACCAGGATTCAAGGGAGCGGCTTGCTCTGAGATGCTGGGGTCCTTGACATAGCCCACATCAATAATACACATTTCCTTAGGACCTCACACACCTCACACACTCAGGGCTTCCTGTGTTCTTTACAATGATGTGGTGCTGGCCACTGCTGGTCTCCAGCTCCATCTTCACCAGGAAGCTCCTTTCCTCCCAACTTCCCACCCACCCTCAGGGGTGGGTGACCTTGGAACTTGAGTTACCCTGTCAAGGGGACAGTGTGGTACAGTCTGCCTTCACATGCCCACCCCCCTTGTGTCAAGGTGGAGGCTAGATGGTCAGATGCCAGTTAGCCATCTTCTCTGAGGGTTCAGACTCTTCTAGACATTACTTTGGTTTGTCATGACTATATATAGACTTAGTTCATTATCTGTACACTCAAGAAGCCCGGGTGGTGTTTCTAACTGCCTTGCTGATATGGAATTCAATTTAGAGTTGGTCCCTTAGGCTTGGGGCCTTCTGGGAAAATGAGCTACATTTCTCATTTCCCTTCTATCCAGTGGATTCACCTACCTACTTACTGTTCTGGCTCAAACTGCTTTGGTCACTAGCGAGATTACGGCCCCAACTCCCAACTGCTATACTTTTCCTGCATCGGGAGCCCATGACATAATCAAGAATTCTCCATAGTGTCTAGGCATACTATGCCTTTTGTATTCAGGGTTTTTTTTCTGCTGCTTCACAGCCTACATCTGGGTTTTCAAACCTGCTGACCAAATGTCACCGTTAAGAAACAGGATTTCTCTCCCTTCATGTGTTGACACTCCGTCTTTATTACATTGTCTTTACACTGTCTACTATTTTTCTGTGCTCTCCTGCCTTGTCTTGTTCTTGTGTATACTGTGCTCTAGTGCTGTGTCTTGGGCTTGTGGATGTCTGATTTACTTTGTCTTTGTTTCTTATATATGATTTGAACTAAGCTATTGACTGGGCTAGAACAATGTTCACATCTGTAGGAAGAGCTAGCTCCAAGGCCCTGCTCTTCCCCTCTCTGGATGGCGGCTCCCTGACCCTCACATATCTGACTCCATGTGTTTAACTTGGCACCAAAAGCCTCCCTTCAAACTCAAACTTAATGCGGACAGGGAAGTAATTACAAGGGTGTTCTTAAAGGTGTGAAGAGTGAGGGCATGTTTGCCATGGGTCCATAACAACAGGGTACACCACATTATTCAGGTTCCTGGAATGTCCCAGAGGCCTAGTTGCTTCAAAAAAACCAATAAACAGCCGGGTTGTTTATTGGCATGGCTCTGCCTCTCATCTATCATTTACTGTGGCCCTGGGTGGTCAGACTGACCACTTTGCTTTTATTTTTAGAAGATGGCAAATTAAGGTTCATTCAATGTAGTAAATCTTCGTCTGTAAGAATCAAACAGAGCCGGGTGGTGGTGGCACACGCCTTTAATCCCAGCACTCGGGAGGCAGAATGAGGCGATCTCTGTGAGTTCAAGGCCAGCCTGGTCTACAGAGCGACATCCAGGACAGGCACCAAAACTACACAGAGAAAACCTGTCTCAAAAACAAAACAAACAAAAGAATCAAACAGTAAAAGAGAAGAGGGGACCTCAAGGATTGTGCCTAGACAGAAATGCGCACACATTAGAGCAGTGGTTCTCAGCCTTCCTAATGCCGTGACCCTTTAATACGGGTCCTCATGGGGACCCTCAATCATAGAATTACTTTGTTGCTACTTCATAACTGTAATTTTGTTACTGTTATGAATTGTAAGTATCTGTGTTTTCTGATAATTTTAGGCGACTTCTGTGAAAAAGCCCTAAAGGGGTCATGACCACGGGTTGAGAACTGGTGTGTTAGATTATAAAGGAAACAGGTTTGCTGGTTCTGTTTTGTTTTGACTCTTTCGAACTGCTTCCTAATGGTTTAAACCCATACAGATATCTAAAATCAAAATAAAACAAAAACAAACAAGCAAAAAAGAAAACAGAAATGAAAACAAAACATAGTATACCACAGGATAGCCTGTGGGTCACATCTTGCCTGTTTTGTAAATAAAGATTTATTGGCACACAACCACACTCACTTGTTTGCTGTCTTTGTGCTACAAGGCAAAATCCAGTAGTTGCAACATACGATCATACGTGACCACAGCATCTAAGGTATTTAATATACAGCCTTTTACTTAAAAAGTTCACAACTTCTGTCTCAGATCAGTACGGACACAGTCTTGTCTTCCTGACTCATTTGCCAGGAGGAAGTTTGTTGACTGATCAGAGCAGAAGAGGAACACATGACTTTCTCTCAAGAGCACCCTTTCTCATCCTCAGAAGCACGCTGTCTTAATTTTCTTTCTGTTATTGTGATAAAATGCCCTAACCAAAAGCAAGCTGGGGAGGAAAGAGTTTGTTTGACTCACACTCTCATCACTGAGGGAAGTCAGGCCAGAAACCTGGAGGCAGGAACCAAACACAGGCCATGAGGGAACATTGCTCACTGACTTGCTCTCCATCATTTACTCAACTTGTTTTATATACTGCAGAAGCCCAGGGATGGTAACATTATGGTGGGCTGGGCCTCCCACATCAGGAAATGCCGTACAGGCCAACCTAGAGGCAATTTTTTATTTGAGGTCCCCTCTTCCCAGATGATTCTAGCTTATTTCACATTAACAAAAAACTAACCAGGACATCTACCATCGTTCTTCTGGACCAAAAGCGTTTCCTAGACTGGTGGTGGGGAACCCAGTCTAGAATCCTGGCACTGGGAGCACTCACTGGGAGACTTTAAGCGTGGTCACCCTTTGAGCCATATGCCTCCATTTCTCCATCTGTATATGGGGTGGTGATCACACTTGGTTCACTGATGTGTAGTGAGGGTCAATACATCTGTGCGCAGGAAGAGTCAAGAACAATGACATCATGTTGACACCTACGTGTTTCCTTCTCTCCGGGTTGGGGCCATTCCTCCAGCCTAAGTATCCCATGCTGCATGTACGCACCAGAAAAGAATGCAGGTGAGAGAAGATCCATCTTTCAATTCAGCAGTAAGTACCTAAGTGTTGGCCAAGTGAACTCTCTGACATGCTTGGAACCAGGAGTATTGGGAATCATTTCCAATATTGGAATATTCACATGTGGATATCTGGAAATACCACATCTTGGGAACAGGACCTGACTCTAAATACACCTCATACATCTAGACAGAGGGTTTGTCGTCTGTGATTTCTGGAGATTTCTAGGACTTCACACATGCTAGGCAAGCACTCACCTACTGAGTTATGCCCTCTGATCTCTCCTTATGTTTTCTTTTGAACAAGACCAAGCCTTCTGGCCATGAACTCACTCTGAAACCCAGGCAGGCCTTGAACTTGCAATCTTCCTGACTCAGCCCCCTGGGTGACTGGGATTATATAGGCTTGTACCACCAAACCCAGCAACTGGAGATAATAATATCAGGCAATTTAATACTTCTGTGCATGGAGCTTAATTTCATGTTGTGTAAAGTTCTATTCCCCCTAATGTCATGCTAGTACTCAAAAGAAATTTCACATGTTGGAGTATTTCAGGTTTCAGATTTTTAGACTAGTGATGCTTATTTAGCTTTTTTATAAGTCATAACAATCCAAAACCTGGGTACATTTGAACACACCCTCTGAATGCCTTCTGCAAAATCCAAACTACTGCAGTGGTTCTCAACCTTCCTAATGCTGCAACCCCTTAATACAGTTCCAATGTTTTATGGTGACCCCCGACCATAAAATTATTGCATTGTTATTTCACAACTGTAATTTTGCTACTGCTATGAATTATAAATATCTGATATGCTAAATACCTGATAGATGACCCCCAAAGGGGGTTGTGACCCACAGGTTCAGAACCCCGGCACTACAGAATAGCAATGCTTGCCTTGCTAAACTTTCTGGACTCACTGTCTCCTGTCTGGGTATTTCAGCTCACTCTCACCCTTCAGTGGGCTAATTGTCCCTGGAAGAGAGTCACCCGTTGGGCTCAGCACCCTGCTCTTTTCAAAGGGCTTAATAAATGAGTGATTCTGCATATACTTACTCATGTGCTCCAAAGCCAGACACACAAGGTTAAAAAAGGCCGATCCCAGTTTGAAAACAGGAAAATTAATCTGGCCATTGCTCAAAGCTAGTCCAAAGAGAACAGGAGCAGTTTGCCCCCAAGCATCCAACACTGTGTTGTCCCTAGACAAGGCTGCCGAATCAATTAGCCTAATGAAATGAGGTGGAAAATTACTCCTGCAAATAAGTTGCCATGAAAAGAGTCTTAATTTGGCCTAAGGGAAAGCAAACAGCTCTCCTCTCCTCTTGCCAGAGTCCATGAATGGGGAATAATTGGCAATTTGTGTGTATGTGTGTTTTAAGGTCTCAGTACAAGTGTGTTTTTGTTGACAAGCAGTGGGGGCTTTTCTGTGACATTTCTAATTAAGGGACAGAATGACTGTGTGTGTTGGCAAATGGGTCACAAGTGTACCATGGCTGCAAGCATGGGGACCTGGAATGCCACGCCACCCTAAGGTCGACAGGAACCTCTAGGAGCCACACCCTCCACACATCAGTCCCAACAGCCCACAACCTGTGTTTCTTTCCTGAGAGCTATCTCCCCAGCCAAGAGGACTCCATAGGGGCCTGGAAATGCAGATAATGGACTTTAAAAAAAAATGCTTTGGAGTTAGATGTTTTTCTTTAGGAGGGCGACTGTCCTGATTTGAATATGGAATGTCCCCATCACACACACAGTCGTGTGCTTGACGTCTTGCGTTGCAGTTGGTGACACTATTTGGGTAGGCAGTAGATGCTTTCTGAGTCCCGTGAATCTGGAGACATGAGTCATGACTGGCAAAGGTGTGCCATAAGTAGTGGTTCCAGCTGCCACGGACTGGCTTTCCTGCTCACTGCCATCATAGTCTTACCCTCCACGCTGCACCCTCTGGACTGAGAGACACATTAAGCCCCCTCTTCCTTCTGCTGCTGCTGTCTGTGGTTGAAAAGCAACTGACACATGACCTTTGTTAAGACAAAAATGTATGTCAACATGTAGGGGGTAGACTCCTCCTTTTTCTGCACTACACAACCAACCATTCCTTAGCTGCCCCATGCCTGCCTTACCACCCCCAACACACCCTGCAGAAGGACCTCAAAACACATCAATGAGAAGGCCTTAGGGTTCTGGAAATCTTTGTGTAATAGGACTCTGGGCTGGAGAGATGGTCATGCGGTCATGAGGACCTGAGTTCAATCCCCAGGATCCACGTGAGGGTGGAAGGAGAGCACTGACTCTCCCATGTTGTCCTCTGACCTCCACATGGATGCTGTGGCACACATGAACACACGCACAATAAAAAGTTAATCCTGGTTTTTAGCATTCCCAAACATCTCTTCCTGGTAAGGACATGAGCTTCAAAGAAAGTGGGCTGCAAAGAACAAAATCCCTGCTACACTAGGGAAATTAAAAAACCAAAATCATCGGGCAAGGTCAACATATTGTCTTAACCAGCTCTGCTTTCCCCTCGTTTTCCTGCATGGGTTCTTCCTACACACTCCAGCCAGCCCTTAAACTCTCACTGTTTGTCATTTTTGTCCTAATGAGCACGTTCATGACATACAGTGACCTTGACTCAGAGCGTAGCTTTGAAGCCATGTCCTGACACCATGCATCTCAGCAAACACAGCTTGAAACCTCTGCTCTGTGTCAAGGCTGTTGTGTGTCATGAACTCGACTGTTTCTACGGCACCTACAAGTTTTCACTCTTACAGAGACTTAACAGTATAATTCATATAACGAGATTTTTAGTATTTTCTTGCAACCATTCTTCATCATGCAAATATTAAATTAATATGTCTTTGTATTTTGTTGTGTTGAACAAATAAGCGTATTCATTCCATTAGTATAAAAATATGCTATACTTACCAATAAATGGTGAAATAATATTCATACAAACAATTGTTTTAAAATAAATTTCCTTCTGATTTATTAGCCACATATGAAGACACATATGTCATTTAAGTGTATTGATCCAACCAGGTCCCATGTATTAGGTAGTCATTCCTTTGTCTCCAACAAGAGGGAGAAGAGTATGAGACCCTGACCAGCACTCCAGGATCCTTTTGTGGAGACAAGATGTGCTCATTAGGACAAAAATGACAAACAGTGAGAGTTTAAGGGCTGGCTGGAGTGTGTAGGAAGGATCCAGGCAGGAAAATGGGGGGAAAGCAGAACTGGTTAGGACAACATGTTAGCCTTGCCCATCTGAGGGAAGTTTCTTGTGATGTCACTGCAGCCTTGGTTCCCAACACACAGCATGCTGACCTGGCACTGCAATGACTTCACAAGATGCAGCTTGAGTGGACACACTGCAATGACATCACAAGATGCAGCTTGAGTAGACACACTGCAATGATGTCACAAGATGCAGCTTGAGTGGACACCGACAGAAACACCTGTGATTCACCACACACTTGATTTTGACTTCATTTCTGATCACCGAATATTTAGAAATATCTTACTCTTACAATGTTTTGTGAGCCCCACATTCAGTTATATGACCCTCTCCAGGAACAAGACTCACTTAATTCTTCTCTATTACTATTTGTGTGTTGGGGTGGGACCCCCAGGTACAGCACATGTATGTGGAGATCTGCTGTTGGTTCTCTCCTGCTGTGAGACCTGGGGATGAAACACAGCTCATCAGAATTACAACAAACATTTCCCCTGCTGAGCTGGCTCACCAGCCTGGAATCTACCATTTCAAAAGCTTTGTGTTACCTACTCCCTATGATCATTCCCAATTCCACCCACTTCCCTTTGAATTTCATTTTCCTTTACTCATGAATAGAATTCCATCATGTACATGTTCCACATGTTCGTCATCCATTCATCAGTTGATGGACATCTAGGTTGATTGCATTTCCTGGCTATTGTGAATACAGCACCAATGAACATGGATGAGCATGCATCTCTGTAGAAGAATAAAAAGTTCTTTGGGCATATGCCCAGGAATGGTATAACTGGGTCATATTTAGTTCTGTGTAGCTTTTTGAGAGTTGGAAGCTATTAGAAGAGGAAGAGTCAGTTTTCTTTAGGGATTTGGCCTCTACTAAAGGCCCATGCTCTGCTGGATGGCCAGTAACCCATCCACATACAGGAATCACTCACTGCACTCAATGGGTTAAAGAAGAAGAACACATAAAGTTGAGAGGTAGATATGAGGGGTGCTGGGGTAGAGTTGGGGGGATGGTAATTGGATGTGATCAAAATACATTGTATATATGTGTGAAATTCTCAAATAATGAAAAAAATATATTTAAAAATAGCTCAGTGCTATGCTATGCTGCCTGGCTGGCATTTTCTACAGGATTTGGGGGTCAGGGGACATCATCTGACCACCTTCTATTCTACTCCAAGACTACCCCCATCTTCTTTGAGGGACCAGTATTCTGAAACTGCCTGGACAAATCCCTTACACCTCATACCTTAATTTCCCTCTTAATGTCCAAGTCACTTTCTAGGGGGTTGGTCTGGAGAATAGCTGAAATGGTTCTTGTTAAATGAAAAGATGAAATCAGAACAGACATTTGGAAAACAGCCTTCTATCTGGCAAATGCCCCTTTCCCTCAAAGCCACAGGGACTTAAAAAGGGCCAGATGTTGCCATTTTCACACTACAAAAAGGTCACATAAATGGATCCATAGGACAAGTTCCATTTTTCAATTTCCTTTTACATAATTTAAATGATGGGAACATGGCCAGGAAGTGGCCAATGCTCCAGAGATTCTGCTGTGGAATCTATAGCAAGCCCACAAAAGTGACAGAGATAGCCTTGGAGGGCATCTTCAGCATGGAAAATCTTCCCTCTGGCTTGTCATATGCTCCAGTTCCTGCAAAACCCTAGTACTGCTTTTTTTTTCTTTTTAAATCTCTTTATTGATGAAATTTCCATGTGAAACCTGAACACACAGATGGGAGATTCTTCCTTTTAAACTCAAGAAGATCACAACAGGTCAGAACTGACTGGTACTCTTTTTAAAAGGAAATATTTCTTTTTATTTTTCAGTGTGTGTGTGTGTGTGTGTGTGTGTGTGTGTGTGTGTGTGTGTGTACAGTGCCTTCAGATAGGAACCGCCATTCTCTTATTTCAGGGACTTAAAATAGACCCCAATAAATTAGGAACATTTTCACAGAACTAGGGGATATCTCAGTTAGAAAAGTGCTTTAGAAGTACAGGGACAAAAAAGATGGACTTGGTGGTTTATGCTTACAGCCCCAGCCCTGGGGAGACAGACAGGAGATCCCAGGGGCTCGCCAGCCAACTGGCCTAGCCTGCTTGCTTAGTCCCAGGCTAGAGAGAGATTCTGTCTCAAAAAAAAAAAAAAAAAAAAAAAAAAAAGTAGATTGTCTTGCGAAATAACACCTAAATTTTTTTCTGGCCTCCACACATGCACAAGTGTACAGGCATGCAGAGATTTACTCACACACGTACACCAGTACACAAGCACACCGTGAGTAGCATTCAGAGATACCCTTTAACCTTTGCGTCTCTGCAAAATACAGGCAACTCATCGGCTTGGGTTGGAGCCAAAGGTGAAGTACCATTGTAGATTTCCAAAAGGCGCTTTCCTACAGTTAGCAACTTCACTCTGCTCATAGCCTCCCATCTCTTAGCAAAAAAATCCCAAAAAACAAACACCTTACATCCTTATTCATCACACTGCAGAGCTAACCTCATCTTCAAAGAAGAGTTGTGCTGTAGACAGCTGTGTGTCTTCAGAATTCATGTGTGCACAAACACACATAGGTGGGTCTCCTTGCTTCTTGCAGATTCTATCCAAGGATTTCACATATTCTGATAACATTCCTTCAAACTTCTCTCTCCTCAAGATTATCTTTCAAGTCCCAGAACAAAGATTAATTTTTTAAAACAACTTCATTCATAGGACTTACAGCTACTGTTTCCCATTTTCCTTGCCTTGACATTTCTTGGATGTTTCCTACCAGAATTCCCCAGAAATACATCATCATCCAGAATCCATGGCCAGGCATCTCAAGTGTTCCTTCTGGGTTATGTTATGAATTTTGGCCGAGATATCAACACATGTCAGCATGTTACTTTCAGTGACATGTTTGTCTTTTCTTTGTTAGCTTTGGTTCAAGGCTGTAAATCCATTTGTGAAAGCAAAGTTTCCAGGCCTAAGTGAGAGTCACCCAGCATGCTTAGCGGACTTTGAGCTTCTTTCTCTAGGGCTGACCACTCCTTCCATCATCTCCCTGCTCATTCACTCCCCACCCCATTCTTCTTCTTAGAAGTCGAAGTAGAGAGGATGTTTGGTGATCAAAGCGAATCCAACTGGCAGGGCCTGAATGAACACAAACGAACACGTTCTTGGTTACTTGCTTTCTATGGTCAGATCTTGACGTGATCCAATGCCGGAGCCTAAGCTGCTGACTCTGAAGGAACCACAACTGTTATCCTGTTTTGCATCTGAGCTTCAGAATTCTCTTACTGTCTTTTCACTGGCAACTGGAGGATATGCCCCGGGGTTTAGGGGAGAGGCCATGGTGTTGGAGTAGAATCCTGCTCTGCATGCCCACATTTTAACTCTCTGTTGTCGGATCTCTCGTCTCCTTTCTCATTATTGAAATTATCTCTGGTCTCTGATGTATGTCTTGGAGGCACCTGCAGACATTCCTACAGGGAGATTGATGAAGTCCAAAGCCATTTTTCTTTCCCTAAATGAGCTCCTTCTCCACTCAGCTTCCTCTGGCTTTAAGTGGCTTCCCCTGGCTGTGCTTTCAATGTCCATAGTGGAAAATGAAATATCACCACAAGGGTCCCGGTGAGTTTTGATTGCCAATCGGGTGTACCCTAGAGTCACCTGAGATAAGAAGATCAACTGAAAAACTGCCTCAACAAGATTGACCTATGTCTGTGTCTGTGAGAGACTGTCTTGACTGATGATTGATGGAGGAGGCCCATTGTGGGTGTCGAGGGGGCCTGGGCTGTGTAACAAAGCTAGCTGAGCATGGGCCAGGGAGCAAACCAAAAAGGGAGTCAGTGAGCAGATTCTTCCATGACTTCTGCTTTCGGTCTAGCCCTGACTTCCCTGAGTGATGGGCTGTGACCTAGAAACATAAGCTAAACAAACTCTTCGTTTGGTCAGAGTGTTCTTAATTATAGCAGCTAACAGAAATGAGAATTCCCAGTAACACAACCCAAACAGAGATTATAGAACATTTTTAAAAAGTGCAGGGGACTTACGGATCCCTCAAGGACAGCTAAAGGTGGCCAACAGACCGCCAGGTTTCAAGTAACAAAACAAACATGGCTTGCCTGCTTCTTCCTTAAGAAAAGAGTTACTTAGATTTTTGAGCAAACCGTATGTTGTATATGTGTGTGTGTGTATATATTTTGTGTATGTGCAGATGTACATGTGGGTACAGGCTAACTTGCACATGTGTATGTGTGGAGTTGTGAGGACAACCTTGGGTATAATTCCCTACATACATACCATCCATGTTTTTATGTTGTTGGGATTCTTTGTTTTTGTTTGTTTGTTTGTTTGTTTGTTTGTTTGTTTGTTTTAGACAGGGTCTGTCATTGGTCTAGAACTCACCAAGAAGGCCAAGCTGGTTGGCCAAGGATTCCCAGGGGTCTGCATGTATGTGCCAACAGGTACAGAATTGTTTTAGGTGAGATCTTGGAAGAAAACCCAGACTCTCATGCTTTCAAAGCAATCAGTTTATCAAGGGAGCCATCTCCCAGCCCCTTAAGCAAATAATATTAATATATAGCTTGAACACACATTTCAGTCCTCACCCTAAAACCTGAACTGCTTTAGATGGCTTCAGGAAGTCACTCACAAAAGATGAAGATTTGCCCTAAAAGTCCAGGGTTGGGGAAGGCTGAAGAGATTTGCAGGAGGAAACAGCCCAGAGCTGCTTGTGAGTGACAGGAAGTAGGTCAGTGCTGGGGGACGTCTTTCTGTACGCTGTGAATGTGTGTTGCTCTGATTGGTTGATAAATAAAGCTGCATTGGCCTATGGCAAGGCAGCTTAGAGGCAGGCGGGAAATCCGAGTAGACATATGGAGGGAAGAAAGAAGAGGAGGGGGAGACATCAGCCTCCGCTGAAGGAGCAGTAAGATGCCAGCAGACCGGTAATGCCACGGCTACATGGCAACTAAGTAGAAATGGGTTGTTATAAGAGCTCCTAGCAGCCAGGTGGTGGTGGCGGCGGCGGCGGCGGCGGCAGCGCACGCCTTTAATCCCAGCACTTGGGAGGCAGAGGCAGGTGGATCTTTGTGAGTTCGAGGCCAGCTCTCCAAAGCGAGTTCCAGGAAAGGCTCCAAAGCTACACAGAGAAACCCTGTCTCAGAACAAAAAAAAAAAAAGAGCTCCTAGCAAGAAGCCTGCCATAGGCCGTACAGTTTGTAAATATTAAGCCTCTGAGTGACTATTTTATAAGTGGCTGAGGGACCGCTGGGCCGGATGGTACTGGAGAAACCTTCCTGCTACAGGACAGCCTTTTCTTATCACTGTGGCAAAACGCCTAACGGAGCAACGGAAGCCGGGAAGGATTTATTCTGCCTCTGGGTTTCGGGAAATTTCAGCCCACGGGGCGGGGGTAAGATATGACAGCGGGAGTGAGTGTCAGACAGCTGGTCACATCGCAGTGGCCAGTGGGAAGGAGGCAAAGGCACACCCCAGGGGTCTAAACTAAGACGCACGCTGCCTATCGCTAAGGTTCCATAACCTCCCAAAACGGCGGCACCCACTGGGAACTCAGCCTCCACGCACATGAGCCTGTGGGCGACATTCAGACCCAAGCCATATTATAGGTGTCAGTTTCTGTAAACCGAGGGGCTTCAGCTTAGTCTTCTATTACCTACGGGCGCTGAACGCTTTTTTCAACAAGCAATTCATATTAAAATAAGCAAATGCTAGTATTCTCCTAAGGCAACCACTTTGAAGGAAAATATATATGCATTTATTTGAATATACAAGCTCTGGTGTTTGTTAAAAATTTTCATTGCTTTATAGTCACACCTCGTATACCCTTGCTTCTGTAAGAAACCTTTTATGGCTCTGTCATTCATAAATTTGTCCAAACTCTTTTTAAATCCATTTATATTTCCTGTCTGTGCAGCCTCTTGGGGTAATGAGTTCCATGACTTTATTACATGCTAGGGAAAGAAGTATTATTTATTTTCTTGTTTTCCTCAGCTTTGCCTCAACCTTGCAAACTTCTGGTCTGCTTCAGTATTTCAGAATTTCATGAACACATCCAGCAAGTCTTTGCTTTACAAGCTGGACTTAAAATAATTTTCAAAAGATGCTTCATAAGACAGAAACACCACCCCCCAACACACACACCTTCCTCTATTATGTTCTATAATAAGTACTTTATCAGCTAAATGGGGGTGTTGGTGGTTTAGGGATGTCTTGGCTCCAGATGGCCATGCATTGGAAGAGTCTAGAAGTCTGCAGTGCAGGTTGTAGAGGGACCAACTGTGACTCCAGCCCTGCCACTTACTGTGAGGTCCCTCTCAGCCTCATTTCCACCTCTGGAAACTGACAGTACCTACCTCAGAGACTGCAGTTCCATGTAAGGTATATATGTGCCTGACATGGTACCAGGTCCACTGTAAATGTCTCCACAAATCTAGCAGCAGCTGCTGGTACTTAATGGACTCCGCGGCACTGGATGGCCTCTGATGCTCAAGATTATCAGGAGCTGATGCTCTTATTGTAGACAGGGTCTGCTTAAATAGTTGACAATTTAAGGTCTGAAGCATGAGAGGATGGAGAGAAAAGTGTGTGTGTGTGTGTGTGTGTGTGTGTGTGTGTGTATGTATGTATTTGTGTGCATATGTGTGATGTGTATGTGTGTATGTATCTGTGTGTGTATGCGTGTAGTTATGTGTATATGTGCGATGTGTTTGTGTATGTGTATGTATCTCTCTGTGGGTATATGTATATGTGTGTATGTGTGATGTATATGTGTGCATGTATCTGTAAATGTATGTGTGTATGTGTATGTATGTATCTGTGTGTATATATGTGTGTGAGATGGGTTAAACTCTAGCAAAGGTGGTTAGAGGTTAAGAGATGGTTGGCAGCATATTCATATGAAATCTGCTCTCAGCTTGAACTAAATGGCACCAGGCATGGACAATAAATATTTACTAAGTGCTAGTGGAGATTTGGAAGCAAAAGAAAGACGAGAAGCCAATATCCTCTTTAAAGAGCAATGGTCTATGGATCTCAGGGAGCAGACATTTAGTCTCAAGTTCTTACTAAGCAAATGTGTAACCTTACACATTGGCTAATGCATGTTTCCAAGTCTCAGTTTCCTTGTACATGGCATGGAATCAGTCTCATTCACTGTTTAAAAACCATGTTTTTTGGAACCTGTATTAGAGAGGAAGAGAAAAGATGTAAGAAACAAGTATTGAATGTGCCTTTGTCCCTAATTCAACTCAAGCAGCCATCCTGGTAAGATCCTAAAATTGACTCATAAAAGAAAATTATCGAGTCCAAATTATTAAGAAATCTAAATCGCCTAGTATAGATAGTGAAAAGTGGAATCAATCAAAACAGAATGAGGGAAAAACCTTTACTATTTTAGAATCATTCTGGGTATGTCATCATTGAGCCAAATAGCATCCTGGAGCTGAGCTCGCGCTCTCTCTTCTCTCTCTCTCTCTCTCTCTCTCTCTCTCTCTCTCTCTCTCTCTCTCTCTCTCTCTCTCTCTCCCTCCCTCCCTCCCTCCCTCCCTCCCTCTGTGTGTGTGTGCCTTTCTGATATTGAAATCCATTCAGACACATAAGCTAATATCACTGCAATGCGCTTCCATGTAAGATTTTAAATTTGTTATTTTTTTTTTTAATATGGCTTCCCCAGCTATAAAGAAAAATAATGGATATCGGTAAACTAGAGTGTGGGCTGCCTTCCCCGGAGCAGACGTAGATTTCAACCAGAAAAATACAAGCTTTGGAATCAGAGTCACATTAGAAGGATTTGGAAAGCATCCATTCGGATAAGAGGAAATTGGTACCATGTATTTATGCACCTCATCAGACAGCCGGCAGGTATGGGAAATGGAAGCCAATTAAGCTAAATAGATGTAAGCATTTCTTCCTGGATGCTAGAAGCCTAACAACAACTGCAGAAGGAAACTCTTGGCATCTAGAAGATTCATAATCAACCGGCATCCTACAACCAACCAGTTACAGAAGAGGAATGTGGGACACCCTGTCGGCTATTCCCTGAAGACACAGTCCCAAAGTGTAACCAGGTCCAGAAAGGCCAATAAAGTTCCAGGCACATCATCAGCATGATTGCTTTTGTGTTTTGAAATTCCAGACACTTTATCCATCACCTCCACGAAGCCATGGTACAACCCAGCTGGGCTAATTTGCGTTGTTCTCCTTTCCCCGAAAGATGTAACGAGCTGTGCAAGGCAACCCAGAGAACGAAGAGGGAGAAAAGGAAAAATAAACAGAGGAAGAGAGTGAAACGCGGGAAAATGGAGGCCAAAGCGGAGCATCCCAAAGAAGAGTAATGAAATAAGGTGGGGAGAGAAGACTTTTAAATTAGGAACATGTGGAAGGGGCATTGCCAATATCTATAGATCAGCCACAAAGTCACAAAAAGGAAAGTGAGGCAGCTGACAGCTCTCAACTGCTCTTCTTCTTCCCACATATGGGAGCTTAAAGAACATAGTGCAAGGACTAATAAATATCATACTCTGTGGAATTAAGTCATATAGACTGAAGGGGTATGTAACAGGTATAATTATCTATAGGGAATGTATTCTATAAAAAAGAATGGGACATCAAAGCTGGACAGATGCCTCAGCAGTTAAGAGCACTGGTTGCTCTTACAGAGGACCAGGGTTTGATTCTCAGCACCCATGTGGTGGTTCACCACCATCTGTAACTCCAGTTCCAGGGATCCAATACCCTCTTCTAGCCTCTTCAGGCATCAGGCACACATGTGGCATACAGGCACACATACAAGCAAAACACCAACACACATTAAAAACAGTTGGACATGTAGTAAAGAATGATTAGACTTGGTTTAAGGAAAACAGAGCTCTTTAGATACCCTTGACCAAACAACCACCAATTTCTTATGGAGGAAATCCATGTTCTTAAACCAGAGGTGCCTTCTAAAGGACCCAGCTCAAGCGGCATTTTCCCGTGAATATGACATTGCCTGGAGGCCAGAACCACATCTTGGACTGGACTTACATTCACCGATGCTCCTACTGGCATACCATTCTGTACGTATTCTGTAGTTATTACCATTTGCTTAGTCAAGTCTCATTGCATTGACTCATTGGAAGGGTTGATAAATATGTTCTCACTCAAAGCCTCTTTGGCACTTCCATTGCTCTGAGTGGATACCTTGGATCAGTCCCTAATAATCATTCCTTTTTTTTTTTTTTTTTTTGGCCATCTGGAAAATGTTCTTTCTTGTAAAACAAGACATAAAAGACCTTGAAAGATTTAAGCCATTTGGTTTTCCAAGCTTTGCATTTAATAAACCTTTTAGAAAAGGCATGCAATTTGACTACCAATAGGATACCATCCACACATTTATGATCCCAGGAAAGAGTCGGGGCTAATGAGATTCAAAACAAACCCCAGGGTTTGAATGTCCAAATGAAACATCAGCTACCCAACAATCTCATCAGAGCATAAAAATGTCTAATAAAACCTAAAACTGTGTATACCAATTAAAAAGATATTTGGAAAAATGTTGACATTTTGAAAGTTTCATTTAAATTCATCTGATTCTGTGGTGTCCGGAATATCAAACCTCATGGCCATATGTGAGACTGCCCTCCAAGAAGAAGTATTCCTTCTGAGAACTTTTTGAATATCTGTCCTCTATCCTCCCTCTGGAGAACTCTACAGTGGAGGACTTCAGACCACACCTCATGGAAAACAAAAGCTACAAGAGCTGCTAGCAGAAGCGGAATGTGGGAAAATTCTAGAAGTCTTGCTAGAGAAGCCAAAGAGATGGGGCTAATTCCAGACAGCTCCAGACCCAAAAGAAAACAGAGAATTCTACATCTTTCCAGAATTCAAGACCTTTGCCAGTCACAGAGCTGGAGTAAGTGAGTAAAAAGGTAGGAGGTGAACTTCCAATGGGCTATGGTAGAAAAACCAAAAACAAAGAGAACTTAATTAGAAGGCTAATGGACTCAAATGGACAGCTCCTGACATGCTGTAAAAGCTGTATGGGTACTTATTAATAAATAAAAACCAAATCATGTGTAGCTCAAAGCCCATGTGAAATAGGAGCTCACCAAAAGCATTTTGAGCAATCTTATCTACCAGACTTGCTTTCTTAAATTTATTTTTTAATTTTTTTATTAACATTTTTCCTGTATTTTACATACAAACCACAGTTTCCCTCCCTCCTCTCCTCCCACTTCCCCCTTCACTCCATACACCCCCCTTCCCATTCACACACTCCTATGTTTCCATTCAGAAAGGGGCAGGCCTTTATACGGGAGGAGAAGCTCTGTCCTATCTCAACTTGGTGTGCCTTGTATAAAGGCTGGGCAAGGTAACCCAGCATGGGGAACAGGTTCCCAAAAGCCAGCTAAGCACCAGGGACAGGTCTCACTGCTAGGAGCCTTGCAAATAGACCAAGCTACAAAACTGTCACACATATGCAGAGGGCCTAGGTCGGTCCCATTGAAGCTCCCCAACTGTTGGTCCAGAGTTCATGTGCTCCCACAAGCTCAGGGCAGCTGTCTCTTTGGGTTCCTCTGTCATGATCTTGATCCCCCCCCCCAGCTTGTACAGTCCCTTCTCCCTTTCTTCAGCATGATTCCTGGAGCTCAGTCCAGAGCTTGACTGTGGATCTCTGCATCTGCTTCCATCAGTTACAGGACAGAGTATCTCTGATGACAATTAGGGTAGCCACCAATCTGATTACTGTAGATGTCCAGTTCAGGCGCCCTCTCCACTATTGCTAGGAGTCTAAGCTGGGGTCATCCTTTTGGATTCCTGGGAGATTCCCTAGCACCAGGTTTCTGTCTAGCCCTTAGTCCTGCCCCCAATCTGTCTTCTGCACCAAGCCTGCCCAACCTGCTCCCTCAAGTTCCCATCCCCCCATCCCTTCCACCCTTGCCCCCAGTTTACTCAGGAGATATCTTCTACTTCCCCTTCCCAGGGAAATCCATGCATTCCTTGTGGGCCCTCTTTGTTACCTAGCCTCTCTGAGACTGTGGACTGTAGGTTGGCTATCCTTTGCTTTACTCCTAATATCCACTTATGAGTGAGTACATACCATGTTTGTCTTTCTGGGTATGAGTTACCTCACTCAGAATTATTCTTTCTAGTTTCATCCATTTGTCTATGAATTTCATGAGGTCATTGTTTTTTGTTTTTGCGAGGAGTAATACTCCATTGTGTATATGTACCACATTTTCTTTATCCATTCTTCAGTTGAGGGACATCTAGGTTGCTTCCAGGTTCTGACTATTACAAATAATGCTGCTATGAACATAGTTGCACAAGTGTTCTTATGGTATGATTGAGCATCCTTTGGGTATGTTCCCAAGAGTGGTATTACTGGGTCTTGAGGTAGATTGATTCTTGATTCCAAATTTTCTGAGAAATTGCCATACTGATTTCCAAAAATGGCTGTACAAGTTTGCACTCCCACTAGCAGTGGAGGATTGTTCCCCTTAATCCACATCCTCTACAACATAAGCTGTCATCAGTGTTTTTTATCCTACCCATTCTGACAGGTATAAGATGGTATCTTAGAGTCCCTTTGATTTGTATATCCCTGATGACTAAGGATGTTGAAGGATTCTTTAAGTGTATTTCAGCCATTTGAGATTCTTCTGTTGAAAATTCTCTGTTTAGATCTGTACCCCACTTTTTAATTGGATTATTTGGTATTTTGATGTCCAGTTTTTTGAGTTCTTTATATATTTTGGAGATCAGCCCTCTGTCAGATGTGGGGTTGGTGAAGATCTTTTCCCATTCTGTGGACTGCTGTTGTCTTATTGACAGAATCCTTATCCCTACAGAAGCTTTTCAGTTTCAGGAGGTCCCACTTATTCATTGTCGATCTCAGTGTCTGTGCTACTGGCCTTATATTCAGGAAGTAGTCAATGCATTCAAGACAGGCGTATGCACTACCACACTTAGTTTTTACATGGATTCTGAAAAATTAAGGCCAGGTTTTATGCCATACACGGTGTTATAGCTAGAGCCTGCTGTCAACTTGACACCACCTTGAGTCATCTACAGACAGTCAGCTGAAGAGTTTCCTCAGTTAGATTGCTTGTGGTCATGTCTATAAGGCATTTTCTTAACTGGTAATTGATGTAAGAGGGCCCAGCCCACTGCATGCAGTGCCATCCCTGGGCAGGAGGCCCTCAAGTGTTTTAAAAAAAAGCAGTAGGACAGGCCCAGAGGGTGGAAGAAATTGGCTCAGACCAGTTAACTAGGCATGCACATAACGTACTTCCTTATGAGCCAACCTGGAGTCTGCCTGAGGACTTAGCAACAGGTGCTGACAGAGTTCCTGATCATGCCCAGCCAATGAGGGACAACCATACAATGCCACCAGATTGGGACACAGACAGGGTGCTGGGAGGAGGGCATATAAGGCCTTCACCATTGTTGAATAAATGAGTTTTGTTGTTTGCCTTCAGCTGCCTCCTGGTATCTGTGCTGTTGACAATGCACTGTCTCACCCCCTCCCCCGAGGGAGCTGTTAGGATCCAGCAACACCTTCATAGCTTCTGCTTCAACACCTGCCTCCAGGTCCCTGCTTGTCCTGCTTTGGACCTAAACTTGTAATATGAAATAAACCCTTTTCTCCCCAAGTTGGTTTTGGTCAGGATTTTATCACATAAATAGGATGCCGACTAGGATACATGGCAACCACTCAGCAACTGAGCCACCCTTCATTCCTGATTGGACATTTTCCTTCATTGTGTATAGCTGAGAACCTTGAATAAGATCTTTGCATTGGATGTGCTTTAAGAAGTTATCATACTCTCATTAGTAGTCAGAGAAGAATTTTTTTCAAAACAGGATTCTCAAGAGCTGAGTGCCCCTTGGGCTGGCCCTTGGGAACTCAGAAAATGCTGGTAAGAAAATGGCCCCAAGCATTTCTCCTATTGATCTGGGTCTCACTTACATACCTGGGTGGTGTTTATTCCTCAGAAGACCCTGTCTTACTCTGAGCTAACTTCTGTCTATTTCAACCATCCCTTGAATTTATTTCTGTCTTTCCACAAATCCTAAGATAGATGCCCCTGTGCATCTGTTTTTCTGGCTACACGGCAATGCCTGTTAGGTCTTTCCCTATCCTAATCAACATTTCCATTCTCATCATAGAGAGCTGCATGGAGCCAGCCTGCTGCTGTGAGTGATGCTGCATGCCCTCATGTATCAGCCGATTCCCTGAGAAAGCTGGGCTTCAGGGATGTACTCCTGATCAGGGCTTCTGCTGATGTACTCTTGAAAGGGAAAGACACAAATCCCTGAACCCCTAAATGTTTTGTGTACCTCAAATACTACTCTATTGGGTAAACCATGGCCTCACCGTAGACAAGGCCACATGGCCACTTTCCAAGAAGCCCGATCACTTCCTCCATGAAAGTCTGCTAGAGCTCCTGCTGAGTACTCTGAGGGGCCTTTCATCCCACACATCTTCATGTCCTAGGCACTGTCCCAGGAAGGAGCTTTGTCAACGTCCGCTGACAGCCTTGCTACTCACCTCTCTGTCAACTCTAAATCACAGCCATCATATTTTAAGCCCCCTTCCCCCAGTTCAGTCCCCAGTGTCTCCGGCAAACGAGCAGCTGGTTCCTCATCCTCTATTCCATAATCCTGCAAATCCTTGAGAACCTTCATTAAATCACAATTCCTCCAACATCACCACGCCCTCAAGCTTCAGGGAATGTTCAGCTATAAAACAATGCTTCGACCCTTATTAGCAAAGGGTAAGAGCATTTTTAAAAACAGAAAATACTAGGATGCATACCTAGCAAACATAAATATGGATTCTGAAACTTTTTGATATGTGTTATGTACATACATAGCCACCTATGTACATAAATTTTCTTTATGAACTGAGATGAAATGTGTCTTAATTATTATAGGTTGTGGTGGAAAAAAATGGTAAAGACAGATTTTTTTTCTTAATCAAAAATTGTAACTATCTTTAGCTCATGGCTATACGCTAGAAAGAGTACTACGTCTAGACAGACACCACATCTTGCTCATCATGGTAACTCTATATTTAGCTCAGAATTTGCATAAAGTCGGTGGCTTAATAAATATTTGCTAAATTGATGCACACCAGCCATGCTGACTGACCTCTGAGGGTCAGTTTCCTCTTGAACTCAATGCTTTCCAATGAACCTTGTGTCTCCTCAAGTCCTGTCCTATGACTCTAAAACCATCTCCGGGTCCAAGAAAATGCTTTCTCAATGACCAAGATCAGCTCTGATAAAATCACTTCCCTCAAACTTCACACTGTGCAAATAACCACCCCTGGGTAGGAAGTGAGAGGGTAGGCTGGTGCAGAAAATGAGCTCAGAAAAGAAGGAGGCAGCCCTGCCCAGCGTGTGTCGGGCTGTGGTTTAGGCCAGATTGATGAAAGCCCCACATGGCAGACTTGTGTTTACAGTGAGCTTAGAGGAGTTTTCCCTCAAGGTAGGGAAAGGGGATCGGGTTAAACAAATTATTTAGTTTTTCCAGACCCAAACCGGCGACAGGAGAATGATGGCTGAGGAATGGCCTTCCCCATCTCAGCCCCGCTCCTGCCCACCTTGATCACTTCCTGCACGGTGTCCTTGGCAACCAGATGTGTTTCTCCCACCAGGAAGACAGAAGAAGATCCCCAGATGCTACCTGAGAACCTCTAAAAGTCCAAATTGCTTCCTGTGGGCAAGTTGTACCTGGTTTACTAGCGCAGAACTGACTTCCAACTTGAGGCGGCCAGCAGCTGGTTTGACTGGAATGGGAGGCCCTACCTTCTGGATGGAAAAACTGAAGCAGACACACCATTTGTTTGCTTGGAACTAGAATCCCACTGTCGTCATTGCTATCGTCCAGGGTCTTTCTGAGGCAGCTCCCCATAGAGCTCTCTGCAGCCCACCCCTAAGGAAGGGCAATACCCTGGGTTTCCATCAAACAACACACAGAATCCCCCCTAGTGCTGGGTCTGCACAACACCAAAAACGTAGTTAAAATTAACATTTTACTGAATGGATTCAATGAGTTGCACATTACACGGGCATATTTGACTTTGGTATGAAAACAAATTAATTTTAACGACAGCTTGGGGAATGTGGATAAAATTTTTGCTTAGTTTTTATGGTTGAATTTCCCCCCTTCTATCCATCTACAGTCATTACCAGTCTCTCCATAGTCTCTAAAGGTATTTTTAGGAATTGTACTAACAGGATGTATGTAATTTATTGGCAGAACTCTCCCATCAACCCGTCAGTCATTTCTGATTCCAAATGAAATGGACCCAACCCAGGTCTGGGATACATTCGCCTTCAATGACTGTGGATCGTCTATTTCAGAAATGATAGATTGGTGAAAACGTGCTTTGCATGTGAGAGATGAAATCCCACAGAGCCCTGAGTTCCCTGATGTCTTGAGAGCTTCATTTTTTCCATTTAGCCCCCGTGTTAAGGTTTCCTCCCTCTTCCTTAAAGTTCTTCAGAGGATCCAAAAGGAGACGAGGGAGTGCCCTGCCACCCATTCTGTCACCTGCCCTTGGGTCTGTCTGTACACCAAGTGACCAGGAAAGTTTCATCCACAACTGGCATTCTCTAGAACCCTGGGATGCCAAACAAGGGAATGAGAAGAGGTGTTTCTACCACACTTTGTAACCTGGAGTCACCTGGAATAGGTGAAGATAGATAATACTCATCCTGTCACCGTGCCCTGCCAGTCTTTCCTGGAAATGGTCCCCACTGCCTATGAGTTTCCTGGGATCCACGTCACTCGGCGCAGCATCTTATGCCCACGTCCCAGTTCTTCTAGTCAGAACTCCAGCAGAGAGGCATGAGCTCTACACATGATACAAAGAGTGGCCCATGCTCTGGGATTAGGCCTTAACAGTCATGGAGGTCTCCTAGGTTGGACAGGCAGTTGGAGAGAGGAGGGTATTACCTGGAGACTATAAACAAGCGGAAGTATGTACCTCTCTACCTCCAGTCTGAAGACCTGCGTGTTAATGGGAAGAAGCAGCCCTTTGCCTCACAAGGGCCCTAGGCTTTAGAGAATGGGGTGTTTAGTGGATCTGTGGGTGCAGCAGACTGGCTGGCTAGGGAGAGGAGCCCACAGACTGACAGCAGTGTGTCTGAGCATCGACAGCACCCACCCAGACTTTGTGAACAAAGCTGGCAGGGGAACCACACAGGGCCTGTCTGCCTGTGGCAAGCCTCATCTCATTTTCTTAAGATTTATTTTTAAATTATCTCGGGGGGAGTCCTGTTGAGGTGAGTGTGACAGGCAGCTGGGAGTCAGCAGACCTCGGTACTAGACACTGAGCCCAGGTCCTCTGTAAGAGCAGCAAATGCTGCTAACCACTGAGCCATCTCTCCAGCCCTTCTCCTGTCATTCTTATTGCTATTGACATTTAAGCTATCTATAGAAATATAATCTAAATATTGTTAATTTGTGTTCGAGTTTGCTATTTGTTGCTGTGATAAACACCATGACCAAAAGCAGCTTGGAGAGGAAAGGGTTTATTTGGTGTATAGGCTACAGTCCATCACCAACGGACGCCAAGATAGGAGCTCAAGGCCAGAACCCGGGGCGCAAGAACTGAGCACAGACCATGGAGGAATGCTGCTTGCTGGCTTATTACTTATGGCTTGCTGAGCCTGCATTTTAAAAATCCACCAAGAAAATGCCGCCACAGACTTTCCCACCAGCCAATGATGAAGGCAATTTAATTGAGCTTTCCTCTGTCCATTCCAGCTTGTGTCAAACTGACAAAACCAACCAGCAAAATCTTTATCATCATCATGAACATCATCATCATCATCACTCATCAGTGTATGTGTGTATGTGTGTGTGTGTGTGTGTGTGTGTGTGTGTGTGTGTGTGTGTGTGTGTGATATGTGTGTGCAAGTGCCTTTGGAGGCCAAGAGAGGGCATCAGATCTCCTGGAGCTGGAGTTACAGGCAGTTGTGAGTCACTGACATGGGTTCTGGGAATGGAACTTGGATCCTCTGGAAGAACAGCAGGCTCTCTTAACCACTGAGCCAGCCATCCAGTCCCATACTGTGACTCTAATGTATAGCTGTGACTGATTGATAAATGGCATGTCCATGTAAAGAGCACCCTCTTAAGATACAGCAGACTTCTGTCATTCTAGAAACTTCACTCCAATTTACCCTCCTCTTTCTTAACCATGGAAACAAGCTCCATTCTGATTTTTCCCCCACAGGTGAGTTTAATGCTAGATTAGTCCTAGTCAGAGATGGCTGCTAGAACTCTATATCCATGGAGACCAACCAGGTGGATCCTTCCATAGTTTGCTTTCTTTCACTTAAGACAGTGTTTGAAAGATAGTCCATGTGACTGTATCATTAGGTTATTTGTTTTTACTGATGAATAGTGTTACCTGTGTCAACACAGTACAGTTGATCCCTTTATGTGCTGATGGACTTTTTTTTTCACTTGAGAACTATTATGAACACAACTATGAGTGCTCTTGTTTGGGAGAAATTATTTCATTTAAACTCTTTCTCTAAAAAAAAGATTAATTGCGTGTGTGTGTGTGTGTGTGTGTGTGTGTGTGTGTGTGTGTGTGTGTTGTGCATTTCATATACCCATAGAAGCCAGAAGAGGGTGTCAGGTCCCCTGAAGCTAGAGTTGCAGGTGCTTTTGAGTGGCTGGATGTAGGAGCTGGAAATGGAACTGAGCTCAGATTCCCCAGCAAGTGCAGCAGGTGCAGCAGGTGCAGCATGTACAGCAGATGCAGCATGTACAGCAGGTACAGCATTACAGTAGGTGCAGCATGTACAGCAGGTGCAGCATGTACAGCAGGTGCAGCATATACAGCATGTACAGCAGGTGCAGCATGTACAGCAGGTGCAGCAGGTACAGCAGGTGCAGCAGGTACAGCAGGTGCAGCAGGTACAGCAGGTGCAGCATGTACAGCAGGTGTAGCATGTGCAGCAGGTGCAGCAGGTGCAGCAGGTGCAGCAGGGGCAGCATGTACAGCAGGTGCAATGAGTGCTCTGACCTGTGAGCACCTCCCCAGCCCCTCCCTCACGTGGGACTGTGTCGTCGCAGGATAAGTGTGTTCCACGCTCACCAATCGCCAGGCTACTGTTCACAGTAGTTGGTTACAGAATTATCTTCATTACTTTCCTCACTATTATGACCAAAAACCGGACAAGAAGCACCCTCGGAGACTTTGGTGTACTTAGGCTGGTGCGTTCAGGTGGGAAGTGTGAGACAGCTGCCCACATTGTGCCCACCATCAGAAAGCAGAGACAGCTGGGGGGTGGGGTTAACTGTGCTTTTCCTCTGTCCCTTTTTACTCAGTCTCAAACCCCAGTCCAGGGGTGGTGTCATCCACACTCTGACACTTTTGTTATGTCCCCCATTGTGGGATCTCTTTTATCTCTTATAATATCTCTATTTTTTTTTTATTTTCAGTATGTGGATTGTGTTATGGTTAGGCTTGTATTTTTTTCTCCTTAGAATTCATTAGGCTCTTGCGGTCTGTAGAATTAGATACTTTATTAAATTGTCTATAATGTGTAATCTATTTAATTAAATCTCAGCCTTTAGGTCAAATATTTTTCTGTTCTTTTTGTCTTTTCCTTCTGAGATTCCAATTATACACGTTAAATAACTTAACACTGTCTCCTAGATCACTGAAGGCCTGTATTCTATGTTTCTTCTTCTGTTGTTAATTTTAGATAGTATATTTGTCTTTCAGTTCCTTGTCTTTTTTCTTCAGAGCTTGATGTTTTGTTAAGGTGGTCTGTTGAATTTTTCATTCTGACACTGTATATTCTTACCACCATAATTCTCATCTGGGTCTTTTAACGGTAGTTCCTGTTTCTTTACTGATATTTCCCATCTGTTTCTTCATCATTTTCATAGTTTCCTTTAAATCTTTGACCACATTCAAAATCACTCTAAAAATCTTGCCTACTTGTTTTAACAGCCCTGTGATCTGTAATTAATCATATCATTACTTTTTCTCCTGGTATGGATCACATTTTCCATTTCTTATACTGTCTATTATTCTCTTGTTGTGTAGGAGACAGTGTGGCTGCTAGGAATTTTAAGGCCTTTGTTGCAAAATACCTTTAGAAAAAAGTACTAAGGCTTTATCAATTCTAAGAAACTAAATTTTCTATTATTTTAAATTTAATGAAATCAAGATACATGCTATGGTTAATGACATATTGTATTTTTTCCTTATTTTTCATAAAAGAATAATATGTTGTTATTTTATTGGCATAGAACATTTTCATATAAGTATATTATATACTTCAAACACATTCCTCCCCTTTTTCTTTTTCCTCTTCCTCAGCCTCCCATTTTCCCCATTCATTCCCATGTAAGTCCTCTTCCTACTTTTGTTCCTATGCATGACTTTATGTATGTATATAAAGTCTAGAATTCACAGATGATAGAAAATGTGGTTATTTGTTTTTCTGAGTCTGGATTATTTTGCTTCATATGAATGGCATATTTAAAATTACTGGTATTAGATTTGATGAAATACAAGACCAATCTTGATCCCATCACTGAAACAGAAAGTTCTCATATGCAACTTCAGCACATTATTTCCTCCCCAAATAGTGGATGGATAAATTTCTGACTTTTCAGTTTCTGTTCTGCACAGCCAAGCACTCATTAGTGTTAGGACACAGGGAAATGAAAGATCATTGTGGTGGTTTAAGTGAGAGTGGGCCCCATAGGCGCATATATTTGAATGTTTGGTCCTCGGTTGGTAGAACTTTTAGGGAAGATTTAGGAGATGTGGCCTTGCTGGAAGGGGGTATGTCATTGAGGGTGAGCTTCGAGGTTTCTAAAGGCTGTGCCATGGCCAGTCTCGTTTTCTCTCTGCCTTGCTCTGTTGTTGGTTTTTCTCTTTTGCTCTTTTAGGGGGCCTGCCACCCAGCTCCCAAATAAATCACACTTGGAGGCTTATTCTTAATTATAAATGCCCAGCCTTAGCTTGGCTTGTTTCTTGTCAGCTTTCCTTCACTTAAATTATCCCATCTACCCTTTGCCCCTGGGCTTTCCCCATTCTCTTATTTCTGTACATCTTACTCTTACTCATGGCTTGCTTGTTGTGTAGCTGGGTGGCTAGCCCCTGGAGTCCTCCTCCATCTCTGGCTCCTTCTCTATCTCCTCCCAGATTTCTGCTGTCTATTCTCCCTGCCTGCCAGCCCCGCCCATCCTTTCTCCCACCTTGCTATTGGCCAGTTCTTTATTAGCCCATCAGGTGTTTTACACAGGCACAGTAACACAGCTTCACAGAGTTAAACAAATGCAACATCAACAAAAGCAACACACCTTAAACTGATATCTACTACATTTCTCTTAACTGTTTGATAAGTTAGACGCTCTTAGCTACTGCTCCAGTCCTGTGCCTGTCTGCCTGCTGCCATGTTTCCAGCCAGGACAGTCATGGACTAACTGTCTGAAACGGTAAGCAAGCCCCCGTTCAAATACTTTCTTCCATAATTGCCTTGGTCACAGTGTCTCTTCACAGCAACAGAAAATTAGTCAGACAGTAGTCATTTTTTTAAAATGGTAGCAAGAAGAGGTAGTTGAGGGTGAGATGGCTAAGGCACTTGCCACTAAGCCTGATTCCCTGAGTTTGATCCCTGGAACTCACACTTGAGAAGGAGAGAACCAACCCAAGGAAGTTCTTCTTGGATCTCTACATATGGGGCATAGTTCTCATGTTCACAACACACACACACACACACACACACACACACACACACACACACAATCAGCGGATGAGAACACAGCTTAGTAGAGTGTTTGCCTAGCATGCAGGAAGCCCCGGATGTGATACCTAGCACCAAGTAAAAACACTTGCGGTCACACACCATTAATCCCAGCATTTGAAAGTGAAGACAAAAAGATCAAGAGTTCAAGGTCGTTCTCAGCTATGTAGTAAGTTCAAGGACAGCCTAAGCTACATGAGAATCTTTCTCAAAGAAGGGGTGTGGCTCAGTCAATAGCATGCACAGTAGCCTTAGAAACATGAGGAACTGAGTTCAGTCCTTAGAACAAATATTAAAAAGTTGAGCATGGTGGTGCACAATTATAATCCCAATGCTTGAAAGGTAAAAACAGCTGAGTCTCCACTGGGTAGCCAGCCCGTACTGATGGGCAAGCTTTAGGCTCATGCTAGAACATGTCTCAAATACTAGGTAGATGGTCTTCCTGAAGAAATACATTCAAGCTCGTTTTCTGGTTTACACATGCACATGACAAGGCATGCAGACCTGTATACACATATGTACCCACATGATCATGAACGTACCCATACAAACACAATAAAGCAAACAAATTTAGAAGTGAGCAGCTTTTCCTACTATTTGAAGAAACTGGGTCAATCATTGTACCTTTATTTGCTCATTGTCTAGAGCCCACAAGAGAAAAATAAGCAGTGTATAATAACCAAGTGAAGAAAAACCAGCCACCCCTTCTGCCACTGTCACCTCAAAATATTAGGTAGTCACGGTTTTGTGTTTAATTCATACCTAACTTCCATGACCTTGCAATCTTTCCTGAAAGGACTTTTAAAGACTTAGAAGCAAGCCAATCCTTCTAAATTATTTTCTAGAATGATCTTAGGGGCCTGGAAAGATGCCTCAGCCGTTAATAGTGCCCACTTTTTCTTCCACAGGACCCATTTAAGAGGATTCTCACAACTGCCCCTAACTCCAGCTTTAAAGGATCCAATGCCATCTTCTGTCCTCTACAGGTACTTAACACACATGGTATGCATGTGTATACACACACACACACACACACACACACACACACACACACACACACACACTTTTAGAAAAGAACCATGCCATACACTCTTGCTAAGAGCATTACAATTCCAGTTCTTTTAAGACAAATTCGGAACATTTAAGATCAACACACCATATTATTTTGGTCAATTTCATCGCTCAGAAAAAAGGCGAAGTAGTCAAACCACTGATTTAGAATTGTGCGGATGTCTCCAAAACAGTAGAGCAATTGAGCTGATAATTTAATGTCATGTAGATACCCTGAGGGGAAATAAAGAAGCAACAAAACTGTCCAGTTTTCAGTAATCATATGAACATAGGTTTGTTGAAGAAAGTCCATCAGAGATAAAAAAACAAAGGACTTTGTCGCCTTTCTCCTTGGCTGAATTGGAAGCTGACTGAGAATCTCAGCTGAGTAGAGAAATGACTATTAAAAAATTGAATTCCTGGGCCGGGCGGTGGTGGCGCACGCCTTTAATCCCAGCACTCGGGAGGCAGAGGCAGGCGGATCTCTGTGAGTTCGAGGCCAGCCTGAGCTACCAAGTGAGTTCCAGGAAAGGCGCAAAGCTACACAGAGAAACCCTGTCTCGAAAAACCAAAAAAAAAAAAAAAAAAAAAAAAAAAAAAAAAAAAAAAAAAAAAAAAAAATTGAATTCCTGTCTACACAATGCCAAAACATCTAGTAAGTCTGTTTTTATTTTTTTTTAAATGTCAACCCAGATGTTTGGCACCACATAGACAAAACACCCAGATGACTGGCTGAGTTTGTGAATACATGCTGAAATGTACCAGATGTTCCAGCTTCTTGGGACTGCAGAGCTCAGGGATCCCTGGGGACAGCAGGAGAAAGCAGATGTCCCCAAAGGACCTTTACCACCTGCACATCTTCCCTGGAAACTACAGTGGGTGTGCAGCGTGGTGGGGTTTAAATTAAAAACAACGCTGACGACCACGGGAGGAAAATGGAGCCAATAAGTACCAGGAAGACATAATGTGATACTTATTTGAAATCCATGTTTTGGGAAGTGGCTGAGTCACATCTATCTGGAGGTTTGTGGCTATGTTTCCAGAGAGTTCCCTGAAGACTTTCTCCTTCAATTCAACCTTTGGGTTACCCCTTTGGAATGTAGGGTGCTGTGGGTTTTTTAAACAGGCAACAGTCAGTGCTGAAATCTAGAACTTGCTCTTTGCCCAACACTGACCCTTTTCTGTTCTGTATCCTTGGCCTACCGTGTGCCCAGGTCTGGGGATACGGCTCAGTGCTTGCTTTATGAGTGGGAAGATCCAAGTTCAGTTTTCAAAGCCAATGTTAAAAAAATACATACATACATACATACATACATACATACATACATACATAGACAGTGCTGGGGAGGCAGAGACAGGAGGATCCGTAGGGTTTACTCACTGGCCAGACAGCCTAAGTCTACTTTGGAGCTCCAAGCCAGGAGGAGACCCTGTCTCAAAAAAGGAAGAAGAAATTTGTAGAATGACATTGACATGTGATGTTGTTCTCTGACCTCCACCCGGATGCATGCGTGTGAGAGAGAGAGAGAGAGAGAGAGAGAGAGAGAGAGAGAGAGAGAGAGAGAGAGAGAGAGAGAGAGAGAGAGAGAGAGAGAGAGAGAGAGAGATGGGGTGGGGTGTGGAGAAAATCATGCCATCCTGCTCAGGTCCATCTGCCATTGCCCAGGGGATGGGCCCCTCTGGCAGAAAAGAGACAGTCTCCCTGCCAAGCAAGAGACAGTCAGGGCAGGGATGGCAGGAGAGGAATCCAGCCCCTGAGGCTGGCATTCCGCAAAGCCCAGGGCAGTACTTAGGAGGGTGTCAAGAGCCACAGAACTGAGTCCCCTCCAGCCACTTTGTCTAACATGGCACCTCCTCCGCCCGGAAGCTGAGGGCAGCGGGGAAGGAAGCGGCTCCCGGACACCATGTGATTACCAAGTTCCTGCCGCATTTAGCAAACAGCTCTGGCTCCAGCCAGAAAGTTCCGATGTGTGTTCCGCCTGTTATATAATACCTTCCCGAGAGGGATTTGTTTAGTTTCTTTCTTTTTTTTTTTTTTGAAAAGTCATTAAAATATTTCCTTCGTGTCAGGACTTTCCGAGGCCTTCCCCGGGACCGTTTCCGCTGCTTCCTAAAACTACAGAAAGGGCAAAAGTGTCCTCCCGCCTCCTCCTCCCCGGAGGGCAGGCTTCAAGGCAGCGTCCTGTGGTTCCTGGGGACGCAGGGGATGGAATGAGTGAGTGGGACAGGAGAGAAAATCCCTCCTGAAGTCATCTGGAGCCTTGCTGCTGGAAGCAGGGGGTTATGTCAGCTTGAAAGTGAGAGGATTATCAGCCGCTCCCACACCCCGAACCCCAAGGCACGGGGACGCTTCCCAAGGACACCCATTCCAAAGAATGACGGAGATGGACTGGACAGTTCAAACACAAAAAATAAGGAGTATTATTTTCCTCCCTTTGGGTTTTAAAAAAAAAGTCCCTTCTCTCATTCCTAACCCTTCCTCCTTCTCTTAGAGATTGGCTTTATTTAAAAACTGTATTCTGCCCAGGCATTCAAAACTGCTGTGCGCCTGGAGCAAAGTCGTAGAATAAGCATGTTTCTTACTGCTTCTTGGCACTGGGACGGCCCAGGACCTGCTTCCAATTAGAGATCATGTGGCTTCAGTTTAGTATTATCATGAAAATGAAATTACCACTTTAGAAAAGTCAAGTTATTTTGGAAGTGAAAACTGCAGGTCAGAGCCCACCAAAATTCCAAAAAAAAAAAAAAAAAAAGCTTTTTTTTTTTTTCTTTAAGAAACATTTTATGGAAGGGTCAACATGGCCTGGCGGATCAACACCCAGGGTCGCGATCTGTGTGACTCCCCTGGCTGGCCTGCTCCAGCCACGGTAAAGGTCAAGTTCATTGTCCTTCAGGTCAAGGCATCCTTCGGCAGGCAGGAGCTTGCCTGGCTTGCAGAGACAGTGGCAGCATCCCAGACCCCGATGTACTTGGGCCCTAATTTCAGGCTCTTACCTGGAGGCTCATGGTCTACCTTGGTTAGCCCATTTTTCTCCAGGGTTGATGCCTTCGTCTCTCTACCCCCCCCCCCAAATTCTTGGAATTAGATGCAACTTAGTCCTGTCACGTGACGGATACAGCCTATTAGCTGCTTTCTGGCAGACGTGCTTGAAGCTGGGGCCTCCAGGCATATGGATGGTCTTCTGGACCCCTCTCCCCACCACACACACAGAGTGACTTCCTTTCCACAGCGTGTCCTTGAAATACGCCTTAATCAGACTTGGCCAACCCTGTATACCAGCACTGCCGTCCAGTCCAGACCTGGGAGCTGCAGAAGGAAGAGTTCAACCCCACATCCCAGCTCAGAAGCTGGGGGCAACTGGTTTTCCTCGAATCTTCGTTTACTCGTCTCTAAACCCGGGGAGACAGACAGCTCTACCTTGCTGCTTTGCTTTGCTCAAATCAGGAGATCCGTGTATTCAGTCAGTAAGCACAAAACAAACTGTTGTTCCTCTAGTGTTGTTATTATTTCTTGGAGTGTGTTCAATGGGAGCCGAATACAGTGTTAGCTTTTACGGGGCGCTCCGTGGTGTGTCATGCGAAAACATGGGTTTGTTTAGAGGAAATGGCTGGTGTCAGCTTTCTGGAACCTTCTCCGTTATTATGAAATTCCAGGAACTGGAATAAAATTGCAAGCAAGTGGGAGAAGGGATGAGTGGGTTTTCACAAAGCAGCTGGAATCAGCAAGCTGGTAGGAACCCAGGTCGGGAGCACATTTTGTGCATTGTAAGAAATCCAAGAATGTTACACACGGACTCTACTTGTAGAAGAGGGGCCATCTTGTTGGAGATAACCAAGGTGCAGCTTGTCTCTCAGAGGTCTACTGACAAGAGCTGAGGTCATTCTAAACAATCAGCCATGGCTTCCAGGTGCCCTAGTCAGGAACATCACCAACCAAGTGGGACTTTAAAGGTCCAAGAAGATTAAATTAGATGGAGTTGAGAAATCAGTACTAGCACTAAGCAATGAGTTTCTGCACAGGTCCAGATGTGAAAATTTTAAAATGTGTTTGAGACTCTCTGAACTCAAGATTTACATATTTAAAATCAAACTTTCTTTTTATTTATTCTTTATGTCTTTAACACCATGCATCTTGATCTCATTCATTCCCTATCTCTTTGTATCCACCCTCTGCCCTTGCAACCTCTTCCCACCCCAAATAAAATAAAATTTAAGAGAAAAAAAGGAAAAACCTTGTCATGGAAGCTGCAGTGTGACACAGTGAGTCACACAGTAAACCCTTTAGTTTATACATCTTTACTTGCAAGTGTTCATTGCAAAGAGTCATCGGTCCAGTTTGAGGCCTCTGGTTTCTACTACACTATAGATGCTGGACCCTCACAGGAACTCCTCTTGGATCTCCTGTTCTTGCCCTGTATTGTGGAGATCCTGCAGCTTTGGGTCTGCAGGAAAAGATTTACTTTTAACATGAGGATCATAAGAGTTGCTTAGAAATCCCCTGGGAAGCAGCTTGGATGCTTATCCTTTTAACAGAGCCTTAGCACAGAGAATGGTGTACCTTAATGCTGAGGAGAGTACAGCCCAGGTCACACCACCTGCCGTACTGGTGGGCAGACTGCAATTCTGCTTCTCTAATAATGGGAATTTGGGAGAAGGCTAGGGGAGAGGAGCAGAAGGAGGGAGGGCATCTATAGACCATCAGCAAGGCCACAGAGGAAGAAGTGGGCAGGAGAGAGGAGGATTGGGTCATAATTACCCCACTCCCCCTTCTTGGTGTCTTTGAGAACAATTATTCTGTGACCTCCGTCTAAAACAGGGGCCAAGCAGTGATTGTTTCGACAGTAATTCCCCTCGACCCAACATGGGTTCTAACACAAGGCAGGCTGGGCCAACAGGGGTGTGTTACAAAAGAAAACAGCAGTGTGTGGACCCTCACAAGTTCTCAGTCGATGGGTGACCTTGACTACAACAGGCTACTTACCCTAAACTTTTCACTGCAGTACCCTAGGGCTTCAGCTACCCACAGAATCCAGAAGAACTGAGTTCAATGGAGACAAGAGCTTTTCTGCAAGGCTCAAAGGTGTGGAGCAGATACCAGGGGGCTCTGACCACTAACACCTACTTGGGGAATAGAGTCTGAGCTGTCATTTGCAGATGCCTATGTAAAATTATCCATCTCCCACAACCCCAGTGGAACATGGCTTGGCTGGCAGGACAAAGCACCATTAGAAGAAAAGCAACTGGTCCACGACGTCACAAAAATCGGAAAAGGTCCCAGGATGGGCCACGCTGCTCCAAGGCAGGAGCGCATTGCAGGTATTAGGGATCTGACTATGATGTCACAGACTTCTGCAGAGCCACTGTGAATGGGAGCCAGGCAAGGGAGGAAGGAGAAGTCACAGGAAGACAGTGGCCTCTCCGCCACGGTCCAGGGGCCAAAAAGTCACAAGGGTAGGTCTGCTGTCACCATTCCCTGACCCAGGGCACTCAGACACAGTTGCGAAGCGCCATCTGAGTGTCCCTTGAGGGAGAACAGGCTCAGGCCCAAACCACAGCATCCCAGGTTCCCAGCCCAGTCCAGGACTCAGTTTTAACCACCGGACTCAGTGTTCCTCAGAAAAGGAAACAGTTCAACATTGCTGACAGGCAGCTCCTGTCTGTGGACAGCAGACATGAGGAAGAGGAAATGGCATACATAGAAACCAAACCATGTCAGCTACCAGGGGGCCTGGGCAACTGGCATCCACCCACGCCGGACACCAAGGATGGCCATGGGAACATTAGCAGCATGTGGCTACATTCTTGCATCTCAAATGCCACTTGGATCATTGCAGTCAGAGCTCCTGAAGGACAGCTCAGCTCAGCTCTGCAACCAGTGCCTGGGACTGGAGATACAGCACACCGGAAGAAGGAGCTTGGCGAAGATAGGGACTACAGCCCTCCTTCCCCTGTCCTTGTCTCTGCCTCTCTGCGTGTACATACTGCAAATATGCACAGGGAAAAATATGATATGAGAGATATCATAACCTAACACAACGTAGCCTCGCATAGTGAATACAACATACTAAACACAGTAATATAATGTCCCTATAGAACAGCAGAGAAGTCAAGATCTTGGAACTTAAGTAGAAGTCAAAAGAGCCAGCTTTTTGGAGCCTAGGGCCTATGGTGAGACACTTTGCACAGCCTTGGTGCAGGGAGGAGGGGCTTGGACATGCCTCAACTGAATGTACCAGGTTCTGCTGATTCCCCATGAGAGAGCTTGCCTTGGAGGAGGTGGGAATGGGGGGTGGGTTGGGGGGAAGGCTAGGGGGTGGGAGGAGGGAGGACAGAGGAATCTGTGGTTGATATGTAAAATGAATAGAAAATCTCTTAATAATTATATGTATATATGCATATATATGTGTATATAAAATACATACTAAAACAAACAAAAAACAGTCCTGATTCCCTAAGGCTGGTGCAGAGTAGGATGCCTCTGGAACCTCAGTCCCACCAGTTTTTTGAGTAGTGCATCCCATCAATGGTTCATATAGTCTTGTGGTGGATATCTCAGTTCTCAAAGCCCAAATCCGTGACCCCTGTACAATCGGCCATTGACAGGCTCCCCAGTTGAGCAAACACTGGTTCTAGATCATGATGCACAAGTGTCCATCAGAGACCAGGTCATGTCAAGAGGACAGAAGGCACTCAACACCACAGGCGACCTCCCTCTCTAGGCCCTCTGCCCCATATTCACCGTCCCTTTTTCAAGGCTCACGTAGCCCATATACAGACTGGCACCAACAGGTACCTACCTGTTTCTGTGCATTGCTGATTCTCAGATGCCCTGTCCTTCAGCTCTCTAGGACATTCAGAGACAAGGTTCTCAGGTTGTTCTGATATCTGTGGGCTCTAAACCACCCACTCAGACCACAAAATCTGAATTCTGTGGATCATCCAAACCAACATCACCACCCTCATATTACCCTGCCTCTTACTGCTGTTATATCTCCTGGTGATCCTGACACTGCATCCTTCAAGAGATCCTGCTCTTCCTCCCCACCCCCATCAGCCACTGCTTGAGGAACTGGCCAGACACTTCAGGCATGGCTTGTTCTTGGGAATAAGGCCAGTAATCAAAGCTGTTAGCTCTCTGCCCGTGGGGAATCTCACATTCCAGTAAGGAAAAAATAATAAGAAAATTAACAGTAGTTTGTATAGATATAAGCACTGAAGATAAACAAGGGACCTGCTAAGAGAACTGGGGGTGACAGGTGGTACATGGAGGGTAAGAAGCTAGTCCGAAACAGCTCTCTACAAGGGACACACTGCCAGGGGTCAGGTCAAGCCACCAGAAGGATGTGTTTATTATTTTTAATTATGTATTTATTTACATTTTAAATTCAAACATAATTACATTACTTTCTCCCTCCCCTTTCTTCTCTCCAGTCCTTTCCTTGTGCCTCCACTCTTAAATTGATAGCATCTTTTTATTTGATTATTACGGGTGTGTGCGTGTGCGTGCATGAATGCGTGTGTGTGCGTGTGTGTGTGCGCGTGCGTGTGTGTGTGTGTGTGTGTGTGTGTGTGTGTGTGTGTGTGTGTAAGTACAACCTGCTGGCCCAATGGCTCCATCATCATCACAGCTCCTGCTTCTATGGTTCAGTGGAAGAGGGAGTGGAAAGGTTGTAAGAGCCAGAATACCAGGAATTCTTACGCCACACTAACACAGAAGGGGGGATTCTAAAGGGGTTACTCCCCCACACTAAGTAAATAATAAACTACAGACAACTCCTGACTGCTGAGATTGGGAGAATTAGACTCTCTCAGGGACGAGGAGTCCCCTCCTTACTCGTTGTGTGGTACAAAGGGGTCAACCCTGAAACCATACACACAAGCGACAAAAAACAAAAACAAAAACAAAAACCACTTCTTACCTTTGAACAAAGCAACTCTCCAGTCTCTGAAGAAACGGAAGGTAGGAAGTGGAATTCTACTCCCCTATCACAGCACAGCACAGCAAACAGAGCCCTTGTGGGCCATCCCACCCACCACCTCCTTCACAGCTCTGAAGGGCATCATTTATACTGTAAAGATGGTGAGACCGGACTCCAGAGAGGAAAAGGAGAAAACCCAGTGGCATGGCTGGATTAGAACCCATGCCTCCTCATTCCCAGCCAGGTACTTTCTAGAAGGGGATATCATATTGCATAATCTTAATATTAGTTAACGTTCGTTAAGATTTCCATCAAAGAAACAGGATCAGAACTGATAACCTGCTCAGAGATCGGGCACCAGCTGTGCACAGCCCTGAATCCTCTCTAGCCCAACCCACATCAGAACCTCAGGATGACAAAGATCAGCTAAGAACCTGCATTTGCATGTGTATTCCACTCTTCAATCAATCAATTACTATATTCAATCAACCACCCCCAAAGAAGAGCAATGTGAAGTCACTGACCTTATTTACCTGACTGCTTTTTACATATGTGCATACATTTGTCTGGCTATGCATGATGCTACATTTTCTCTCCTGGACTACTGGCTCACGGATCCCAAGTCCCCCATATGAATTAAATACTGCTCTAAGTGACTTTGGGCAGATCTTTTCCTCTTTCTGGCCCCAGTTTCCTCTTGCAAAATGCACACTCTTGATGAGCTCTCTTCCCCTTCTGGCAGGCTACAATTTTTAGATTGGGTAAAGGACCCTAGTAAACTTTTCTGTGACAGGCCACATCATTAGAGACTGATAAATCCATTTTCCCAATAAGCATGTGCTCCAAGATAAAGAACTCTCTGGGTGTGTAGTGTGTTATTTTTTTCTAAATTGTGTCAGTTGTTTATTAAAAAACTGAGATGGGCAGCATCTGGGGTCAATGACTCAGAGAAGGGCTTGCTGTACAAACCTGAGGACCTGACTGTGGATCACCCAGCACCCGTGGAAAAAGCTGAGCACAGTGCCATTCACTTGTAATCCCAGACTTGGAAGGTGGAGATAGGAGGATTCCTAGGGCCGCTGGCCAACTGGTCTACCGGAATCGGTAAGTTTCGGGTCCATTGGGAGACTCTGTCTCTGAAAACAAGGAGAAATGTAATAGAAGTCACCCGATATCCTCCTCTGTTTTCGTACACATGTGTACCTGCACACACACACACACACACAGAGAGAGAGAGAGAGAGAGAGAGAGAGAGAGAGAGAGAGAGAGAGAGAGAGAGAGAGAACGAGGCAGAATGAATGAGGGCAGGAATGCAAGGGAGGGACAAGATGGAGCTGGAAGCAAGAACAGGAGAGAAGGCGAGGAAAGGAAGAAAAGGGGGTGGTGGGTGGGGCTATGCCCTGGTGTGGGCAGAGACAGGAAATGTCCTCTGAAAGTGTTTCCAGAGCATTGCGATTTGCTTCTTGTATAAGCCATGCGGGCTTCATGAGAGAGAGAGAGAGAGAGAGAGAGAGAGAGAGAGAGAGAGAGAGAGAGAGAGAGAGAACTGAAGCATGCATTAATCATACTGATGACCTGCAGACAAAGTCGATGATTCCTGCAACTCTGGAATCGGCTGGCTGTGCCATGTACGTGATGTTTTCCCAAACTAGAACCAGCACACTCGTCCTCAGTGGGCTCCTGTCCAAGAGCCTCTCCAGCAAAGCTTAACCCTTAACTCTGGATGCATCCCCACCTTCTCTTTCCTGACCCACCCCCAGCCTGGGCCTCCCTTCTCTCCTAAAAGAGGGTGCTTTGGAGCATCTCCTTGTTAACCAGCTTCTCCAAAGGAACGTGTCGCTTGTCAACATCTGCACTCTATCATCCTTCTCACCCTTCTGCTGCCTCTGCAACTGCCTCCCGTCCCTTCAGACCAGACCTGTGGATGCCAGAAATGCCCAAAGGCATGCCAAAGGGGCACCTAGGTGTGAACAGTGTGAGGGACTTGTTTTCCAGATCGTCAGTGTCCCTGTGAGCCCATAAGCTCAGCACCCCAGCCCTCTTCTTCAACCTCCATGGCCGCTGTTTTTCTAGTTGACACATGACGGCACATTGCTTGCCTTGGTGCACAGCTTCTAGAAGGAATCTCTTGACAGGAAAACAATGCAGGCTATAGGAGGAATTCCCGAGGGAGAAGAACCAGAAACCAATTATAGAAGTTTCATGTGCCCAGGGCTGTGTGTCTGTCTGCCTGTGAACTAGAGATCGATGACTGTCATCGGGACATACCAGTGACTGCCACTAAGTGAAAATTCATCGCGTTTTTTTTTCTTTTTACATTTTTCATGTTTGTTCAGGGTGTGTATGTTTTACATGTGTGTGGGTGCACTGCACGTGGGTGTTTATACACGTATGTGTGTTTGTGTGTATGAACCTGTGTGTGTGAGTGTGTGGTGTATGTGTGGAGAGCTAAAATGAAGTCGATGTCCAGAATTATCCTCAATCACTTTTACACTTTATTCACTAAGGCAGGGTCTCTTAATCAAACCCAGAGCTCATCAATATGGGCAAACTAGCTAGGCAGCTTGCTCTGGGGATCTCTGTCTTGGCTTTCTGAGGTTAGAATTATAGACAAGCTGCTACGCCCAGCCAGCATTTATGTGACTTCTGGAGCTCCAAACCCATGTCCTCATGCTTGCCTGGCTGGCACTTTTACCACCCAGCAATCTCCCAACCTCTAGTCAGAAAGGTTTGCTGACAAGAAAGTCTTCCCGGACTGTTTCTCTTGATGTGTGAACCACGTTGGCTAAGTGGATTTTATGTGTCTGGAAATTTTCACAAACTGGGTGAATGAAATGTCACAGTAAAAATATACATCTAAAACACAGATGCAATGTGCCAGAAATCACATTAACAGCGGCTGAACTCCTAACTACATTTTTTCTAGATGTTGTCATGCACTGTGGTTTTGTTCCGGTGATCAGCTCCCATCCCAACAAGTAGGCTGGACCTGCTCAGACTTGATTGCTCATCTCCCATGAGCCCTGAAAAGCGAGGCAGAGCCTCAGGAGTCACCACCTAGTCCAGCAGGGCTCTTTCCCTCGTCACCAGAAAGGCTGTCCCTCAGGCTGGTCCTTGGTGGTCTGCTGCCAGAGAACAAATAGGAAGAAAGCAGACTTTGCCGCTATAGTTCTCCAAGTTCAGACATATGTGTTATAGCAGCAAACCATAGGAAAAGCTAACCAATACAGATAGTAATTTAAACATTTCTATGTGGGAAACATTTTCAGTATATTTGGACAGTAGAGGAGCAAAAACATTACAAATCTCCATATGTTATTTGTTTATTTTTCATTGGTTTACTTTTGTTTTGCAATTGTTTGTTTGTTTTGAGACAGGGTGTCATATAGTCCAGGCTGGCTTTGAATTTAATCTGTAGCTGAGGCTGACTCTTGATTCTCTCAAGTGCTGGGATTATGCATGACCACACCCAGCCAGAATGAATCTCCACTGTAGACCAAAGACCATTACTTAATAAATAAGTCACCTTCACTCATTCTGTATGATTGCTGATCACATGTTAGAAAACACTTATTGAAGGGCGGTCCTAGCTGGCATCATACAGTTACAATAACTCCTGAATTTCAGAGGTTGATGAACAGAACCATGAGCATGTGAGTGCAGGGAGATCAGTGTCCCACAAAGAAAGGAACGGTTATATTTGTGTCCAGTAACATACACTGGAGAAGATTCCCATAGGAAATGAAGAAGAGAAGACCTCTGGGTCAGAAAGAAAGACACGTGTGAATTCCCAGAGATGCACATGGACCTGTGTGCTCACCCGGCTAGTGACACTTGTCTTTTGCTTCTCGGGAGCCATGGAAGAAGACATAGCCCATGGCCAGCAGACCTTGTGTCCCTGCTTCTTACCATTCGTACCTTTGTACAATCTTCTCCCTGTGGGAAGGTCCTATGATTTGCTTCTAGCCAGGAACGTATGGATCACTCCCACACCTCCACTCCAGTGCATAAGACTTTTAGGGGACCTGCCCCTCGGCTCCCTCTTTCCCCCATGAGCTCTGAGAAAGCAAGCAAGTACGAAATACGTGTAAAGATCGGGAAACTGTGAGGGGGCCTCTAGGAAACTATTACACTCAAAACTAACATGAAGCTTCCAAGGTGGGTGGGGAAAGAAAGAAAGGGAGGGTGAGGGGGAGAGGGTGAGAGGGAGAGAGAGAGAGAGAGAGAGAGAGAGAGAGAGAGAGAGAGAGAGAGAGAGAGAGAGAGAGAGAGAGAATGCACAGAGGATAAGTTCTGGTATCAATCTTCAAGAACTGTCCGCTTCACTTTTTAATACTTAATTTATTATTATTTTTTGTTTATGTGTGTTTGAGTACCACATTTGTTGGGGTGCCTACAGGAGCCAGAAGAAAGTGTAAGATCTTTTGGAGCTGGAGTTACAGGCAGCTGTGAGCTGCCCAACATGGGTGCTATAAACTGATCTCAAAACCTCTGGAAGAATAGCAAGTCCGCTTAAGCCCAAAGCTGTCTCTGCCACTCCTGCTTCTGAGATTGGGTCCCTCACTGACTTGCCAAGCAGGCTAGGTTGCTAGCCAGTAAATTTCAGGGATCCTCCTGTCTCTGGCTTCCCAGGGTTGGGATTACAAGCACAAGTGCCCACGCCCACTTCTCTATGTTAAAGTGGGGTCTAGGGAATGGACACATGGCTTCATGATTGACAGGCACATTACTGAATCATCTTCCCAGTCTTCATTGCATATTTTTACTGCTCCACCGTATGGGCTCTATACCTAGAGCATGGGATGAAGCCTGCTCACTCCAAGCCAGCTACTCCATCACTGTCTAAACTGTGCGTATACGTGTGTGTGTGCGCGTATACGTGTGTGCGCGCGCGCGCACGCGCGTGTCTCTGTGTGTCTGTGTCTGTGTGAAAACCTGACAACAAGGTGAGGAAATCCCACCACAACTAAAGCACACCCACCTCTGTAACTCACTGACCCCCAAGACTTGGTGTTCAAAAGAGGTTTGGCTGGGTGTCCCTGCTCTTCGGAAGCCCAGTCCTTAACGCAAAGAGTAGCTGTTGTGTTTGTTGCTTTAGATCACTATTGAGAGGATAAAAAAACCAAGAGCTTTTGATATGTTTAGTCATGTGGCCAATTGACAGTGGAACCAGGGCTCAGGATTGGGAGCCACAGCAGAGACCACTTATCAAGCAAATGTTGTTCAAATAGGAGCACTCTACTTCGGGGCATGACTTCATTCTAGCCATGTGAAATTTTAGATAAACCCATGTCTCAGGGAGGGCTTATTCATTGAACTGAAAGAGGATTTATGACTTGCTGGAGTCAATGCCAGAATTGGTGCTGGGGAAAATGAGTTAGGGGAAACCAGTGTCCGAGCAGAGCAGCGTTTCTCATAAAGGGAGCAGGGAAAGGCCTCACCTGGGATGGGGTGGGGGCGTCCCGGGAGGCCCTGGTGCAGGTAAGGAAATGCACCTCCTGAAACCCAGAAGAGCAGTTTCAAGGGGCTTCCTGAGACAAGGTCTGAGTCCTGGATCCAATGCTTCCTAGGAGGATAGTCTGAGAAAGTGACTCGGCATAGCTCATAGTACCTATAGAGCTGTTATCTGAATAAAACAGGGCAATTTAGACAAAGTGGTCAGGACCAAATTGGACTCCCCTCCGGTCTTCATAAGTGAAATGCAGCTGGAGCAGGAAGACACCGAGTCGTTCCCATATTATCTGTCCCCCATTTTCAGATGCCAGTGGTAAAGCTGTATGGCTGTAACAGAAAGCTCACAGCCTACTGAGCTGAAATATTTGCTATTCAGCCTCTAAATTTTTCTCCTGACCTTTGCTATAATAGAGCATTTGGTTTCCTTCAGCGAAGTACGGTTTGAATATAGCCTGCCTCAACAGACCCTGACACTCTCCAGCACAAGATGAGCTGACGTTAAACCTTCCATCACTAGGATGATGCAACACTTGGATTCTGAAATTTTGATCTTTTCTCAGGCCAGAAATCTACACTGTGGTACTGTGCCCAGATGATGAGGCAGCAACAATGAGCTGCATTTCCAGTCAGCCATGCAACTGTAAGGGCAAACAGGTGGAGTGTGTTGCCAAGCTAGTACGTTTGAAGGGTTAGAATCATTAAAGAGCTTTTGCCTTCTGATGCTTTTTGCTTCCAGCTCATCGGGAGATCACTCTATCTGAACTTGAGATCCCCTGAATTGACTCTTACTGTCTAATCCCTCCCCACTGGGCCCAAGCATGTGCAGGTGATTTGCCCAGGGCTGCTAACTGAGGTAGCGGAGAGAAACACTATTCAACAAAGAGGAGCAGGTGCCAAGCAGGGCCATTAGGAAACCTGATCCCAGGAGAATACAGGTCCAGGATGCCAGAGTTCAATGCCAGGGAATCTCTGTGTCAATCTAGCAGCTTCTGTGTAGAGCTGTGCACAGAACTAACTGAGTGCGACCAAATGAAAAGGAGGCAGAGAGTGACTCTCCTGATACATGTCTCTTTCCCTATTGAAGAACAGACAGAGAGGCCCGTGGAGAAAGGTTTCCTTCAACCCCATGTTTGGAAACCTTCTTCTTAATTACGTCTGGGAACTGTCCAGTCACCATGGGCTGTGATTTACACGCCACACAAGCAGATGGAGAACTTTCCATTTAATTTGTATTTTCTAACCCAGAAAATACAATATGGACTGTAAATAATGAAAACAGGCACGGTCTGGTGAGCTATGCCTTTGTAGAATCAAATAACCACTGGGGTATGTCTGGAGGGCAATCTGGAGGCAGATCCTGAGCATTGGGAGTCCTAGAGAAAACAGAGTTTGAACACAAAGCCACAGAACTAGAGCAAAGATAAGCTTGCTACCAGGGGGTCTGGTTTTGGGTTTGGCTTGCCCAGTCACCTGACACAGAGATGACAAAACACTGACTTTGTGGATATTCTTCATGCTACATGCGCTTCCACTTCTACATCCGTGGTGGACATTAGCTGATCTTGACCTGCTTTCCCCTAGATGCTGGACTGCTTCAGAATTTCCTGGAATGCCATATTTGATGAACCTACTAGATGGCATCCTCTATCCATGGCATATCCTGGGTGTTTTTACAGGATGATGAATGAGTATTTTTGATTGACAGAAGGATGAGTAGGTAGGTGGTCCTATGGTGATTCTACTTTTCTAAAGGCAGCAGGTAATTTGGTCACACCATGAAGTGAATTCAAGAAAAATAGATAGATAGATAGATAGATAGATAGATAGATAGATAGATAGATAGATAGATAGATATGTGTTGGAACCACTCTTGGTTTTGCAGTGAGACAAAACATCTCTAGCATGTGCTTGGAGCCTTGAGGTTGGGGTGAGTGTTTACTGCACCCCACAGGACTTAGTTGTGGGAGGGGAAGACATGATGGTACACACTCACTGCAATTGTCCACAAGCATGGAGCTTTACAGAAGAATCTCATTGATTTAGTCAATAAATCTTACTATCTTCAGTGGAGATTTCAACAGACCATAGATAAAGGGAATGGATCCCCTCGGTGATGGTGGTCATGAGTTCAGTGGGAGGACTACTGCAAAGACAATGCAGTACTGTAGCTCCAGAACTAGAGGGGAGCCTTTACTGTATCTGAGCATGACAGGAACTACAGTGTCAGGGGAGGCATTTGGCCAATCTGCATGCTGGTTTATTCACATCATCTTAATAGTCTGGGGTCAAAAGGGAGGCAAAGAGTAAGAGCCCATAGACAGGTCATAGAGACTCTGTGGATACAGATCACAGAGAACCTATGATCATGAATCCTATGTGGGCACAGATCACAGAGAGCTCTGGAAACAGGTTACAGAAAACCAACAGACTCAGGTCATATAGAGCCCATGGATACAGGGCACAGAGGGTCAATGAACACATCCTAGAGGGCCCATAGACACAGGTCATAGAGGACTCATAGACACAGGTCATAGAGAGTCTATAGACACAGGTCATAGAGCACCCATAGACACAGGTCACAGAGGGTCCATAGACACAGGTCACAGAGGGTCCATAGACACAGGTCATAGAGAGTCCATAAGACACAGGTCATAGAGGACCCATAGACACAGGTCATAGAGAGTCTATAGACACAGGTCATAGAGCACCCATAGACACAGGTCACAGAGGACCCATAGACACAGGTCACAGAGGGTCCATAGACAGGTCATAGAGCACCCATAGACACAGGTCATATAGGGCCCATAGACACAGGTCATAGAGAGTCCATAGATACAGGTCATAGAGAGTCCATAGGTAAAGGTCATAGAGGACCCATAGACACAGGTCATAGAGAGTCCACAGACACAGGTCACAAAGGGCCATAGACACAGGTCATAGAGGACCCATAGACACAGGTCATAGAGGACCCATAGACACAGGTCATAGAGGACCCATAGACACAGGTCATAGAGGGCCCACAGACAGGTCATAAAGAGTCCATAGACACAGGTCATAGAGAGTTCATAGATACAGGTCATAGAGAGTCCATAGATAAAGGTCATAGAGCACCCATAGACACAAGTCATAGAGGACCCATAGACATAGGTCATAGAGAGTCCACAGACACAGGTCATAGAGGGCCATAGACACAGGTCATAGAGGGCCCATAGATAAAGGTCATAGAGGGCCCATAGATAAAGGTCATAGAGGGCCCACAGACAGGTCATAGAGAGTCCATAGACACAGGTCACAGAGGGTCCATAGACACAGGTCATAGAGGACCCATAGACACAGGTCATAGAGGACCCATAGACACAGGTCATAGAGAATTCATAGAGACAGGCCATAGAGGGCCATAGACATGAGCCATAGAGGACCCACACACAGAGATTATAGATGACCTATAGATACAACCCATAAAAGATCTATAAACACAGTTAATAGAAGGCACTGTGCACACAGACTGCAGAGATCCCATGGACAAAGGTCAGAGAGAGTCCATGGACATAGGTCATAGATAGTCCTATGAGCACAGATCATACAGAGTCTTTGGGTATAGATCACAAAGTGCCCATGGATACAAGGCATGAAGAGCCCATGGCCATAGAGACCATATAGAGACAAGTGATGCAGTTCTGGGGCCCAGCCCAGGTAAGGGAGGCATAGTATGTGGATCTAGAGAAGCAAACAGGTCCCCAACATGAAGCTGAACAGCAGTGTTGAGGGGCCCCTCACTCCTCTGCACCCTGAAGGCCAGACAGTGAACAACACACAGGGTGGGGCTCATAAGAAGCGTATGGGCCAATGAAGTACAAAATATTGAATTGATTGATTCATGTATTAAAGTAAGATGGTGTGACATATCTTAGGAGACCCGTAGCTGGTAGGATTTTACTAGTATTATTTCTACTGTGTTCTCTTAAACTGAAAAATGAGCCATCGCCAACAGATACCATGGAGGCTGGAAGAGAGCACTTTGTCTAATTGGCTGTTTATTCTTTTACAAGAAACTAGGCGCTGCTTTCCTATCGTCCTCCGTCGTGGACTCCCTTCCAAAGTCAGTCTCTCTTTGATAGTTTGAGAAAACAGACTTTTGGTTTTGGAACGGGTGCCTTGTTTAATCTGGTTTCTGCAATCGTGGCAAATCAGGGAGAATATGTCCAGCGGGCAACACAAGAATGTTTTATTTGCGCAAGAAAACGAAAATAAGCCTTTTTTTGGTTTGTTTGGAGTTGCAGGAACTGAGGCTGGATGGCACTTGGCTGTTGAACATCCGTTCATCTCAAGGAACGTTCTAATTCCAAGCTGCCCTGAATTTTCTCCAAGAAGAACAATGACATTTCTATTAAGTGGTACTATTTGAAAGCCTATCATCCTACAGGATCTGCCTCAAAGATGGTGAGAAGAAGGCATGCTTTGGCCAGAAGTTTGAAGTCTGCCTTTGCAGGAGGTCAGATGGGCAGCAAGAGGATGTGGTGGTGGGGGAATGGGGAGAGAGACCTTGGATTCTGGAGTGTTTATTACCAGGACACCAAGTCCTGATCCCAGAATTGACAAAGCTCTGTGTTAACTTAGGAAAATGGAGAAGAGCTGGCCAGACTTCAGAAAAGCATGCAAACAAATTCGCAATGTGATGGGTTCACGATATTAAATTAAGTATATAGCAATCACAAATCTTTCAACACATTCCGGAGCAATGAAAAAGAGAGAGAGAGAGAAAGAGAGAGGGGAGAAAATGAAAGACCCCAAAACCAGCTGAGCCAGTAGTTAAAGCCTTTTTAATTTAACAGACCCCGTTTTTTATGGTACCCAGGCTATGATGCCGGCTTTTTGAGCCGTCACATGATCGCTTATCCAGATGTGAGGGTGGAGATCTGGGACAGGACCAGCCAGAAACCGCAGCGCTTTCCTTCAGCTTGTAGCTTGTTACTGTAACTCAAGCGTACTCCTGTCGGCTACAGAAGCCCCACATTAATATGCGGTACAACAACAATAACACAGGAGGGGATAAAGTTAACCAAAACACTCACAGGAATCTGGAAAAGGGGGTGTGGGGGGGAAGCTGGGCCAGGGCAAGAGGGAAGCAGGGAGCGGAGCGGGGAGGGGAGCCAACTCTGGGTTATTTGTCAGCTCCACACAACACTGAAAACGAAACCTCCAAGTGTGTGGTGGTCTGAAAACTTCCCCTTTTCTCACCTACTGTGAACAGCTTTTACCCAGGACAAGACTTCCTGGAGCTTTCTTCAGGAAATTAGCAAATGCCTCTGTTTGGAGCTTCAGGTTGCAGAAACCCACAGCAAAGCCAGAGAGTGCCTGGAGAACCGCAGAGTGCAGGACTTCTCCTTCAAAGAAATTTCTGGAAGCCCAGACCTTGACCACAGAGGGGACAGGAGACGGAAGGTGAAGAAGCAGCAGTTTTCCAGCCTGCCTGTGTGCCTTTGCCAGTGACCTTTAGGGGACTCATTCTTCAAGCTGCCCGACAGCTTCTGGCAACCCAGTAAATTCATTAAGCCTTTTTTCCCCCCAATGTGTGAAGTGCCTATGAGACAGCCTGCCTAGAGGCGATGCATCCTGGGTCCAGGATTAGAGAAAGCCCCAGCATAGGACCTGACTCATAACAAGCACTTCCGTCTGTTCATTCATAAATCTATAACCAGTGACTGAGCACCTACTACGTGCCACACATTTTACAGAGTCTCCTCTGTGAACAGGCCAGACACGAATCCTGACTATAGGAACTGTGCGTACAAACAGGGACAGTCACATGATCAGCAGGCCAGCAAGTCAGGGTGCACAAAGGAGTCAAGGGCTGTTGTGAAAGGGGACAGGGCAGGTGGTCCTACTGGGGAGCCAGGGATGTTCGGGGAGTAGGCACCACTAAGGAAGTGACAAGGCTTTGCCCCCTTGAGAAGGGACTTCGAAAGACAGCAAGATGGCTCCGTGGGTAAAGTTGCTTGCCACCAAGCTTGATGATGTGAGTTCATTCCCCAACACCCACATGGAAGAAGGAGAGAAATGACTCCAGCATGACTTCCACAAGTACGCTATGGCACCAAGGCATGTGTGTGCACACACACACACAGAGAGAGAGAGAGAGAGAGAGAGAGAGAGAGAGAGAGAGAGAGAGAGAGAGAGAGAGAGAGAAATAATGTGATTTTATGTTTTTAAAAAGAAAAAGAACTTTAAAAAGATTGGACTAAGAACACATATCATTTCTAATCATGTCCTAGGTCACAAAAGACACCCATCAGCTCAGCCCATTGATCCGCCCTATTTCTACCCTCGCTGTTGAAAATGAGTGTCTCATCAAAATCAGTGGTGTGGAATATCTCAACTCTGCCTCACTGGGGATCTTCCTCTCCTGCCTGAGGGCCTCCTCCGAGGCTCACCAACTGTGATGGCTGAAACTGAGACAAGCCTTGGGCCGTGTCTGTGAGGGAGATTTCAGACTAGGTTAATTGAAGTAGGATGTGAACACACCATCCCATGGGCTGAGGTTCTGGACCCCACAGTAAAGAGTGAGGGAGCAGAGCCAGCACTCAGCTATCTCTGCCTCCTGACTATGAAAGGAACGCCACAGGTCACTTTACGCTCCCACCGCCATGGGGACCGCCATGATTGACTGCACCCTCAAACCACCAGCCAAAATAAACCCTTCCTTCTCTAAGCTGCTTCCTGTCAAGTGGTTTGTCAGAGCAGCAAGGAAAAGAACCAGCACGTAGGGCGCAGTGGTCGTCTCTACCTGAGCAGTGAGTCAGCAGCTGTGTAGAGCAATTTCACAGGCCTGGCCGGTGGGTCTCCTCCAGCTCATAAAGCGGGGAGTTAAGGCAGGTCCTGTCGTTTCACACCATTGTGACTCTCACCCAAGGGGCCCGCTTGACAGGCACCAGTGACATTTATTAATGGCAGGGTTTGTGTTCCCGCCTTAGCTTAGCCCCTACAGTGCCCTGCAGCAGACCCCAGACTGACTTCTCCCCTGACCCCCCCCTCCGAGCCTGCCCCACACTCAGGAGCTGTTCCCCTCTTCCCTTGGGTGCCAATCCCCCCCAAATCCTCTGTGCTCCCCTCGGCTTGCCTCCAGTGCCAGTGGTGAGAAGGGAGATTTATTTCCTCTGCTTTCTGCGGAGGGGACTTAACAGAAGATGCATTGTTCCCGGCTAGATTTTCATCAAGGCTGCGGAAGAGGCAGGAAATCTCCTCAGAAATGATGTCAAATGTCTTTGAAGTCACTGACTGAAAACGAATTAAAGAGGAACCTATAACCATTTCAGTTAAGTATCGTGCCGGTATCTATATTTTACATGGGAATGTGACATGAAGCCTACACACATGTTAAGTCCCGTTATCTCAGGGTCAGATGGGCACTTGTGGTAGGATTTCTCTCTCTCTCTCGCTCTCTCCATGATGAATTGTGCTGCTGCTGTCTGTACAAGGGTCACATGCAAGAAGAAATAGCTACCCCGCTGCAAGGTTTTTCTCTTCTACTGAAAATATGCGGGCAGGACTTGCAAACCAGCTTCTTCACTCACAGCCTACACTATGGTTATTGAGTTCAGCTTAGCATGTTTTTCCTCAGTAGAAGATGGGTCAAGAATCCCCTGGACTGTGCCACTTAGGACTTGTTGTATCCGTGGAACATCTTCAAGTCTTCTCATGTGCACTGGTGCTGAGTTCATCTTTACAGCAGAAAGACAGACGCCAATCACGAATATAAAATTTCACTGGGTGTAGAGATGCATGCCTGTAACTTCCAGGACTTGGGAGACTGAGACAAGAAGGTCAGCTTGAGCTCAAGTCTAGCCTGGGCTATGGTGTGAGGCTCCATCTCAAAAAAAAAAAAAAAAAAAAAAAAAAAGGAAGTAGATGGGACGGAAGGAGGGAAAGATGTAGGAAGCCCATACTGATTCAGCCTTCCTTCTTATCATATTCTCTAATATATAAGCTGCTCAGACATCCATCTCATGGGTATAGTGAGGTAGCTTTGAGGGAGTAAGAAAGGCGAGGGTCTGATTCCTTTCTGGCAGTTGACCTTCGTGTGTCTGAGTTTCCAAACCATTGCTATTGACGTTTACAGAGACCATGGGTTGAGACGACACGTGGAGCGTGAAGCGCTTTCGCCAGACATGTCACTTTCTCCCTGCGGTCCCTTTTGTCACCCAGAGCTGACAGAGGAGTCCCTGAGGAGTGCAGTGATTAAGCAATTCATTTACAAGGAATGCTGATGTTAGAGAATTATTCTATCGCACGCACGCACGCACGCACGCACGCACGCATGCACACACGCACACGGCTCAAGAGAAGCCGGTTTATGAAGTCAGCAGGTCTTCTGGGTTCTGGGTTCTGTTCTCTTCTTGGTAGGTATTGGATGCTCTGGGGGCTATAATAGGAACACTTTTGAGGCATCCATTCCACAAAGACCTCCAAATCACATTTCATAATCCCCTGCTGGTTTTCTCCAAGTCAGATCACTTGTTCCCATCATTCCCTATAATCACGTCCAGATCAAGCCTTGAATTGGTCATCTTTGAGTCACTCTAAGGGTTTAAGTCTTTTCAGGGGAGCAGAGAGACCCTTGAGGCAAGGCAGGGAGAGGGCAGACATTTTCTCTCCCTCCTTCTGTTATGTGTGTGTCCTAGGGATTTCCCAGCCCTTTGTGTAGGGTCTTCTACCTCAAACAAAAGAGCCCTCCTGCTTGACCCTGTATGTCATACCCCGGGATCAAACCGCTCAGGCCTAATCCTGGAGGTATCTAGGCCATCTGCAATAGACAGAGCACAAACTTGGTATCTGGACAGCTTTGTGAGCCCGGCAATTGGAAAACCAACTGGCTCTGTCCTGTCCCTAAATGAGTGTGAGTTGGAGGTGTGAGGGCAGACAGAGAGCGAAGACTGAGCCAGACCTGTGTGAAATCCTGTGCTTTCAGTTCACAGGGACTTGTGGTGACTCCTCTCGGGTTCAGTGAACACCGTTTTCCTTCCTTGAGGGAGAAGCCCTGACTTCTAGGTTGAAAGAACGTAAACGGAGCCAAAACCACAAGTCTCGATGCACTTTCAGGTTGAGCGGAGGATGAGAAAAGGGTAGAGAGCTACCCCAGCTGCGTTCCCAGGCTGGCCCTGGTCCACCTCCAGCACTTTGCAATTCCTCTTCGGCTGTCCTTACAGAGTCAGACTGAAGTGGGCCACCTGCCACCTGTGTACAGCTTACCCCGAGGCTCTCCCTGGGGAAACAGACTGGGAGGGGACGACCAGGGACTACTGCTCAAAGCCCAGATATTTCCCTAGTGACTTTCTAGAACCCCTCTATCAGTACAATGACAATGATCGGCAGAGTCCAGACTAAATTCTACATCTACAACTTGCTATCTATACGATTTTCAAAGGTGATTGCCGAATCCTTGACATAAATGTTAATGTTTTTAAACATTCCAACCATGTGTCTTGCTCACCCAAACGATCCAGTTTCCAGTGTGTTGGTTAACTCCATAGGTATAATAGAGATTTCTTCTGTTACTAAAGCAGGCCCCACAAATGCACAGAGGGGTTTTTGGAGGAGTTAACAAGGATTAATTAAAAACTGGGGGTAGGGACAAGGGAGATGGCTCAGCAATTAAAGGTGCTTGCTTGCTTGCCACCAAACCTGACAATCTAAGTTTGACCCCAGGGTCCCATATGCTGGAAGGACAGAACCAACTCTCATATGTTGTTCCCTGACCTCCACATACATGTCACAGTAGATGTGCAAGTGCACGTGCATGTAGGCATGCACACACACAATAAACAAATGAAATAAATTTTGTGTGTGCCTGTGTGAGTTTATGTGAACCACATGTGTGCAGAAGCCCTTGGAAGCCAGGAGATGGCACTGAATCACCTCGAGCTAGAGTTACATGTGGTTGTAAGCCACTGTGTGCGTGCTGGGAACTGATCTCAGGTTGTCTGGAAGAGCAGATAATTCCCTTAACCAAGAAGCCATCTCTCCATCTCTATTATAATTTTTTTTAAAAGGAAAGAAGTCAAATGTCTCAAAGAATGAGAAGATATTAAGCACTTGAGGACCCAGTTGAGTAAAACAGGAAGCAGTGGACCCCCTGATGTGGTGCCTGGGAGAAGGGAGAGGATTGTGGGGTAGAGGGTTCCATGGCAGTCGACCCCATCCACTGCACAGCTTGATTCCAGACCAGACACATCCTTGGAGGACCATCCTCAGCATCTCTGCAGAAAGCCATGAGACTGCTTTGCAGGCCACATCACATCTTCAGCTCTATCTCAGCTTCAGGACAGGAGCCACAGGAAGACCATCCCCTAGCCAGTGTCCCTTGCATTTCCAAACAGGAAAGGGAGAAGGCTGGTGAGAGGAAGATACAGAGAAACTCAGCCTTGTGTGTGTGTGTGGGGGGGGAATAACCAATTCCTAGGTTGCTTTGACTTCCAGAGATTAACTAGCATGCATGCTGTCAAAATTCCTGTAGGGAGGGATCATTTATTGGAAAGAGCAGGAGTCAGATCCAGAAAAAGAGGTGAACCCAGAGTGAATGCAGCTGTGCCCTGATCAATGAGACAGTAACTTGACGGATACTTGGGGGTCTTGTTGCTATTGGCTTGTTTGGGGTGGCTGTTGTTTTATTAGAGATTTTGTCATTTGTTTGACACAAGATCTCCCTATGAAGCCCAGGAATGTCTCAAAATTGGGGTCACCTCCTACCTCTGCCTCCCAAGGACTGGGTTTATAGATGTGTGCCTTCACACCTGGCTACATGTTTCAGAAATCAGAATCTGTATATTATATAGGTAAAAGATGCACAAAATGCCTAAAGAACTTGCTTTCAATATTCTTTTCTCTCTCTCTCTCTCTCTCTCTCTCTCTCTCTCTCTCTCTCTCTCTCTCTCTCTCTCTCTCTCTCTGCATACATCTGGAAACCAGAAGTCAACCTTAGGTGTCATCCTTTAGGTACCATCCACCTTTTTAGGGATGGAGTCTCTCACTGGCCTGAAGTTCATTGGTTAGGTAGTGGGCTGCCCAGTGAACTCCAGGGCTCTGCCTGCCCCTGCCTTCCCAGCACTGAGATTACAGATGCATTCCCATGCCCAGTGTTTTTTTAATGTGGATTCTGGGGTTTGAACTCAGCTCCTCATGTTTACAAGGCAAGGAGTTTTCCAACTGGCTCTCTCCAGCCCAGGACTAACCCTACCCTCCCTTTTACATTTGGGTGTGTAGTGTGTGTGTGTGTATGTATTGGAGAAGTGGATGCTTGCCACAGCACAGGTGTGAACATCGGAAAACAGCTTCCAGGAGCTGGTTCTTTCCTTCCAGCATGTGGGCTCTGGAGTCAGCTGGAGTGTCAGGGTCGGCAGCAGGCTCTGGAGTCAGCTGGAATGGTCAGGGTCGGCAGCAGACAGCAAACACTTTAAGCCATTTCCCAGGCCCTCATTAATTTGCTATGGATGGTTTGCTATCTGAATCTAGTTTATCTGATTTCGACTAGGAAAAGTTACAGAGAAGGATCATTGGCCTGAATTTTCTTAGTAAGAGAAAAAAATTATCTGCTATGCAGAAAGACAAGTGGGTCAGGTGACATCCTGGGTCTATCTCAGCTCTCTTACAGGGTCAGTGTGAAGAGCAGAGAGTGGGAGACCCCGAGTGACCAGTGGAGATTTGCGTGTAGGCATGCCGCTTCATTATCTCTGTTCCAGAATGGTTCTAGATGCCTCAGAAAATTGGCCCTTCTCCCACATTTGCCCGCGTGTTTTTTCCTCCACTCGGGTTTCACGGAGTCAAAAGGAAACTCAGCCCCTTCTGTGTAAGTCCCCCTTCTCTTGTGACAAAACATCCAACCAGGGCAATTCAAGGAACAGAGGAAGGGTTTGCTTTGACTCACAGTTTGAGGGTGCAATCCACCCTGGGAAGGAAGTCAGGGCAGCGGGAGTGTAAGGCAGCCGGTCATGTTGTATCCAAAGAGGAAGGGGAAATGAACAGGGCACCTTGCCAGCTTCCTCCTTTGTATTCCGTGTGGGACCTCCGAGCCAGGGGATGGGATGGTGCCACTCATTCATGGTGGGTCTCTCCACCTCATTTGAATTTTTCTGGAATCACTCAGAGGTGTGTTTCCATAGTGATCCTAAGTCCTCTCAAGTTGACAAGACAAACTATCACACAATCTATGTGCAAGTTGCTCTGCTCTGTGGTCAGGGACTATTGAGTAAAGGACCCAATATCCATGTCCCAGAAGCCCAAGGGCTCTTAATATAAAGAAGAGCCTGAAGCATGATCAGAGAGCCAAACTTGAGCCCTACACCTTGGGTAAATTGCTTCTCTCTCTTAAATCTCAGTTTCTTTATCTTTGAACTGGGACTGATGACTTGATTCTAAGGCTGGCAGGAAGAATGTACGCTATCAAAACACACTGTTGACATTTTTGTCATTGCAAGCCTGACTAACTGACGTCGATCCTTGGGACCCGCACAGTGGAAGGAGAGAACCAACTCCCTGAAGTTGTCCCCTGACCTCTACGCATGCGTGCATGACAAACACACACCTGCACGCACAAACTAAACAAGTAAATGCAGTGAAGAAGTTTAAGCATGTTGTAAAGCGAACAACACCATCCACATCTGACCCTCTGCTGCTCTTTCATGGTGTCTTTCAGGGACTTCTATGTCATGTTTTCCTGGTGACATTCCCATGGGATATACGACATGGAGAGTGCCCTGTAGATGTAACCAACTGTCTTGTTAAATAATAAACACAGAACCAATGCAAAGAAGAAAGCCAAGAGATCAGAGCTAAGAGCCTTACCCTTCCTGCTGCAGCTAGCTCTAACGCCAAGAGACCTCTTTGAAAGAGAGCTACTTCCTGTCTGTTTGACTTTATATAGACTTTCTGTTCTACCTTCTCATTGGCTGTAAACCCAAACACATGACTGCCTCGTCACTGTCTGTCTGTAGAGACTTCCAGGTCTTCTATGGTATTGAGATTAAAGGCGTGCGTAACCACCGCCACGCTCTTGCTATGGCTCTAATAGCTCTGACCCCCGGGCAACTTTATTTATTAACATACACTTAACATTTTAGTACAAAATAAAATATCACCATAGTGCCCTCATTTGTCAGAGCAGAAAACACCTGTTCAACTCTTAGACCCCTCGAGCTGAAATCCCTACTGTGCTATCTCCAGCCAGAGACCCAGTCTCCAGCCGGAGTCCCTGGGCGTGAGTCTCAGGTCTGCTTTTGTTGTCTGTACAACTTTAGGAATACAGCTTCACCTCTGTATGTCTTCCCTTGCCTAGAAAATGAAGATGTCCTTTGAGGCTGAGTATAGTAGATTGCCCGATATTAGAAGTTTCATTTCTAAACAACCCCATTTTCAGATGGCATCTTTTCAAAAAGACAGTACTGTGCTTGGCTTGAGGGAGTCCTGAAGTTTGTCCTCTGTTTATCCTTTCTTCCTGTCATGCATGGGTGTCCAGTGACCAATGCCATTCGCCCCTGCCCAAACACTGGGGAGGGAAAAGAGAAGACAGGCAGAACATTGTTTCCTTAGCCGGGAACCAGAAACCCTGGCTTGGGAGCTCACTCACCCTGGGTGAGAGTTTCCATGTCTGTACAAGGCGGAGCTGAGAGGGAGGACAGACTCGGGTGACCAGGCTCAGCGCGTCGAGTAAACACCTCCCTGCTGTCCACAGACTCGCCTGGCCGCACTAGTGTGTACATTTATCCTGGGGTACACTGAATGAATTAGCTCAATTCACTCACACTGTTGTTTCCTTTGGAGCCTGGAGCACAGACGGCCCAAGCAACACGGCTGTCTTAGAAAGCGCTTGTGTATTTTAAAGGAACATTGCAAGCGTTTCAACCTGAGATTTCCTCTGTGTGTTTATTTCCTCTCACAGGGTGCCAAGGGGTGCTGAGTGACTTTGTCTCATCTGTGGTTGCTGGGACCCACAGCAGTCACCCAAAGACCTCCTCATGAAGAGGAACAGGAGGGCAGGGGCAATCGGTGTCCCCAGACTTCAGAAGGGGTGTCTGAGAGGGGCCTGTTTGGGGAGAGAAGGAGAGAGACATCAAAAACTGTTTCAATATTGCTTTGCAAGTTAGAATCTTTTCACCCACATCTTGGGGATTCCTGGGAAGAATCTGAAGTCAAGAATTTCAGAATCTAGCTCCAGTTGGAGGTCACAAGGAACTCTGAGACCCAGGTTCAAATCTTGGTTTTTCTTTCCCCACCTTTGACCTACAGCAAGGATTAGCCAGTCTTCTGAGCTTCAAGTTAATCTCTCTCTCTGTCTCTGTGTCTCTGTGTCTGTGTCTCTGTCTCTCTCTATCTCTGTGTCTCTGTCTCTGTCTCTCTCTGTCTCTCTCTGTCTCTCTGTCTCTCTCTCTCTCTCTCTGTCTCTCTCTCTCTCTCTCTCTCTCTCTCTCTCTCTCTCTCTCTCTCTCTCTCTCTCTCTCTCTCTCGTATGTGTGTGTATACCCCATACCTCCACAGCAATGCTTCTTGTTTTTAACAAGTGTGTTCCAAATCAGCATCTCATTTAACTATATCAAGCCTAGCAACTAAGGTCATATTGAGCATTGACTCTTGAATCTTTCTGGATGTCAATGAATTGGTAGCCAATCACCTCCCTCCTCCCATATATCCCCCTCCTCCCATATATCCCCCTCCTCCCATATATCCCCCTCCTCCCATATCTTCCCCTCTTCCCATATATCCCCCTCCTCCCATATATCCCCCTCCTCCCATATATCCCCCTCCTCCCATATATCCCCCTCCTCCCATATATCCCCCTCCTCCCATATATCCCCCTCCTCCCATATATCCCCCTCCTCCCATATATCCCCTCCTCCCATATATCCCCCTCCTCCCATATATCCCCCTCCTCCCATATATCCCCCTCCTCCCATATATCCCCCTCCTCCCATATATCCCCCTCCTCCCATATATCCCCCTCCTCCCATATATCCCCCTCCTCCCATATATCCCCCTCCTCCCATATATCCCCCTCCTCCCATATATCCTCCTCCTCCCATATATCCCCCTCCTCCCATATATCCCCCTCCTCCCATATATCCCCCTCCTCCCATATATCCCCCTCCTCCCATATATCCCCCTCCTCCCATATATCCCCCTCCTCCCATATATCCCCCTCCTCCCATATATCATTTTGTATTTTTAAAACAGTCTCATGTAGCCCATGTTTTCTTTGATCTTTTCCTGTAGTCAAGAATGACCTTGGACCTTGGATCCTTCTGCTTTTATATCTAGAGTGCTGGGGTCACAGCCATGCACCTCCATACCTACTTTATTTAGCACTCGGGGCTTTGTGCTCACAAGTGTTCTACCAACTACATCTCCAGCCCTTGGTTTTGTTGTGTTAAGATTTCCCTCTGTAGCCCTGACTGGCCTTGAACTCACTATGTAGCCCAGGCTGACCTCAAATTGGAGGTCCTCCTGCCTCAGCTTCCTAAGTGCTGGAATTGCAGTCATAAAGCTACCACCAACCTTTTGAATTGTTTTTATGCAGTTCGATGCTCAAGAGAGCACCAAAGGCCCCTTAGACCCTTTACCCCCCAATTCCCCTCCTGTCTGCTCAGTGCAGTCCACTCTATAGCTGTCTTCAGTCTCATTCCTTTGGGTTAAGATAGTGTCCTCTGTCGAAATCTGAAAATTCCTGAGAGGGAGAACACATTGAGCATCCGTCTCCAGCATCTCAGGGTCCATTTATCATGTTTTCATCACCCTAACCCAGCAGTGACAGCCTCCCTGCTGGCTGCTTGTTGCCTGTTCTCTCTCCCCCCTCCACCTCCTGAGCAGCAGTTAGTTACTCTGCGAGGCCAGCTGTGCCCATCCATGTTGTATCCCACTGCCAAACCTTCGCCGACCCCACCCCCACCGCTTCTGAATTTAACTCAGCCACTCTGACTCTTCAGCATGCAAGACCTGTGTGTTTAGAGAGCCAGTGGACCTTCCCCAGACCCTGGATGTGAGAGTCTGCAGCCTTAGTGTTGCCCCCAAATCTGTCTTCCCCCACACCCTCCTTTACTTCCTAAAGAACTTCACTCCATCTTCAAGACCCACCTGGGAGGGGCTGAGATATGGGGAAAACAGAAAAGTGCTGGCCCCCAAGTGTGAGGACCTGAGTGCCACATCAAAGGTCAGGTGTGGGGCTGGAGAGGTGGCTGAGAAGTCATTGCTCTTTCAGAGGACTGAGGTTCAGTTCTTAGCCCCCAACTCTGGGTGATTCACCACTGCCTGAAGCTCCAGTTCCAGAAAAATCTTGTAGGCAATACAATGACATATAAATAAAAATAAGAAATCGTTTTTAAAAGCTAGGCATGGTATCATGTGCTTGTAGCTCCAGCCCTGGAAAAGGCAGAGACAGGGTGTCCCTGAGGTGGGAGGGCTGCTAGGCCAGCCTGATGGGTGAGCTCCAGATCTCAGTGAGAGATCCTGTCACAGAAACCGGCATGGGAGCTGGAAGATAGCTCAGGGAGAAAGTGTGCCTGCTGTACAAGCTTGAGGATCGGAATTCAACTCACTGGAAGCCATGTCAAAAGCTGGGTGTGGTCTTGTGTAGACCTGCAGCACTTGGGGATGGAGGTAGAGAGAAGTCTTACAGGGGCTTGCTGGCCTCTGGCCTAGGTCCAGGTTCAGTGTGAGACCTCTTCTCAGGGGGATAAAGAAGGTTTCTCGCTGAACCTGGAGCTCACCATTTCTGTTAGATTGGTCGGCAACACTCCAGAATCTGTTTCCGTACCTTCAGTACAGATTACAGACATATGTCACAGCACCCAGCTTTCATCTGTGTGCTAGGATCTAAACTTTAATCCAAGCTTATGCCCCACACTTGAACTTTACCCACTGGGCCATCTTCCCAGATCTTGTTCATGTCTAACTGAACTCAGAAAACGGAGTCTTAGGTGTCTCTGTTTTTCTCTGTTGCCTAATGTGGAACCAGTTTTCTGCAAACATTTACACTCCAAAGAGGTGTGGCTCTCCCTCGATGTCCACCATGAAGAATCCCATTTAGGGGTACCATGTTCTCTGAGTTGTCCCAAGTCCTCTTCACCATGTGGGGCATCTCCACCACAATTGACAGCTTCTGAGCCCCTTCTTTCTTTAATGCTCTGCTTGCTTGATTGTGTGTGTGTGTGTGTGTGTGTGTGTGTGTGTGTGTGTGTGTGTGTGTGTGTGTGTGACAGAGACAGAGACAGAGACAGAGACAGAGACAGACAGACAGAGGGACTGCCCTGAACCTCACCATGTGACCAAAGCCCTTGGATTCCCGACTTCTACCTCCTCCTCCTCCCAGGTGTGGGTGCTCACCCTCACACCTACCTCTTTGGTTCATTCTTTGCTCTTGCCTTCGAGAAGTATTGCCTCCAAAGAAGAGAGCACCTGTTCCAGATTGTGACTGGAAAAACTTTGCACCATGAACTTCTAGAGGAGACTCTATGCACTGAACAGCTCCCCAGGATATCCCCACTAACCTTCACATCACACACACCTGCTGTGTGCAGGCTCCATTGCCTGCCTCCCAGGCTTCCCTCCAGACTCCCATTTAGGGGTACCATGAGTCTCAGAGGGAAGAGCCTCGTTCATACAGCAGCATAGCCTGAAGCAGAGCCCAGGTTGGCCCTCTTCCAAGATCTATGCTTTTATTATGCTTTCTTTCTTGCTTAAATTGTTTTTCTAATGATAAAACATTTCAAATACACATATAATAATACACACAACACTGTACAGATGGTATAAAGAATAACAGAACAAGACCCATGGCCTCGTCACCCAGGCTAACACATAGCCCCTATGAGATGTTTGTGAATCCCCTGTGTGTCCCCACAGCCCTTCTTTCCTTCGCCCTTTCCTCAGGGTAACCCCTTCTCCTGTATTTTATGACTTTTTTAACCTTGCTATTGTCTCCCTAATTTTAATGTATGTATGTATAGACATACATACATCTGTAATGATGAGCCATTGAGTTGTCTGTCATTCTGAATGTTACATAAATGGGTACAAATGACACATGTTACTCTAGATTTATCTGTGTTAGTAGCCTGGGGAGAATATATTCATTTTTATTGCTGTATAGCATTCTACTGTATAATTATTTCATGCTCATTTATTCTGCTATTGATTAATATTCCTACTTTGGCTTCTAAATTCCTCAAGGGTGTGAAGACTAATGTCTTGGCCAACTTGGACTGCTGTAACAAGACACAACAGTCTGGGAAACTGCAATAACAGAATCATTTTCTCTCGGTTCTGGAGCTTCTGGGTCCCTAGTGAAGGCCTCTTCATGGTTTGTCAACAGCTCCTTCTGTCTGTGTTCTTACTTCGTAGGGAGGAGAAAGGGAGATGTCTCTTCTTTCAAGGTTACTAACATCATCACAAGGGTTCCACACTCAAGACTTCTTCTAAACCTAATTATTTGCCAAATCTGTAAACCCCATCCCAGTGGGGTTGAAGTAAGGGTCTAGGGTTCTAAGATATGAACTTAGGAGGACACAGTCCAGTCCACACCCAGGTGGAATTGCTGATCCTAGTGTACCAACATCTTCAACTTCAACAGCTACTGCCAATCTTCAGTGTACCATGTCAGTTCAAATCCACACTCTGCGACTAAGGAGGTAGCTCATCCATAAAGTGCTTGCCTCACAAAGGTCAGGTCCTGATTTCAATCCCCAGAACCCATATAAGAACAAACACAACCAGATACAATGGCAAGATGGGGGTAGAGACAGAGTGAGTCTCTGGCTGGGCCTCACCTAGGACAGCCCAGGGTATCTGGTAAAGTTCCTCACCAATGAGAGACCCAGTCTCAAGACAAAGGTGGACACTGGAGATTGTCCCCTGACCTTCACCCACGTATGTGCACACACACACACACACACACACATACACACACACACACACACACACACACACACACACACACACACACACACGGGCATGCACCATTATTACACAATTATGGAGATCAGGAGTCTGGCCAGCATGGGGCTCACAGGACTCTGGACTCTGATGAAGGCTCCTGTAGGGTTGTGATCTTCCTGGAGCCCCAAGTGACTATCTCCAGCCTTAACTCTTCCAGCTTCTTGTCAGGGATGACTATACTTTTATACTTTTCAGTACTTGTTTTTTTTTCTTTTTGTTTTGTTTTGTTTTGTCTTTTTTTGTTTGTTTTCTCCATCTTCAAAGCCAGGATGAAGTCACTGTTTTTCCAAATTTTCTCATATTCTCAGGCTAGTCTGGAATGTGTCTCCACTATTAAGGGCTTGTAGTCCTAAGATGTGTTGCCCTTTGGCTCTCCTGGATAACACTGATACTTCCTCCATCACATCTGTACTGTGCTCCTGGTCATGTGAAGTCATATTCTCACAAGATCTGGTATGCAAATATTTTTGTGGGCAGTCTGCTGACCACCACCCCAAACAAAGCATGTCTCTCAATAGAAGAGGGATGTGAGAGAACCTGGTGTGAATATAGTGGATGTGGGAGAACATTGTGTGAATATGGTGGATGTGGGAGAACCTGGTATGAATATGGTGGATGTGGGAGAACCTTGGTGTGAATATGGTGGGTGTGGGAAATCCTGATGTAGATATGGTGGGTATGAGAGAACCTGGTGTGAATATGATGGGTATGAGAGAACCTGGTGTGAATATGGTGGATGTGGAAGAACCTGGTGTGAATATGGTGGGTATGAGAGAACCTGGTGTGAATACGGTGGATGTGGGAGAACCTGGTGTGAATATGGTGGGTATGAGAGAACCTGGTATGAATATGGTGGATGTGAGAGAACCTGGTGTGAATATGGTGGATGTGGGAGAACCTGGTATGAATATGGTAGATGTGGGAGAACCTGGTGTGAATATGGTTGCTGGGGGTAGTCAAAGACAGCACAGGGAGAGCAGTGGGAAGACTCCTGGGAATGTTCACAGGAGTAGGGAGGGCAAATGTTCCTTCAGATGAAGACAGACATAGAGCAGAAAGTGTGTAATAAATCTCACTTCTGGTGTGTTTCAAATGCAAGGACAGTGGGTTTCCTGAGAGATTAGATACTGGAAGAGTTTCCAAGGCAAATTTCAAGGACTTTATTCAGCACACTAGAGAATGGAAATGCTGATGAGGAAGATGCCCCACTAGAATTGGGAGGAGTGAAGCCAGGAATACCTCCACCAACCAGAGCTTAGCTGGGAGCCACATCTTACCTGCTTGTGATAGCTATTCTTGGTTGTCAACTTGACTGGAACTAACTAAAGCCCAAATGGCTGGTGGGATTTTCTTCTTAATTAAATCATTTGAAGTTGGAAGATCCATTTCTAATCTGGATTTTTTTTTTGAGATGGAAAGATCCACCTTTAATCTGGGCTACACCTTCTGCTGGCAGTCTATATAAATGGGCCATACTAGTAGGAGCATGGAAGATTTGAACTGTGGGGCCTTGGCTGAAGAAGTTTCAGAGGAGAATTTTAGTATGTTGTCTAGAGATTGTTCTTGTGATATTTTGATGAATAATGTGGTTTCTTTTAGCCCTTGTCTGTAAAGTCTGCCTGAGGCTAAAATGAAGAAATTTGGATTATTTTCATTGGTAGATGAAATCTCAAAACAGCATAGTATACACTGTCATGAGATTGTTAGTATTAATGCTAATGGAGATTCATCATGAAAAGGAGCCAGCTGAGAAAGTTAAAATATACAATGAACAATTTGAGGAGAAAAAGAGTACCAGGAAGTGGAATGGAGCTAAGTCCTATCTTCAAGGAGCTAAACAGATGAACAAATGGAATAAAGAGAGTGGTGACTAGTGCAAGATCCCACTAAATTTCCAACTTGTAAAAATGAATTAAAGAAAAGTTTAGAGCCAGGTATGGTAGTGCATGCCTTTAATCCCAGCCCTGGGAAGACAGAGGCTGGTGGATCTCTGCATTTGAGGCCAGCCTGGTCTACAGAGCAAGTTCCAGAACAGCCAAGCTTAAGCAGTGAAGGAAACCATCAAAAACAGAAAACTGGTGAAGAAGTAACTGATTGAAGGAGCCATGTTCCAGCCCCAGCAAGCAGTAAAACCTGGCAGCTTCGGCCACGTGGTTCTGGCTTTAGAGTCAAGGACAGAAGAAAAGGGCTACAGAATCTTCCTCCATGACTAAAGAAAGCCACTGAGGCCAGGTGTGTGGCAGGAATGTCCCCGAATGGAGGCCTAGAGAGGTCATTTTGTCAATCTGTGAAGCTGAAGCCTGGATTGCCTTAGAGACCCAAAGATGTTAGAGATGCCAGAGCCATGAGATATGGACTGAGGAGAGCTGCTACCAGGGATGGAACCAGCCCAAGAGAGGGAAGTGTGTTGCAGTCAACAAAGTCAAAAGGAGTTGGAGATCTGAAGAGTGTTTTGACATCAGACATGAAGAAGCAGAGTTTGGAGTTTGCCCAGCGGGTTTCCGGTCTTGTTTTGGTCCAGTATCCCCTCACTCTGCTCCCTTCACTATGTTTTGGAATAGTAATGTACGTCCTGTGCCATTACATATGGGAAGTACATGATCTGCCATTTTATTTTAATTTGGTGGGGGATTACAGTTGAGAGATTGACATGAGTCTTGGAAGGGACTTTGAACTTTGGACTTTCAATCAGTGTTGAGATTGATAGACTATGGAACTTGGATTTATAGACTTTGAAGTTGGATTGAATGTAGCTTTCATTATAATATACCTATAAGCCTATAGGGGCCAGGGGGTAGGATTCGGTGATTTGAATGAAAATGGCCACCATAGGCTCCTGTATTTGAATGCTTAGGCATCAGGGAGGGACTCTGTTTGAGGATTATGTATTGGAGAAATTATTTTGGCCACTCCACGTAGTTAAAAGGATATTTATTTAATGGCGTAACTCACAAATTAAGTAATGGGTAGGTCGCAGGGTCTGGGGAAGGTGTAATGCAGTCCAGCGGTGTTCTCCGGAGCTCTGCACAGTCAATCTCCACCGGTCAGCGTTCCGGCACCGAGCGAGCGCCCCGAGAGAGCGCTGGCCCATCCAGCTCTCTGGTCCCCAGGCGCCTCCCCTCGCCCCGCCTCGTAGGCGTGACAGTTGCCAGAGTCTCAATGGGGGTTGGAACTTCCAGAACCAAGCTGGAATGGCTACCCACTACAATTATGAGCTGTGGTCTTGGAGGAAAAGTGTCACTGGGGTGGCTTTGAGGTTTCAAAAACCCATACCAGGCCCAGTTCTCCAGCCCTGACTGATGCCTGTGGATCAGGATGTAGCTCTCAGCACCCACCTGCCTCTGTGCTCCCCACTGTGACCATAACGGAAGGAGGCTCCCAATCAAATGTTTTCTGAGAGTTGTCTTTGTCATGGTGTCTCTTCACAGCAATAAACCGGTGATTAAGAGCCCTTCAGAGCCCTTCACACAGTCTAAGAAGGTCCCCAGGGCCTCTGACCAGAGCTGGCAACCTCTCATTGTTACAGCATCTAGGAGGGTCCCACTTGCCTTCCGTTTTCCCTAGAAGAACCTACTCCCCGGTCCCAACCCACTTCTCTGCTTTATCCTCTCATCTGGCTTTCCTACCTCCATTAGTGGAATATTGTGGGGCCTGGGTGGCTGAGAGAGCTCTTCCCGTCTCTCTCCTACCATTGCACGGCCAGCAGTGGTCCTGTCCTGCCTAGCACCCTAACAAATGATCAGCCCTCTCCAATTCTCCCCAGGATACATCAGTCAGCATTCTCTGGACATCCCTACACAGGACAGCACAGACATTATAGGTCAAAAGCGAGACCCCGGTTTTGATGCCAGCGATACTGTGTCGAATCTGAAGCAGTCTTCTCTTCCTACCCCATACTTTCCCTTACCTTGATAAATAACATCTGCTGAGGCTAGGAGGACTTTTCTCTCATGGGAGATTTGGGGGGACATTTTAACTGGGTGCTCCTGAAATCTGTGGTTCATGCTTAGAGTTTGCCTCAAGGGTAGCTCAGTTGCTTGGAACTTCAGCCCCATGAGGGGAGAGACTTTTGACCAAAATGTCTTCTAAAAGCATTTGTGCTCCTCCATCCCCACACTCATACCACACACTCATGCAGTGAATGCTCACCCATTGTCTCTGCTGGAACATATCTTAGCGTGAGCCCTGATGGCTGCTGGGAGCTCCTTTTCCTCATCTTCCTCGGCATCCACCATCCTCCTCAACCCCACTCTACCCTTAAAGGCGATTCTTTTGCCTTGGTTAGTCAGGTTGTCATCCAATCTGGATGAGCAAATGCTTCCCTCTGCCTGGCACATCACCGTAACCTAATTAATGGGTGTGTACGTGGGTGTGTGCGTGTGTGCTTATGAGGGTGGTATGTGTGTGCATGTGGGTGTGTTCATGTGTTTGTGTGTGAGAATATGTAGGCCTGGGGGTGATGCTGAGTGCCCCCTTAATTGCTTGCCACTTACTTTTTGAGAGTGAGTCCCTCTGCACCCGGAGCTCACTGACTCAGATAGACTGGCCCCAGGGATCCTCGTTTCTATCTCCCCAGAGCTGAGGTGACAGGCTCCTGCCACCATGCCTGGCTTTTGAAGTGGGTGCCGGGACTCCAATTCAAGTCTTCGTGTTTGCATCTTACCCCCCGGGTCGTCCCCCCAGATCACCCCATTCCATCACCGACATGTCCATGTCCCTATTCCTCTCCTCTGCCCACCTGGGGCCCAGCCTGGCATGGCCTCATTCACCTGGCTGTGGGCATCCTCATGGTACAGAGCCTTCTGAGCACCTTCCTTCTTGGTTCAGCTGTGATGGCCCAGCCATGCCTGTCTTTTATTCCAAGGCTCTGGACTTTGTAGAAACTTCCAACCCCTGGATGTGACAAATGGCTTTGTGAGTGGAAAGGCATTTACATGTAATACACATCACAAGAGACACCGGAGCTATGCTCAGGAGATCAAATAGTTTCTCCAGCTCGGAATGTAAGCATTACCCCTATTAATATCCTTCCAACAGAGGCCCTGCCCTCCCCACCCCGTTCCTCTATGATCTCAGTTTATTAATGTGGCCGCCCCTCCCCCGCTAAGCTGTCCTCACCACAGACCCTCATTCCAGGCTCCTGTCTACCATCCGTGGAACACACCTCCTTGGCAAGCATTTAATGGAAGAAGAAGAAAAAAAAAAAAAAAGAAAGGATCTTCCATCATCATAAATCGTAAAATCAAACAACAGAACACTCTCTCCTGGGAAATAAATTCTGAAGAGTCAAGAGGGGAAAAGAGAGGGCTGTGATTATTGTAATCCCACTCCAGATGCACGGTGCCCTCCCCAAACAAAACCAGAATTAAGGGTAAGCTCTGTTCAAAGGGATATGACGGTGCAAGTGTGTAAGACAATGTTTGGCAAACAGTAGGGGCCCAATCAATGTTTACTTAGAAACAAATAAGTGCGTACATGCCTGGCCAGACAAGACGGGGTACTGTAAATGATGTCCCCATGCTGCCTCTGGGGCCTGCCTTACACCTTCATGTTTCACAGCCAGTTTTACTGAAGCAGCAAGGAAACCAGCAATTGGCCTTGAGAGACCGGGAAGGACTCCTGGAGAGCAAACACCCCACGCCGACACCACACAGACACACCACACAGAGGCCACGCTGCTTTCAGAGTACTCGAACCATGGCAAGAACTGGAGACTTCCGTATGGTCCACATGAAGTGCTGAACCGAGAACCATCCTTTAGGAAAACTGGAGGCAGGGCCAATGGGGTGGCTCAGTGGGTAAGGACGCAATTCCCAGAATCCACATGGTGGGAGGAGGGAACTGCATCCCGAAAGTTTTCCTCTGACCTCATGCATGTTGTGTGGCACTTGTGTCCCTATCACTAAATAAATATGTGTCAACATAAAACTAGAGTAAGTACTCATCTTAACCCCTAGGGGAAAAACAAAACCCATAGAGAATTATCAACTTTGGAGAAAAGACATTTGGGTACCAAAATCCGAAAGACTGGCAACCGGAACAGCCCCCTTCCTGCTTAGATAATCCACTAAATCAGCTGCAAAGTCATGTGTTCCATGGGTCTCAGGTTAGGCATCCCAGAAGTGAGAACCAAGGGGCTGGCTCAACCTGTCTGCCGGGGGTCATGGAGAACTTAAATTATTGTGAGAAATGTGAGAAAGCTCTCTACTGGACAGAAGCCTACATCAGGAGATGGCAGCTGCGGGTGAAAGACAGGACAGGTGGAGACTAAGGAGAGAGGCGTGGGTGTTGAATGGGAGGAGTTCTCCTTGCCAAAGAGGCACCAGGTAACAGGGGTAAGAATGACAGGATAGCTCACGCCCTGTGCCTTTGTCACAGGCAGTCTGTGAGGGACCCTCGTCATACTGAAGACCACAGTTCTTGGCTGTGCTGCATGGATGCCCAAGGCTGCCAACCAGGGGCTGAGTAGCCCCATGTTGGTCCTTTGTCTGCTGGCTTCCATAAGTTTGGGGTGGATCAACATGTTATCCCTCATGGTGAAGCCAACAGAACTCAGGGAGCTCTGAGGCTGGCCACACCAGGGTGCTGCACAGACGTAAACTCAGCCCCACAGTACTTGGTCCTTCAAAGGAACCATTCCTCTCCCATGGATCTTTTAAGTTCTTCCGTCTGGTTGTCCAAATTCTGCCTCATTGCTTGGTGTATCCCCAAACTTCCCCTCTCTACAGCATTTCTGCAAGCCTCGGACTGCTGCATGCTGGGAAGCGAATGGCTTCTGTGGGTGGAGGCAGTGCCCAGAGGGCAGGAAGGACTGTCTGCGCAGTGTGGTGGCTGGTGGCCCTTGCTGCATGCCAGCTCCAGATCCCATGGTCCCAGCACCTCCTGGTAGCCCCCAAATGGCACATTAAGCAAAAGCACAAAATAGACACAATACCCCATGTGATATTTCCACATTCATTTCAGTGTCCCCCAACTCAGCCCAGCCCAGATCCCATAGTATGTGTTGTGCCCACTTAGGCACCCCAGATAAGATACACTATCCAAACCTCCTTGGGCTTGGAACTCTAGGGCCCACATGAGACTTAGAGATCACTTCTCCCAGTCTGACCAGGGTCCCTGAACCTCCTAAGCCATGCCAAGCAACAGTGGGGTTCTAGAGGTATCATGGACACTCTCGGCCAAGGGTATCAGCCATTACCCTCTTCATCAGGGCCGATGAGATGAACTAAAAGCGACCCCCACCATGGGACCCGTTGATCTTCTCTCAAAGAAGCAGGCAACAGGGAGGGTCAGTAGAATGACAGCTGAGAGTCCCGCTACGCCCTCCTCTACCCCCAGGTACATGGAATTCTACCCCAGCTACTCTTGGGGAATGCTAGACAAGGACATGGAGGGTGGGAGTTAGCTGAAGTGAGGACTCCATTTGCAGAGCTATGGAGAAGCAAGCAGGTCTCCATGCTGGGCAGAGGTGTCTGGTGATGCGGCTGTCTGGAGATTGTCCATGATTCTGTGAGCAGTGATTCACCCAACGTCTATAAGCAAGCCCAGTAAATACACTCGTTCCCAAACTGAACTTGAGTGGAATGATTCTTCTTGGTCTGTCCTTGGTGCCCTAACTGGGGTGAATAGATGTTTGGTGACATCTCTCCGGGGCAAGTCACCATGCCAGATAATTTTAAAAGTAGTTTGTAATGCGTAGAAATCTGCCCTGATAAGTTCAGGCACATGAACTGGTCACGTCTAGCCACATTGGATAGAGTTATGTCAGCTCAGTGTGACTTCTCAGCCTTGCAAGTCGGGATTAGCAGATGATTTTTCATTTAAAACAACATCTATTGTTTTTTAATTAGGTTAAGCTTAGACAAATGGGTTTTGTCTAATAAGACTTCCAGAGAGGAAAAGATAACGAGGCAACAAGACAGGAAACAAACCCATCTGTCCACTCCACAGTGAGGACAGCGAGGCAAGAGGTTGATCTTTCCCAAACCCACAGGACGATTCCGGCACAAAAAACCCCAGCCTGGGCGCTTGCTTCCTGCTCCTGGACCACATCCTCTATCCTGGGTTCTCCTCAAAGCCCTGCTGATTCGGAAGTAGCAGGGAGTCGTGGGGAGTCCCACAGGCTCTGTGACGGACTAGGATGCTCCAGAGGTCACAGACTGTGGGTGTGGGGAGGGAGGCACAGCTCCACCCACAGCAGCCTGCGGAGATCCTGTCATATTAGGGACCTTGACTTGGGTGCAAACCAGATCCTTGACTTTGTCACAGAAAAGACGTTCAGGATGAGCCAGTATGAAGCAGAGCTGGAGTTTGTCAAGACATTTTAAACAGAGACTTTACAGAAAAGAGTTGAAAGGAGGAAAAGGCACTTGGGAAGAAACTAAGGCATACTAGAGAGCATGGATGTGGGTTTCTCAAGGGAAGGCCCGAATCAAGTATCTGAGCATTAGCCATAGACACCATTTCGGAGACTCTCGAGTTATATCTCAAAAGACTGCTAAGATCCCCCTTCCTCCGCTTTATTTTCTCCTTCTCTCTTTGATAGTGGCCCCAGAAATGCCTTGGGTGGGATTACAATCTGATAAAATGAAACGCTGCCCAAAAGGGTTGGGATGTGTCGCTGTTGAAGGGGGGTTCTAGTGAGATTCCTAGGAGATCGCAAGTCTTCAGCTGGGATGAGAGCAAGGCCTGACGCAAGCGTTAACTGTGTTGGGACTCTTGATTCTTGGCTGGGCGGAGAGGTCTTCCGTTCTGTCCCCATGTCCCTGTGATTGTCCCTGTCTTCCTAGCCTGCCTCAGTCACCAGGAAACACATAAAAGCCTTTAAAATTTAAGTGAAGTTAAAATTATACTTCTATTAAAGTTAAGGAAAACTTAATCTGCTTCCCCTGTCACACCAGCCCTGCTTCAAGAGCTAGTTCATTACGTGTGGCTGGTGAAGGCTATGGATGATCAGCACTGGGTCACTTCCTCATTGCAGAAAACACTTGAGACACAGTCACTCTCTTACAGGTGGTTCCCAGCCCTGGGACTGAGCAGGAGATGGAGATATTCTCAAGTCACCTGACCTATGGTCTGTGGGTTAGCAAGGACCCGGGACCAGACCACTTTTTTAGTTCATTTCTGAGTCAATTGGAGACATAGAAAATTCCCTCCCCCCATACAGACTGACAGAGAAGGAGAGCCTGAGAGAAGACCACCTGTCTAAAGGCCCAGCTCCTCCCTACACGGCCCCATGGTTTCCATAGCCAAAAGCTCTAGACTCATCTATCCTTAATATTTATGAATTCCTCTGTCACAAGAGAAAGAGTTCTAAAGGGAGAGGCAGAAGAAGGAGGTCCCTGGCCCAGCTCCGCGTCTTCACAGCTGTGTGCCTTCAGTGAGTAGCTCTCCCTCTCTGGAGGGCTCCGCATCCTTTGAAGTCCTAAACCCCGTGGGGCCCAGCATCCACTCAGGCCTTGGAAACGTGTCTTATCTTTCCTGGGTAAAGTGTTAAGAACAGTTCATCTTAGTCAAAGCTGCTGTGGAGCTGGCAAGAGACATCGGCTTGGCCGACCCCAGAGTGAGTTTTAATGTGCAGTCGGGCTCTGCAGCTTCTCAGGCAGCAGCCGCAGCGGGGATACCAGGGTGCTGTGTTCCATGCAAGACTCCAGCAGAGGGGGGTGTTGCACAGAGGCGGCTTCCTGTGAGCCCAACACTGACAGTGTTCCGACTCTGAGGGGAGGAAGTGTGTCTTTTCATTTTTACAGGACCCCCAAAGGCATGCTTCACTCACAGCGACGACGACTCTGTGAGCCGCAGTGAAAAGCCTCAGGACAGGCACAGGAAAGCCCCTTGAGATCGTCTTGTGCATTTAACCTAATGAATTTTCCCTTCCCGCCTCCAAGTGACAACACTGTTTTCTCAGGTGCCTTATTTAGCAGCTGTGAGAAGTTGGAGCCTGACAAGATCAACGATTTCAGACCGGCTCGGTAGCCCAGATGGGTTTCCCCTTCCCTGCCCTCCCTCTCCGAGGCCTGGGACCACCTGCAAAAAAACAAAATGCATTCTGCGTTCCTTGCCCAACACCTCTTTCTCTTCTGACGTTGACAAAGATGTTCAAAATCTTCCTCTTCAAACACGGATTGGCAGCTGGGTCCATAATCTCTCACCATCTTCTGAGAGTGAGGCTTGTTCAGCCTCAGTACAAGAGCGGAAAGGGTTGATTAGAATTTCCGACAACTGTGATTTCTCACCGTCCTGTTTCATATAGAAGGGGGGGGGTACAGTGTGAAGGACACAGAGAAAGCCCCTGCTGTGAGCATCCTCTGTGGAAGTGGTTGGTTGGGGGAAGACAAGGTGAGTATCCGCTACATCACAGTGAGAAGCCACTGACAAGCTCTTTTTTTTTTTTGCAATGTCCCCTTGAAGGTGTAGGGACTCCAGATTTAAAAGGCAAGCCTACATCCATTTTACCGCTGTCCCCTAGTCCCAGCCTTTCTCCCAGGCAGAGAGGAGAGGGTGGAGGAACGCTAAGGAAGAGACCGCTAAAGTCACAGCTTCCATGGCAACCAGAGACACCTGTCCTGCTTTGCAGTGGAGGCATATCTGGTGGTTCAGTGTCGGTCTCAGAGCAAGCAATGAAAACATGAGTTGGAGGTTGGCGGGGGTGGGTTCGTTCCCCAAGAGTGGTTCTCCCGGATAAATAGAGAAAGGCGGCAGATCTGGGGGAATTCTCAAGCAAAATACGGTCTATTTGCTTCAGTCTATCTTGGTGGGGATTTTCAAAAATATTTTCGAAAGCTTGTTTGGAGAACACAGCCATAGAACATACAGAAATAAATAAGCATCGTGCTCATTACTAGATCCAGGGGATGGGAAGCAAAAGCATCCTGGCTCTGAGGCCAAGCTGGTTCAAATCCCAGCTGCATCAGCTTCACCGGAAATGACCAGAGGCAGCTCAGCTCACCTCCCTCCACCTTCTCGTCTCTAAAACACGAGGGTGCGCTGAATTAGTCGGTCCTTCTTGCCGCTGTGACAAAATGCCCGGCCAAAGCGACGTAGGGAAAGGGTTTAGTTAGACTCCCAGTTCAAGGGGACACAGTTCCTCATGGCGGGGGAGTCACAGGAACCAGAGCTTGAGGCACCTGAGGATATCACACGCACAGTCAGGAAGCAGGGAGAACTGAACACTGGCTCTCAGCCCACTTTCTCCTTTTCACTCAGCCTGAGACACCAGCCCTTAAATGACGCTGCCCGTACCCCAGGAGGCCCTTCCCGCCTCAGTTTCCCAACCTGGAAATCCCCTTACAGATATACCCAAAGGTTTGTTTCCAAGGTGATTTGGAATCCTGTCCATTTGACGATCAATATTAACCATCACGCTGTTATAGATTTGCTTTTAGGAACAGAGCACATGTTCTGTGTGAAAGCTGTAAGCTCTGTGGCCGGCTTGTGCTAAGTACTCAGGGGTGTCGCCTGATGCTGTGGGTTTTTTCAGGGAACTGTGCTACCATGTTCCTCTGAGTTTCCCGGTGTCAAGGTGTCCTGGGGAAGTTTCTGTCAACTTGATACAAACTACAGTTATCCAAAAGGAACCTCAGCTGAGAACATTCTTGTAGCCAGAATGCCCCACGTGCAAGCCCGCAGGATATCCTCCTAATGAGTGATTGATGTGGGACGGCCCAGCCCACTGTGGGTGGCGATGCTCCTGGTGGTCTTGGGTGATATAAGAACTTAGGCTGACCTCATCCTTATGTTTAGTGTCTTTGGTACAGGAAGGTACTCTGCACACTACCAAAAGAGAAACGAAAACACCCACCCAGCTACAACCCCTTTGATGGACATGCTGCCCTGCCTGCAAATCGGTAAGCCAGGGCAATGGTGGCAGAAAGCTTGTGGGAGTCACCAACCAATGTCTGATTTGACCTAAGGCCCACTCTATGAGATGGAACCCATGCGTGACACTGCTTGGGTGACCAAGAACCTGAGACTAGACAGCCCAGAGACCTGGGGTAAAACCAGATACTACTGTTCCAAGAGAAAAAACGTAACAATAAAATGACTCCTAATGACATTCTGTAACACTCACAGATCACTGCCTTGATCAGCCATCTTCGTCATGCAGCATGCTGAGTTCTCCTGCAGCAGATGGGAACAAATACAGAGACTCACAGCCAGACGTGCACCGAGTGAGACCTTGCAATACTCAGGCCTACATGGGATTGTCTCCATCAAATCCCACCCCGCCCCCAGGGTCCAGGAAACCCCAGGGAAGAGGAGGCAGAAAGAGTGTAAAAGCCAGAGGGGATGGAGGACACCAAGGAAACAAGGTCCTCTAGATCTCCGTGGGCAGAGCTCACACGACAGCTCACCGAGACTAAGGCAGCGTGTACAGGGCTGCCCAGGTCTACACCGGATGCTCTGCATGTGTCTATGGTGTCCAGTTTGGTGTTTTTATGGGACTCCCGAGTGTGCAAATGAGTGGGTCTCTGATTCTTGTGCCTTCTCTTGGGCTCTTTCTCTTCTGTTTTTTTTTGTCTTGTCCAATTCTAATGTGTTAGTTTTTGTCCTATCTTACTGTGTTTTATTTCATTCTTATCCCTTAGAAGCCCGTTTGTTTTCTAATGATAGACAGAAAGGGAGTGGATCCAGATGGGAGAGGGCTGGGGAGAAATTGGAAGGAGTAGAGGGAGGGGAAACAGAAACTGTAGTCTGGATTATTATGTGAGGAAAAAAAATCTGTTCTCAAGAAAAGTAAAAGAGAGATGAGCCTGAGCAAGCCATGGAGAACAAGCCCAGAAGCCAGGCTGCTCCGTGGCCTCTGCTCAGTTCCTGCCTCCCGGTTCCCGGTTCCAGTTCCTGCCTTGCCCTCCCTTCGTGATAGACTGTAAGCTGTAAGGTAGCATAAGCCATGCCCTACCCAAGTTGGTTTTGATTATGGTCTTTATCACAGCAATAGATAAAGATAAGATACAAGGTAAGACAATCCTCCATTTCCATAAGTGATGGTCCAGATTAACGTTCTAATGCTGGGTATGATGGGAGGTATAGTTTTAGGAGCTCAGCATGCTCCATGATGTTTCTTCATGGGTCAATCTCAAGTCACTGGCATTAGAATGTTCATCTTGACCATCACTTATAGAAATAGAGGGCTGCCTTATCTTGTGTCTTAGTTACCCAGAAGGAAGGAAGCCCATTATTTCCGTGTTAGGGGACCTTAGATGGGTTAGAAGATAGCCATGATTTATTCTCTAAGTGTCAGATATGGCTTGGTAATGTCAGCAACCACCAAAAAGTGAGCCATTTCATACATTTTTTATTAAGTGCCTACTAAGTCCCAGGGTGTGCACTAGACTCTGGAGACTCCAAATCTGACTGGACAGGAGTTTGCCTGCAGCCTGCAAAAGCCTCGCCATGGTACAGAGAGAAGACCTGTGACACTGGGTGCTGAGTATCAGGCTGGGTGCACACAGGCGCCATGGAGATGACTGAAGCAGCCAGGGGTGAGCACATCTAGAACCACAAGGCTGAGTCTTGAAATGGAGCAGGCCTCACATGGGGGGGTGGTGGTCCTGGGGGACTGAAAACAGACTCAGGCAAACCTGAGACCATTGCGTGTTGAGAAGGCACCACTGTCCCAGATGGGGACCGTGAGGGAGGGTGGAACTAATTCCAAAGACTGCCCCTCGTGACCACAGTTTCTCTAAGTGATGCCTGGTTGCAGACAAGGATGCTCAAAGCTTCAGCACAGTTTGCTCTGAAGTTGACAGTCCAACACCCAGGACTCAGGAACCAGGGCAGACAGACGCACAGGCATCCAGGAAGTTCCCCTTGCAGGCCCTCAGCGTGAAGACAAAGTCGGTGTGGCCAAGTCTGGAGCTCTCTGCAGAGGCAGACGCCACCGACACTTCCTTGGCTAGGTCCGTGAGACCTCCCTCACTGTCTTCCCTGGCCGACGGTACAGTGTGAACCAGTGGCTCTGAGGTGGACAGCCTGAACTGACAAGCTAAGCGCAACAGTAAAAAGACGGAGTACAGGAAGTGGGGTGGGGTGGGGTGGGGTGGGGTAGGGTGGGGTGGGGTGGGGTAGGGTTGCTGAAGATAGGGCTCAGCCACTGAAAATGCTTCCTGCTCCTCCAGAGACCCTGAGTTCAGTTCCCAGCACCCATGTCATGTGTCTCACAACTGTGTGTCACTCCAGCTCTGGGAAGACCCAGCAACCCTCTCCCGCTTCCTCAGGCACCTGCACACACACACACACACACACACACACATAACTGAAAACAAAATTAATCTTTTAAAAAGTACTTGGAGGACAGTTCAGTGAGTCAAGGTGCCACCCAGCCTGAGATATAAATGTAGTAATAAATAAATAAGTCCTGTTGCAATGGAATAAACTGACTCCCACTGAGTTCCCCCCACTCCAAAGCAGCAACTGTAACATGAGGGCGGATCACCTGCTAGCTGACTAAGCAACAGGCCTGAGGCCAGCTCAACCCCACCCTTAGGTAGGATTTCCCAGGTGCCAAGAAACCTGCCTGCAAGGTGGTGGTCCAGGAAGGTTTTCCTATTGTGAATGAGAGTGGCGGGAATTTCAAGTTTTGTCTATTTATTTTAGTCTTTTTTTTTCCGAGACAGGGTTTCTCTGTGTAGTTTTAGTGCCTGTTTTGGATCTCACTCTGTAGCCCAGGCTGGCCTCAAACTCACAGAGATCCCCCTGGCCCTGCTGGGGTTAAAGGTGTGTGCCACCACCGCCCGGCTAGTCTTTTCTTTTTTAAGCAGAGGATAAGCCTTATTGAAATACCATTTGCAGGGGGTGGAGGGCTGGGCTGTATCCCAGCTGGGACAGTGCTTGGCTAGTGTGTGTGAAGCCTTGGGTTCAATCCCCCGATACCCCACACAATGGGTGCACACCAGTAATTCTAGCACAGGTGGAGGCGAGAGGGCCAGTGGTTAAGGTCATCTGTGAGGTCAGCCTGGGGTACAGAAAAACAAAAGGAGGTGAGGGAGAGGGAAGAAGGAAAGAGTCAATAGAGTGGAGAGGGGAGGGACAGGAGAAGACATCTTACAGAGTAGCCCCTTGGAGATGATCGTCACAAGTGACTGATTATTTACCGCTCTGGGTACTTCACCTCAGTCCAAAAAGAATCCTATAAGGCAGACTTAGACTACTGTTCTTGTCATTCCACGTAGGTGGCAGGCTTAAGACCCAGGGAAGTTAAGGGACCAGTGAGTAGGTGGAAGGGCTGGAGTTCCAGCCTACTGGGCTGGCTTCAGAGCCTCCCTAAGGGCTTCACCATGTGGCTACACAGAGAAAGCAGATGAGTCCTGGATTCAACCCGGGTAGAGGACAGAGAGTTCCTAGTTCAATATGGGACCCCCAGGTATGCCTTTGGAAGCTTATAGCTCCATGAAACAGTTCTGAGGCCACGGGGCTGAGATACTAGCAAAGGTCACATCACATGGTCCCCTCCTTCCCGGAAGGAGTGATGGAGCATCATATGCTGCTGTTGGTCTTGCTCCTCTTTCTAAATCTGCGTTCTTAAGAGACTAGGACTTGGGACAAGAGCGTGGTGCCTGGCTGGGGTGCCTGGATGCTTGACAGGGATGCAGACCCAGAAAGAAGGGCTACGTCCTGGAGATGGAGCTGTGTTTGGAAAAGGGGGTGGGAGAAGGGTCTTCCTTTATGAGAATGCTGGAGTTAAGCTAGTAGTAGGTGCCTACAAGGCCTAGCGGGAGTCTGGCGAGCAATTTGCTGGTTCCTTAGCAGAGGCAAAGAAGGGTAACTCCCTGGTCAGGGCATCGCGTGATTAGAGTGGCAGGGTAGGTCGGGGGGCAGTGTGATATGAGGCCTCCAGGGCTCCCCATGAGGTGACACGTAGGGTTTCGGTTTCTATCTTAATAAAACATTTTCGCAATTTTCACAATTGCAGAACAAACAACACCATGAGTCACGGCTCACAATTTCCTGGTGAATTTACTATGGGACCTGTGTCTCTGGCAAGTGCTTAGTTTCCAAGAACAAAGGGGCCTTAGTGTGAATAGCTGACCTGGGGACTCATGATCGGGGGTGGGGGGGGTGGGGGGGTGCAACATGCCCCTCCTTGTCTTAGGTTCAACAGCAGAACCCAAATGAGACGCGGTAGAACTTGATTATGGATCTTCCTCTCTCCACACGTGCACTGTCTGGATTTCTCCAGGTATATGTGGGTGCATTTGTGTGGCAGCCGGAGGACAAGCCTCGGTGTTGCTCATTAAGTATCCCCTTTTTGAGACTGGGTCTCTCCATGGTCTGAAAGTTTCCCAGTAGACTAATTATCCAGCCAGCGAGCTCCAGGGTTCCTCTTGTCTCTGCACCCCCACAGGGATGACGAGCGTGGATGGCCACGTGTGGTTTCTTTGGGTTTGTTTTCTTTTAACATGGACTCTGGGTATTGAACTCAGGACCTCATGCTTACAGAACAAACTGACTGAGCCATTTCCCCATCCCCTCGCTGTCTCTCTTTAAAAAAAAAAAAAAAAAGATCCCTGAACCGTATTTTTGTTCTCTGCAATTACAGGAATTAATTAAATTAATTAAATTAAAGGAATTTCTTCCAGGTCAGCCATTTTAAAGAAGATTTTATTTTTGTGAATGGAGTGGTGGGCGTACATGTGGAATCTTTCAAAATGCTGTCATTGATGAGACTCAGAAATGCTCCATCCTCCTGGGGAAGAGGTAGAGAGAAACAGACTGGGACCCTGATAGGCCCAGCAGCAGCACATCGCAGCCCAACAGACAGTTGGTTAACAACAGCCAGAGGGACAAGGACGCCACGATTGGGTGTGTAAGTGCAAGCGCCCTGGGCAGCAGCCATGATTGATGGCCCCAGACCCACAGGACCCAGGCAGGTCTTACCAGACTCAGGACTGTTTTCGCTCCTCAAGACTCTGGGTTTTTTTCTTTTTTCTTTTTTCTGCTAAGATATTTAGCCCTGGAACCGTGTGAATGCAAAACCGGACTCCCTTCTCCCTGCAGCTTCCGCCACATTCATTTAGGACCTTCCACTCAGACCCTTTGAAATTGTCCGTATTTTCAGTTCTTATCATCAGTCAGGCCGCTGAGCCTTAAGGTAAAGGTTGTGGTTTTCCCCCCTATCTCACACCATCGTGTCCGCTGACACTCTCTGAGGTGCTCTGTGGAATAGAAACCTGACTCGAGGGGCCACCTGTTGCCAGAGGCCAGTTGTGTGAAGAGTGGTCTGAAGGTAGAGTTGTTCGGTTGCCTGTCCAATCAGGTGCTGGAATAAACCCAGGAATAATGACTATCCGATTTCATCCTTCAAGCCACCCAGGCTCCCGAGGAGAGGCTTGTCCGTTTCAGGGAGGGGATGTTATCCAATCATCCAGTTCACAAAGCCACAGAGTGTCTTTCTTGTTTGTTTGTTGGGTTTTTTTTTGTTTTGTTTTGTTTTTCTTCTTGTTGGTTTGGGTTTTCCATCTTTCTTTCTTTTGTTTTTAAAAAGAGGTTCTCATGTAGATCAGGCTGGCCTCCAATTTTCTAAGTAGCTGAAGGTGACCTTGAACTCCTGATCCTCCTGTCTCTACCTGGCACATGCTAGGGTTAGAGAGATGTACCACCATGCCCAGATTATGCATGGCAATCCTCCTGGCTTAACTTGCCAAGCTCTTGGTTTACAGGCTTGCATGGCCATTCCTAACTACTGGGAATTTTAAAAAGACCCCGGGGGAGGAGAGATGCAGTTTACACTTGAGGGGATTTTCCTTCTGCTTTTCTAGTCTTGCTATGTAGCAATTTGCCCATCCTATGCCGCAAGGAGTTCCCAGTGGGTCTCAAGTGCCTGCCACCATCCCGAGCGAGCCAGTCCAACTGAATCACACCCACTTTGTAAACCCTCTCACTGGCCGAGGAGGCAGCTCAGTGGTTAAATCCTTGCTGAACAGTGTCAGTACTGGACAGAGTTTGGATTCCGGAGCCCGCATACATGCCAGGTGAGTATGACAGGGTGCTTGTGATTCCAGTCTCTGAAGGCAGAAACAGATGCCAGGAGCAAGCCGCCGTGTTGGTGATCTCTGGGTTTGACTAGAGACTCTCTCCGAAGAAGGTGGAAGAACCGTCAAGAATGATTCCTGACATGGACCTTGGTTCTACACACATGTGTTCCCATGAAGAAACATACACCCCATTACACATGTGCATAGAGAGAGACAGAGACACAGAGAGGGGGGGGGGAGAGAGAGAGAGAGAGAGAGAGAGAGAGAGAGAGAGAGAGAGAGAGAGAGAGAGAGAGAGAGACCTTCTTCACAACTTGGAATAAAAACCCGAGTCCACACATGCCATGAGGTGGCCTCCTGACTGGCACTGTCTACGTCTCCATTCTGCCCTACCTCCCTAGCCAAGTTCACCATTCTCCAGGCACAGTATTCCTCCTTCCTGCCTTGGGGCTTTTTCATGCTGTGTTCCCTGTCTGTGAGGGTCCTATCCCATCATATACCCTCTCCCTTTCTCTTGTTTAAAGTGTCTCTCCCTTGCAGACCCCTCTGGATAACCCAATGAGGCCGTCTGCCGTACATCCCAGAGTGCCCTGTGCCAGCCCTTCCCTGAACTGATCAGTGTTGGATTGAGACGATTGTCCAACCCACTGTCCAGAGGGAGAGATTTGATTTAGGTGGTACTGTAAAGACTGCAATCCACCTGCCTGCCCATGCCTATATCCTTACCGGCGTTTGTTTCAGTATAATGAAAGGGGCTGGATCAATGTTCATTCCCCGTCCGGCACAATTCGTCTCAAAATCAGGACTCTGGGTGACTTAGTTTCAAGGTCATGGGCTGTTTCCTGAAAGGGTGTTTATACTCTGTCATCCTTCAGTCTTGCCCTCACCATTTCGTGAGAAGCTGGGGGAGCCAAGGTGTGACAGGCATGTTACAGGAACCCGTTTGCCCACCCCGCCTCCCCTCTCCCCTGCAGGTTTAATGGCCACAGCTAACATTTACTGAGTACTGGGCTCTTGCCAGTGTGTGAAGAGATTTTCACACAGCTTTAGCCCAGCAGCATGCTCTGGCTCAGCTATGGTTAGAGCCTGGTCTCACTCAGTGTCCCATGCAGAGGCTCCACCTCATTCACATAGAAAGCCCGAAGTCTAGGCCTGGCCTATATGGGATCTCACCCCAGCTCTCTCTTCCCTTGCCACTGGGCTCCCATTTTTCTGACTGGGAACATTTTTCCCGGAGGATCCACAGTTCATCCCACCTCCTGCCTGAATTCCATTTCCCCCTCGACCTCTCTGACCTCGGGCCCATGGTTACTATGCCTCCCTACTGCTCCAGGGTTCTCCATTGTAAGCTACCACCCACCACACTGTTGGTGAACTATCATCCGTATGGGGCTTTCTTTGCCCACTGGAACCTGAGAACCAGGTGAGGCAGGGATTTCTCCCTTCTCTGTCCACTGCTGTAGTCCCACTGCCTGGTACAAAAGAGAATACATTAATTCAATTCTCTCTTTATCCCCCACAGCCACCCTCAGGGATATACATACACCCTCAACCTCCTCCTTGTCACATGCCTGTTCTGGCTGCTGCTGCCCCATCCCTTTGCCCACCAAGAGACAAAGAATGCGGAAATTTCGTCTTCTGAACACCCCACCAGCCGGGAAACCTGCTCTGACACGGGCGTCCTCTTCCGATGTCCCACGCCATTAGCCAACAGAAAGTTTCCTTATGTGTCAGGCCATCGTCTGCTCTTCGTTTTACAAAGTTTTGCTGAAAACAGAGGCCCCAGGGCATTGACAGACTGCTCAGTTCCCCCCAACTGAGTCAGAAGCCATGTCTGCCTCCCAACAATCATTTCCCGTTCTTTCTGATCAACTGTTTTCTCGCTCGTGTGGTTTGTTGGTTTGTTTTTTGTTTTTGTTTTATTTTTTTCTGATCTCATAGATTCTGTTGCCATTCCAAAAGTGGGCAGTGAAGAAAACAGAATTTTAATCACACGTTCATGGTCAGAGCTGAGAGAGAGCCACACCTGCCTGCTCCAAACTTTAGGGTCCACAGGTGAACTTGGTCTCAAATAGGAGAGCGCTTCTGTGTGAGTCAGATAAGGACTGTGTCTGCACACAGGAAGCTCTGGGCCATGAGATGTCCATGGAGCTAATCACTGTTCGCTTTGGAAGCCATTTCTCTGGCTTCTTTCCCTGACCTACTCCTGCCGGGGCTGCACATTCTGCTTCCCTAGAAGATCTTGTTGCAGCTTTTTGCACAAGCCTACCAAATGTGCTCCGGTCCCGCATCCTTCCTGTCCGGCTCGTTCTTTCCGTCTCTTCCACTAACCTCACACTTTGTTTCTCCCAGAGACGAGTTCTCATGTATCCCAGGCTGACCCAGAACTCCTGATTCCCTCGCCTCTACCTCCCAGCTGTTGGCATTGCACACACCAGGTTTCTACTGTGCCAGGGATGGACACCGGGGCCTCCTGGTAGGCAAGCACGCTGCCCACTGAGCTACACTCTCCAAACCTCTGTGCTTTTCAAATGTGCCTCTTGCATTCGAGATGGCCAGTTTCTCCTGACCTATCAAATCACTGTGGCGGAAAGTTCCTCCCTCGGTCTGAGTCCCTTCTTAGGCTTGAGCAAATCTCACACACCCTGGTGCCTGCGCCTCCTCCTGGGAAGCCAGAGAGGAAGGGGAAACAGCAGAACTGAAACCTGAGGTTGGCTCGGCAAGGCTGAGCAGGGCACACTTTCACCGCTGTTATGATCTTGCCACTGCCAGACGAGTGTCGCAGCTGGCCGGGGGCCTGGTACTGTCTGTAGTCGCAGACCAAACTGCCAGAGTGAGCTCTCTTCCCAGAAGACCCAGGTGGACCAGTCTTCACTCTCTAACTGTCCCATGCAAGAGATCTTTGATTCAGCCCCACGTTCAACGAGATTTAGATCTGTAACTTTACAACACACCTTTGGCCAGTCTCTTCCCATAAAGTCAACACTGTGGTTTTTTAAAAGATGCATTACTTATTGTGTGAGCATTTCATGCAAGTATACAGTGTGTTTTGAGAGAATCCACCCTCCATCCCCTCCCTCTCAATTCTCTGTTACCCCACCACCACCCCCACCACCATTTCTCCTTCCTAATGCATACATACTCTTCTAAACCCACTGAGTCCAAACAGAGCTGCCAGAATGAACATGGGCATAAGGCCACCCACTGGAACATGAGCACCTACCAGGGGTCACGTTACTGAAGAAAAAAAAATCCAACTCTGTCCCCTAACACCCATCAACAGCTCCTCAGCTATGGCTGGCCCTTCCCCTACTCATGCTAGAGTTGGAGGTTGGCTTGATCTTGTGCAGGTCTAGAACCTTCAGTCACAGGTTCTTGGGCAGTGTTACTGTTTACAAAATGGAAATGAATTTGAAATAATTCATTTCTTTCACTGGAATTCCTGTGGCATTTTGCAACATGCTAACAGAGTTGGATAAGGCCTGAGAACAAGATGGTTCTACTGATCAGCTAATTAACTGCAAGCAAATCACCTGGCTTCTCTCATCTTCAGCATCTACATCTGCTGCAGGCCTCCTAAAGAGTAAAGAGTAAAAAACAACAATAACAACATTTTGACATACCAATGTGGTGCTCGAATTCTCATAGGGCCTGAGAAAGCTTGAAAAGAAAAAAAGTGGGGGGAAAAAGAGGCTCTTTTAAGAGGTTTTGCCTGCTGGCAAGCCTTTGAGCAGCCAGTATGTCAAGTAGGAACATTAAAAAAAAAAAAGCCAAAAGGCCTACCACAGTGCAAGCATCAGCATTCTAGAGCCCTAGGAGGGCTGAATGCAGTTTCTGGTTAGACAAACCTCCAACCAGCCTCCAGTTTCACACTTGGATTTCACGACCTGAGAAGCAGGCAGAGCCAGCCAGCTGAGAGCTGCCTGCAGAGGATCCAGGTGTAAGTTAGCAGTTTCAAGGCTTGTTCATATGGTCAAAAAAAGAATGAAAGCACGCAATAAAAGAGGTCCAGATGGAAAAACTTCTGAACAGGTTACAGCGTGTTTAACAGTGTGCACAGGCTTAAGAAAAGGAAAAGAGTATAGTCATAGAAAGAAATGAATACTTTAAAATAATACAATCTTTAAAGAGAGAGTAAAAGTAATATAAAAGAAAAAGCCACGTGAGGTGAGAAATACACAGGGAGTCTGGATCCTGTATGCTATTGTTATTTTTTGGATCCTTTATGTTATTTTAATTTTTTGACTGTTGGAAAGCAAAGGACAGCTGCAAAGAGACCTGGAATTGAAAGAGGGACTGTTGAAATAAATCAGCCTATATACTTTAGGAAAGCCTTAACTTTTTTTTTTTTTTTTTTTTTTTTTTTTCGAGACAGGGTTTCTCTGTGTAGCTTTGCGCCTTTCCTGGGACTCACTTGGTAGCCCAGGCTGGCCTCGAACTCACAGAGATCCGCCTGGCTCTGCCTCCCGAGTGCTGGGATTAAAGGCGTGTGCCGCCGCCGCCACCACCGCCCGGCGAAAGCCTTAACTTTTAAAAAGTGAAAAAATATATTTGTCAAACGGAAATAAAAAATGTTTTGGAGTTTTGTTCCCATAGGAGATGAGAGGCTGTGGATTCCTTCAGGGTTAATATGGATCAAGTTTAATCAGGCGAGACCTCCTGAAACTTGACAGGTGATATCCATCAGCAAAAGTTACTGCTGGTCTTCCAGGCCTTGGCCATTATCTCAAAATTTTCTCTCTGGGATCCTAAAGATACTTCGTCCACAGACATCAGGAAGGAGTGTGGAGAAAACTAAGCCCACATTCTTAAGAGGGATGTGGGAGGCTTTTGGTTATTTGCTAGGTTATGGATGCTTGTCATTATTTATTAGGGTTGTTTATTGTTACTGTATTAACAAAGGAGGAAATTATGCAAATATATTACATTCAGGGACCTCTTTGAAAAAAAGGAAAAAAAACCGAAGGAGATGGGGCATATAGGAATGATAGGATGGAAGGGTAGACTATTGAATCTATTATAAACTAAGGGACAACTATTGATCTCAAATATTTTGTATTTGTAAGGACTGACACAAATTTAAGGTAATTTTTGTTACAGCTCTCTCTCTCTCTCTCTCTCTCTATATATATATATATATATATATATATATATGTATGTATATATATGTATATATATACATACATACTTTTGTTTAAAGAATTTTTGTATATTGATATAAATTTAAAGTTATTTTTGTTATAATGTATATATTTTTCTACTCTTATCTAAAAAGTTTTTGTATATTGATACAAATTTAAGGTTTTTTTGTTACTGCATATTGTATATGTGCTTCTACTCTTGTTTAAGGTATTGTACCTATGCATTTCATTTTAAAATGTATGGTAAAGTTCTAGTTTTCAAAAGCTATTATTATAAATTATATAGAATAATCAAGAAACATAGGTCAGTAGTTATTTATTTATAACAATGAAATTTGTAGATATGTTAGGTATGTTTTCTAAATTAAATAGATGTATTTTAGATATATGGTATTCAAATACTTCAAAGATCTATAAAATATGGCACTTTAAATGTTTTGTTAAAGTTTTTATGACAATGAGACACATATTCTCCCGGCAGCACCAATTGACTCCAGAGAAGATGATGGGCATTGAAGAAACTTCTTATGGAATTTGCTTTCATTGTGGCAAGGTTAGCCACTGGGCAAGGAAACTGCTCCTGCCTTTGACTGCTGACAATGTGCTGTGTAGACTGGACATGCAGGACACACAGGAAAAAGACTGTTGAACTTTGACAAAACAAAGCAGAACATGCCTTCAAGATTCCTGCTTCACAGAAGAGTCTGTCAGATACTCTGCAGGACACACAGGAAAGTGACTGCTGAACTTTGCAAAAATATGGCAGGACAGTCCTTCAGATTTCCTGCTTTACTGAAAAGTTTGTGAGATATTTTGGGCCTGTAGGCTGGAGATGGATGTCCTAACGTCGCAGAGGAACTTTGGGTGAGTATCCATGCAGATGTCTCTGTTGTTAGATAATATTACATCATTCTGGGTCTTTGATAGAGTTGAAGACTAGATAGTTATAGTTGCAGTTTTTCTTAGTTATGATAGAAGTAAGTCAGGTGTAAAACTTTGGATTCACTAAGATATGATAGATAATACATTATTTTCTTCAAATATGCTAAGTACAAATGAACAGAATATTGTAAATGTAATTCCTACTTGATAACTGTTTTTGTTGCATGTAGTTATACTATGTCAAAGTTAAAAACCTTTCTTTTTATTTAGACAAATAGGGGGAAATGTTGTAGAATATTATTTTAAGGTGTATTACTTTAGTTTATGTTGCGTTTGTTTAGCTCTGTGAAGCTGTGTTACTGTACCTGTCTAAAGCACCTGATGGTCTAGTAAAGAGCTAAACAGCCAATAGTGAGACAGGAGAAAGGATGGGTGGGGCTAGAAGGCAGAGAGAATATATAGAAAGAGAAATCTGGGAGGAAAAGAAGAAGTAGCCAGAGAAGGAGAAGGACTCCAGGAGTCAACCATCCAGCTACACAGAAAGTCATGGAGTAAGAGTATGATTTATAGAAGTGAGAGAATGTAAAAGGCCCAGAGGCAAAAGGTAGATGGGATAACTTAAGTTAAGGAAAGCTGGCTAGAAACAAGCCAAGCTAAGGTCAGACATTTATAAGTAAGTATAAGCCTCTATGTGTGATTTTTTTTTTTGGAGTTTGGTGGCAGGCCCCCCCAAAAGAACAACAGATGGAACTAAGACAGTTCCAGTTAAACATCAGTCAGGCTTATAGTGATGAAGACCTTGTGTCTATACAACAAAGATCTTTACATTCTCCAAGGTCCAAGTCAAATTTGAGCTTATCCTTGAAGTGGTTCTCCATGCTTTCAACTGCAAGATAGGAAAGATCCAAGGAGATTGGAGAATACCTAGCACCCTGAGCCATAACTTGGAAATGATGCCAACTGCAACAGTGCCCATAAGAAAGGCATCAGACACCAGAGCAGGAAAAGAGGAAACAATCCAAAGGACCCACTGCTAAAGAATCTGAGATGCAGGGGACAGGATGGAGCAGGTAGGAGAGCTGAGAAACAAACCCGGCAGTTTCCTTAGTAGTGCTGGTGTCAAGAAAAAGTAGACAAGGACAGGCTCACACTCTGAGTGTCTGGAATGTTCCCATGCAACTGAGTCATGCTGAGGAAAATCATCCTGCCCTTTCTCAAATCCCACAGAAGTTAGTGCTGCCCAGACCACTGCCCAAGCTGATCATCTTGATGGTTCTTTGGTGGAGGGGATATTCTCTCTCCTACCTTAATGGAAACCTTGAAGACAAGATTGCTATCTCTGTAACTGAATGCCCCCACCACGGCCACACCACACCACGGCCCTGCAGAGTGTCTTTCAGATATTCAATATAACTAATATGTTTAATAAATTAATAAAAACATGGCACACTGATTTCAAATATGACAGATAAAGCATCACCCCAAATACCACTGAATCATACAAGTTGGTTTATTCATCAAGCTTTCTCCATACTGGGTTTTGAATTTTCTTCCCATATGTCAGTATTTTACAGCATATTTATTTTTCTATCCAACACAATCATTGCTCACTTGACTGAGTGCTTTCATATCCAATAATTTAAGAATGCCTACAACTGATGGAACCCTCTGGAAAAAATAATGAGCTGTTTGTCAAAACCATGTAGAATTCTGCCTGGAGCATAGTTATTGCTAGAGAGCCGCTGTAAGCTGGGACCCCATCCCCCAGTTCCTGCTGCACTGGGGCAAGGCTGTATAGTGTTCACCCAGGACCTGCCTCTCCTCCAAGGGTGAGTCAGGCTTGCAAGGCACTAGTAAGCATTCTCCCTCCTGTCCCTTCTCCAGCTGGATATAGAGGAGTTTAGGTTCCCTAGCAGCGTCACAAATGAGAGCCTGGAACCCTGAGTCACCACATGGAAGAAAGCCGTTCTTTTCTCTGTTTGCCTTATTACATGTATGGGGGAAACAAACTATAATGCCTTTTGTGTCAATCAAAGGCAAAATGTATTCCAACAGGAGAGTCTTTTATTCATAATTAAAAGAAAGAAGTCTCAGGCCAGGTAAGCTGTCTATCTGTGCACTTGCCCAGAGGAAGGGAATACAAAAGAGAAGGGATGAGCCGTGGTGTCTGTGTCAAGCTGGCATGGAGGTCAGCCATATGGCTCATGGCACAGAGAGGAGGCTTTAGAGAGAGAATGGAAGCCCAAAGTACCGGGAAAAAAAAGCATGTTTAAGTTCTGTCTAGAATCCCAAATAAAGAGACAGGAAAAAGATAAAGGAAATGTTGTGTTCAGAAAGGTGGGCAACGCCAGCCAAACCTCATGGTGACTTTTAGGGACTGGACTGGAAGGAGGGAATTCTGGGAAGGAGAAGTACATTATCTCACTAAGGGATAATTATTCCGCCTATCTCATTATCATGGTTTAATGTGAGCCTACCTTCCAAGGTGCAGCCCCTCCTTCCCAAGGGATGATTCCTTGGTCAGGTGATTGACCACTCACCCAAGCAAATTAACCTGTTTATGTTTGGAAGGTTAGGTCTCTACCCAGGCCAGAAAGATCATCCTCTTGACCGGAAGGAACTGGGTTTTCCTTAATGAACCTTGACTGTTGCCCTGTCATTCCCTCTTCTGAGGAAGTAACTCTAGAGTCATTTAGACCTGGTGGTAACTTTACTGTTGGCATCAGTTGTGTGCCAGGGGCTTCCCACACATCATTCCACTACTGCGGCTTCAACAGTTAGGACCCCATGCTACTCTCTCAGGGGACCTAGGTTCAATTCCCAGCACCCACATAGCCACTCACAGCTGTCACTCCAGTTACAGGAGAACTGACATCCTTTTCAGACCTCTTCTGGTACAAAGCATATATGTGGTGAACAGACATCCATACAGGTAAAACAACCACACACATAAAATTCAAAATAAATAAGTCAGCTAAGGTGTGGAGGGGTTAAGCCATTTGGACAGATTGTCACAGCTAGTATGTATTGGAGCTAGAATTTGACTCATCCTTTTCTGGCTCTAAATGCTGTCTTCTCTCACATAGCACTGTCTCCCATCCATCAATTGTTTTGGACTCTGTCCTCAACATCATTCTTTAATGTAGTATTTTTATTACTTCTTTGAGAGTTTCATACATGCATATAACAATGTATCTTGACAATATTCATCCCCTTACTCTCTCCCAGCTTTATGTCCTTTTTAATTTTATTTTATTATTCATTCACCCACCAAGTCAAATTTGGGCAGCCTGGTTACTCATGGGTGTGGGGCTATACGCTGCAGGGTGGTTGACGGATGAGGGGCCACACCCTTAAAGAAAACTGACTCCCCAACTCCCTGAAGGCATCAGTTGCTTGAACATCTTTTTTAAATTAAGGGTTCCTGCTCTGACATTGACCTGCAATTTTTAAAAGCAGTTTAGATATATGTCTCCTCTTTCTTTTTACAAAAGCTCTACTATCACCTGAAGAATTATGTGTTCTAAACCCTGGAGTGTTCTAGAAAGACTTTAGCTTTCCCCCCACCTGTTTTGACACAATTCTTTTACTACCAGAATGAAATTCCTTCTCTCAAAAAACTCTCGTGCAGCTCACAATCAACCATCTATAACTTTAACTCCTGGATTCTGCACATTTTCCTGTCTTCCAAGAGAACACAGACGTGGCATACACATACATACAACTTAAAAAATAAATAAGCCAAATCCTTCCACCCAAAGACAATTCCAGTTCGCATGTTCCTGTCTTTTGCACCTGCTGTTTTTCTGTATACTGATGAGGGACTTAACCCACCCTACTCGGCAGCAAGCATCCATCATGTGCTGCTGCTTTGTACCTTATGAGCACGCCCCTTCTAATCATATTGGCTTAGCCAGTGTCCTTTGCAGTATCCGGGCCATATTCTGTATCACCTCATCATTTGGAGGCTGTCTTTTTTCCAGCGCTGTCCTTCCTTTTATGAACATTTAACAACAAATGACTTTGTTCATAAAGACTGTGTCTCCCCACACCGGCTTTTGCAGGCTGTCCTCAGGAAAGAAGAAGAGAAGTCAGATTTCTGAGTTCATGAACACTGGTTTAAAGAAAAATCCAGCACTGGTAAGATGGCTGGCGGAGGTTCAAAGCAGACACACAGAGTCAAGTTCATAAACGCATGGTCTTGACCCACTTCATGTAGGTGGTAGAGGGAGGATGTAGAATGGCACCCAGACCGTGTTCTGGTTCTTCCTTGAAGTACTCACTTAATCTCCACATAAAAATTGATATTCCACTGACCAAACACAATGCCCTTGCCCTATGTGGTCTTTGGAGACTAGCCCATGCCCAGTTAGAGTTTTGCCCTTTTTCTCAATATGCCCTTGGTGGCTGGCTCACTCTGCATCTCCTTCTACTGACTCTAGAGTCTTGCCATGAGTTCTGATTATAAACCTCAAGAACTTCACTGGAATTTAAGCAACACAATCTTACAATGCAGCCCAAGGAAATGCATTTAAAATCATGAAGCACTCCCCGCAGGAAGGAGGAAGGAGCGGCAGGCACACCCAGAGACACCTCTCCAAATCCTCACTCCCTCGCTCCCAAATCCACTGCGCTCCCATGGTTTTTCTTTGACTGGGAAACAATGAATTCACACAAACACAAATTGGAAAACAAAGACCAAGACTGAAACTAAATCAAAAGCAGGAGCTAATTTGGAAGCATCCAGGAGTCTGGGACAAACTGGGTGTGACCCCCCAAGTCTGCCACCCAATGGGCTCTTTGAGAACAGCTTGCCTCCTGGATCATAGTGATTTTAGCTCCAAATCTTTGCTCCACAGAGATGCCTGCCTGAGTGTTCATTTCTCTTTTGTGAGATGTTTTAGTGGAGCTATAAATCACTCTGGATCACCATCCGGGCCTCCCAGAAGGTGTCCTCAAGCCAACTGAACTTGACAAGACCTGAAAAGACTGCCACCCATGTCCAAGCAGGGGTGGCTCTGATCCAATTTTTTTAATCCCGGAAGTGAGTAAGAGCTGATAGCTCTGATACCACAAAGTCACCTAACAATAAGGAACCAGAGCATCTGGGTTCTGGGTTCTCTTCTCAGAAGCAGAGATGCTGAGAGTCAGAGGCTGGGGTTCAAAAGATAAAGGGTCTCTGAGATAGGTTCTTTTGCTAACAGTCAGCCAAGTCCAAGCAAGTCAGGCACACGAAACAGAAAATGGCCAGGGCGCCAAGTAGCTCAGGTAAATTACCGACACACTCATTGAAGGAAGCCTCTCAGACTCCCCTTCCACATCCCCGCCACACTTGGGTCTGCTGCACACAGTCTGGACAAGTCAGCAGCTCCACAAGCGCTCCCAGGTGGGGAGAACAGGTTGCGGAGCAGCGGGCAGGAGCAGGCTGCTGGGATGTGGCTGTCTCAGACTCTCTACTGCCTTGTTTTGTGAGGGCTTGGGGGACATGGGTGTCCTCGGGTGCAAGTGCACATTCATGTTTGTGTGTGGGGCCAGAAGTCAAGCTTGGGCTCAGCTTGGGAGCTGTCCACTTTCAGTCTTTAAAAATTACTTTTAAGCATCTTTTTAGACTTATCTACTTGTGTTTTATGTGTTGTCTGTGTGTATATGTGTGCACCATGTGCGTCCTGCTGCCTGAGGCCAGAAGATGATGCTGGACCTCCTGGAACTGGGGTTACAGACAACTGAGGGTCATCGTGTGGGTGCTCAAAACCAAACCCGAGTCCTCTGCAAGAGCAACCAGTGCTCTTAACCACTGAGCCATCTGTCCGGCCCTAGTTTTAAAATCAGCATATATGGTATTATGCCTCGTGGTGACATTTTCAAACAAGGTGTGCTATAGCAATTCTTCTTCCCTGCATCTCTCCATCCCACCTTTAGTCCCTGGAACCTGCCCCCCAGTCTCCACTTTCATGTCACATGTGTCCTTTTGTGTCTCCCTTCCTCAGCACCTCTTTTTACCTTTCCTTGGTATCCTTTCTATTATTTTAGATTTGATCCATATTTACACCCTACATGCATTTGTACATAGCCAACTAGGATCCTCGTGTGACAACACGCTAAGTTTGTCTTTCTAAAATTGAGTCACCTCATCGAATATTACTTTCTAGACTCATCTATCTTCTTGAGAATTTTGTGATTTCATTTTTGTCTACAGCTGAGTAAGACTGCACTGTGTACCCCTGCCACATTGTCAGTATCCAAGAATATCTGCCGGTGGCGTGCTAGGCTGCGTCTATGTGCTTGCTGTTGTGAGTCGAGTGCAATGAACACGGATTTCCAAGTGGCTCAGTGGCAGGATGTAGAGTCCTCTGTGCGCACGCTAGGGCTGGTCCGTCCGGGTAGGATGGCGGTTTCATGTTTAATGTTTTGAGAAGCTTCTATACTGAGTTCCGTAGTGGCCACACTGACATGCACTCACCGCAGCGAACACAGCTTCCTCTTTCCCCAGCTCTCCTCAGCAGCTTTGTTGTCCGGTCTCTCAATGAGACCCGTTCTGACTGGGGTGAGGCAATGTCTGAAGATAGTTTTAGTTTGCATCTCCCTGACGCTAGGGATGTTGAACACTTTTTAAAAAATACCTGCCTGCCATTTGAGTTTCTTCTTTTGAGAGCGGTCTGCTCGTCTCATTGGCTTGTTTGTTGACGGGCAGTTAGGGGTTTTTTGGTTTAATTTTTGCACTTCTTTGTCAGTTCTGAAGTGTAACTGCCAAAGATTTTTCTACCACTTCTTCGGGCTGTCTTTTTGCCCTGCTGACAGTTCTGTTTGCTGTCAAGCAACTTTTGAATTCCATGTAGTTACATGTTGCTTCCTGGGACTGGTCCCCATGGGGTTGGAATTCTGTTCAGAAAGGCCTTGCCTAAATCTTTTATGTTGAAGTACATTCCCCCATTTTTGCCTGGCAGTTTCAGCTCTTCGGGTTTAAAATTCAGATCTTTGATCCACTTCTAATTTATTTTTCTTGTACGGGGCGAAAGATATGGATTCAGTTTCTTTTCTCTGCAGGTGGATATCCAGTTTTCCTAATACCCACCATTAAAGAACAAAAACACACACAAAAAAACCCCAGGATCTCTCCCTGGACCCACAGCTCACAGTTAGGCTAGGCTGGCCACTCAGCAAGCTCAGGGAAACCAGATGCTATTTCCCCAGGCCGAGAATTAAAAGTGCGTGACCTCTGCTCAGCTTGTTTCACGTAGGTTCTGGAGCTTGAACTTGGGTCCTCATGCCTTTACTGACTGAGCTGGCTCCCACGGCCCTGACTTTCTATTGTTAAGAAGACGCTGTTTTCGTTGGAGTACATAGACATGCCTAGAGAAGGCCCTGGCCCAGCTCCAACTGTTCCTAGGATAGGGTGCAGGAACCAGGTTAACATGAGCCCTTTCCCACCAAGGAATTCTGCTATCAATAGTCAAAAACCTTACCACAGTTTAAGTGTATCTCTAGAGGTCAACGTGCCAGAGGGCGGATTATCTGTGTTAACGTGTTGGGATTGGAGGAGGTCATTATGTCATAGGGTGTATCACCTTTGAACTACAGTTTTTATGGAACCCTGGTTAGTTTTTACAAGCCGGATCCTATCAGAAAGATAGCTGTAGGCCTGGCATGATAGCAAATTCAGTATAGTTACTACCTTGAAAGCTTAAGACCTGGGTTTGAGTCCTCAAGACCCGACATAAGATGGCATGCACTTGTCACTCAGTGCTGGGGAGGCAGAGACAGGCAGGTCTCTGGTGCAGGCTAGCCAACCAGTCCAGCCTGCTTGGCAAGCTCCAGGCCAATAAAGCCCCTGTCTCAAAATAACAGCAACTGAGGAATGTCAGCCAAGGTTGTCCTCTGGCCTCCACACGCCATACACACACACACACACACACACACACACAGAGTGAACAAGCACACACACAGTGAATAAGCACACACACACAGTGAACAAGCACACACACACACACACAGTGAACAAGCACACACACAGTGAATAAGCACACACACACAGTGAATAAGCACACACACAGTGAATAAGCACACACACACACAGTGAATAAGCACACACACACAGTGAATAAGCACACACACACAGTGAATAAGCACACACACAGTGAACAAGCACACACATATGCACACTCTCACAAACACACAAAGCAAGGTCCCATCCACTAAGTGACACAGCGGCAGCAGACCCCCTCTAAGTTGAGCTAAAGCTAATGCCGTCGTCCCTTCGGACGGCCACAACTGTGATCTCAATGAGCTGCTCCTCTGTATTAAGCAGCCAGCCTCACGTCTTTTGCTATAGTAAGAGAAGATGGACTTGTACACCCTTCGTTTGACCAAGGCCCTCTTTCATAGTGATGTGCTTTGTTCCTTTAAGGGGCCCACACCTGACACTTTCACTCAAGGTTAAGCAATCTTGTGATGAGCTCCACTCCCAGGGTGAAAAGGCCATCAGGCTGCAGCCCACCCCACCCCCCTTTTTGTTGAATGAATCATAGTCATTGTTCTTTGTATACAAAGCGGATGACTCAACTTTGGCCACAACCTTCTTGTAAGATGGCCCTTGCCTGGTCTGGTAAGCAAAAGACTTAGTCAAATGTACTAATTCTAGTTAGGCTATAATTAACTGATAATGTTCTCACTGTCAGAGTAGCCCTGCTAGACTCTATTAGTCTTCCCCAGTGTTGGCCGGAGCTACAGCCAGCACAGCCTTCAAAGAACATAAGCAAGATTTCAATTTTTTAAACCACTGAGTGCTTGGGGCTGTTTGTTTTTTGGTCAAAAGCTGGCTGACAGTTTATTCCCTGACAGGCACAGAAACACTGGAGATTATTTCCATCGAAATATGCCTTTTAAACACCTGTGCCAGCAACACAGACTCCAACCAGAGTCTCCCATTCAACTCAATCTCTTTCCCATGCAGAAACAAACTGTGCCATCCCCCTGCTTGCACTCTCCTAGGCGTCTCCAGGTCACTTGACACTAAAGCCTGAATCTTTAGGACCTCTCTGGAGGCGCGCGCGCGCGCGCACACACACACACACACACACACACACACACACACACACACACACACACACACAGCCCAGCTCAGATCCACTCCGTGACCTCATTCTCTACAACTTCCCGTAGCCATATCTCCAGCAATCCTGGCCTCGTTGCTGTTGTTAGAACATGCCAAGCATGCCCCTGCTGCAGGTTTCCACTTGCTGGCCCTCCTTCCTGGATGTCTGCTCCCCCACATACCACACGGCCCCCTCTCTCCTCTCTTTGAAGCCTGCCGTGGCCACTCAGTACCCATCATAGCTGTAGCCGGCTCAGCTCACCCACCTGCACTCTATATCCTGCTCCATGATGACGCTTACCTCCACAGCTGTCCCTCAGCCATTCGGGAAGTGCTCTACAAACCCAGAGGGTCCTGAGACCCACCAACACTCTCCTCAGAATGTCACAGATACATGGTCCCCCTCCTTACTGCTTCACGGTAGACATTTGCTCCCCCATCATGGAAACAACGGGGAACAGCACCGCATGTGTCCCCCCACCTGTGGGCCCACTCAGGCACCGGGCTGCATAAAGAAGAACTGTTTTCACATCCGCTTCTTCCAATTGTGGGTGCCCCTTTGGATACCACACCAGAATAAAAGCCAGCGGCATTTTCTGAAAGTCAGCTGTAATATGGAACCTAAAGTTATAATAATGCCAGTGAGGCAGCCCTGTGGGTAAAGTCCCGAGCCTGCCCACCTGAGCTGGGTCTCCAGGACCTGCATGGCAGAAGGAGAGAGGCAATTTCTGCAAGTTATTCGCTGACCTCCACATGTAGGCTCTGGTGCATACATGAGCATGTGCACAGGTGCAAATATGCACACACGCAAACACACACATGTACACATATGTGAAATAAACAGAACAATGTAAACATATATATTTGAAATGTGTTTGGGTATCAATTTATCATTGTATCAGCAAGCAGTATAGCTATACTTGAAATGTGTTACCATTTGAAAAATGCACATCCTGGGGTAACTGCATCCATCTCATTCATGGTATAAAAGACACACTGGAAGTACAGGTGTCAGCAGGGGATGTTAATGAATAGACTTCAGATTCCATATTATAACTGATTAGTAGAAATTACTGAATGGTGTCAGAAAGGACACCCACAGTTGAATGAAGTTTACAATAAAATACTCTCCCTGTACAGCTGTGGGGTGGCTCACAAACCCCTGTAACTCCAGCTCCAGAGGAACCAACGCCCTTTAATCACTTCAGTGAGTATAAAAAGGATCTGGACCAAAAAAGGCTTGAGAACTGCCACTCCATATGACTTTCTTATCAGCGAGTTTTAGTGTCCTTTGTTTGCAGTACAAACTGCAGTCACGCAGGGAAGGCTCAAGCCCAGTTCCCTGTGGCCTTGCCACTGACAAACCAGGGAGCCAGTGAGCCCTGGGACAAGGTAACTCTGTGTGTGAATGACCAGGAGAGCCAGGGCCTCGGGTGGGAGGGGAAGGTCCCAGGCACAGGTGTCTGCAGCTTTCTGGGGCTCTTACCAGGCCGAGGGAGAGAACTGAACTTGGCTATGGGGATAAAGCCAACAAGATGGATGCTGTCATCCTTTTAGCCTCACCATAGAACACAGAAGCTGGAGGGTACTCCTGTGAAGGAAGGGGCTGAGGGAGGGAGAAGAGAGGAAGAAGAAAAGAGAGAAAGAGGAAGGGAGGAGGGAGGGGAGGAGGAAAAGAATAGAGAGGAGTCAGGAGAGGGGAGATAGAAGGTAAAGAGCTTAAAAGAGAAAGTAGAGGAAGAGGAGGAATGAAAGAGAGATAGGTAGGGAGAGGGGGGAGAGGGGGGGAAGAGAGGGAGGGAAGAGGGAGGGGGCAGCCTAGGCCTGTGATCCTAGATGCTTAGAAAACTGAGGCAGGGAGAAGTCGAGTTCACAGTAGTTCCGGGGGACCTTGTTTCAAAACAAAAAGAAAGGACTCAAGGACAACCAAAGGATGGAGATGAATTAGATGTTGAGCATGTGCCTGGCAGGTACAATGTGTTAGGGCAGGCTCCAGGAGGAGGAGGAGGACAAGGAGGAGGAGGAAGAAAAGGAGAAGGAAGAGCAGGGAGAGAAGAGGAAGGAGGGGGAGGAGGAGGGAGAGGAGGAGGGGAAGGAGGAGGGGGAGGAGGAGGGGGAGGAGGAGGGAGAGGAGGAGAAGGGAGAGGAGGAGGAGGGGGAGAAGGAGGAGGTAGAGGAGGGGGGAGGAGAAAGAAGAGAAGGGAAGGGAAGGAGTAGAGGAAAAAGGGAGACAGGGGAGGAGGAAAGAATGGAGGAGAGGGGAGAAGGAAGGAGGAGAGAGAAGGAGAAGGGAGATGGGAAAAGGGAGAGAAGAAGGAGACATTGTTATATTGCTTGCCCTACATTGTCTCCACCTTCAAAGGTGCCCCATTTCAAAGGAGGAAAACTGGAGTACTGCACAGAGCACGAGGAGACAAAGGACTGTATCCACCCAATGCCCAGAAGTGACTCCAAGGATGTTTTGTATGAATCCTCTGTCTTCCCTTACTTTATGACACAGTGTTATCACGGTACTCACATCCATCTGTAAACAGGGACGCACCCACACCACAGGACACACATTTTCTTTATCACAGTAACTTTTTTATTTTGAGAACACATAGCGTAGCTCACTATCACCTGGGATTTATGACAGCTGTCTTTGATTAGTCACCACTTTATTGGACATTCTGGTTGCTTCCACTCTTCTCTACCGCATGCTGACAACCTCGAACACAAACTCTGCATTTCCTCAATCATTTCCTCAGAGAGTCACCAGACATGGAACTATTGGGTCAAAATGCACACACAACCAAGAAAAATTTAGACGGCCTTATGAAGATGCAATTGGCATACAATAAATTAAATGTATTTTGTGTGCATGATTTCATGATTTTTAACATGTATATAAACCCAGGTGGAAAGAATATTTAGAAATAAACTAAAATTTTATAAATAAGTAGGGAAAAACAAACTCATGAAATCATTGTCATCATTGCCACAGTCAAGAGAATTAAAACGTCAATCAGCCTTGTGAGTTTCTTTGGGCCCTTTTCATGTGTGTGTGTGTGTGTGTGTGTGTGTGTGTGTGTGTGTGTGTGTGTTTGTGTTTGTGTGTGTGTGTGTGTGTGTGTGTGTGTGTGTGTGTGTGTGTGTGTGTGGTTATAGCTGTTTTAATATAGGGTCTCCTACTGGCCTGGAGCTCACCAAGTAACCTCAGTTACTTACTAGCATTTTGCAGGTTTTCTAAAATTAGAATCATACAGCATATTTTGTTTTTCCCTGGCTGCTTTCTTTAGTGTAATTACTTCGGAATTCAACTAGAGTATTCTATCTATTAGCAATATATTACTTCTTAATGATTGAATTGTATTCCACTGTAAAGATTAAAATGTGCTTCTATTTTTTAACAGTCTTGGTGTAGACCCTAAGATGGGGTGTAGGGCTCCTTAAGACCCCGCACCACATACGCATGCTCATTCCAAGCTAACCCTTACCCTGTCCCCTAGACTTCCCCGACACAATTCACCAGTCTACCCCATGAACTTCCTAGCCTCTGGCCCTCCTGGTTCCCACACTGAATTCCAGGAGGAAGGGAAAATCCTCCCCGGGAACCAGGAGAGAGGTCTGCACCAAGGGAGCAGGTGAGCCCTGGGCGATGAGCCTTGGAGGGCTGGCTCTGCTCTTCCAGCCTGGCAGGGCCATCGGAGCTGCAGCAGCAGAGGCTGACAGCCACAGAGCCCGTCCGTCCTTACATGACAGTTAGGGCCAGGGGATGGCACAATTTCCCAGATTCACAGACAAGTGCCATCTTCTTCCTGTTACCTGTGTGAACCATTCACAGGCGCAGACAAACGAAACAATTAGTTAACTGCGCTGTTTCCCTGTTTGCTCCTGTACTAGTCTGTAAACTCACTAGGGGGTTGACGTTTGGGGACTGACTCACCCTGTCACAGGGCCTCTCAGCTGAACCCTCAGCATGCTTTTCTGAAAGCTGTTGCCGCCATGTTCCTTGAAATAACGGCCTCTACCCAGCACTACTGAGGCAGAACTTAGGTAACCATGGGAGAGCCAAGTATGGGAGGAAGCCTGGGACCTGGGGCCACACTGAGGGTGGGGGGTGGGGGTGAAGGGCGAGCTGGGGAGTAGATTTGCCCCTCCCTCCCTCAGGTGCCTCTGAACACTCAGCCCTGGGGACTTTTCCCTAGAGCCTCCCTTGGTTTCCCATATGGTGACATTATTGTCTGGTTAGGGTTCCTGGAAGCTAGAGAGTGTCGGGTGTCCTTGTCCTCCTGCACGGACTCTAGAGCTGGTGAAGAGACAGACTCCATGTGAGGCAAGCGTGAGGGAGACAGACAGGGGCTCTGTGGGACCGCAGAAGACAGGCTTTGTTCACAGAGCGGACCCGGAAGGAAAGGGGACTTTTGGGGGGATCCAGCCCTAGAATGAGCCTTGAAGGATGAAGCCGTGTGACCCACATGAGCAAGGTAGGAGGTCCATGCTATGGGCACCAAGGAGACAATGAGAGAAGAGTCAGAAGAAACAGTCCACGTGGGACACCACTGATGTTACCAGAGTCGTTAGGGCCAGAACCCGGGTCCTGAAGCCCTCCCAAGCTAGGCATGGCCAGCCATCCTCAACACACCACTAAAGAGACAGCTACAGTGAAGAGCAGAGAAATCTCCTTGAAGACGGACTTGGGGTTTCCTGGCCACATTGGGAAGATGAACAAATTAAGGTCAAGTGAACCCCACATCCATCTTCAAGGTCCTGACATGAGGGGTGGGTCTAAATAGAGGACAAGAGGTGTGTATCTGGAAGCAGTCCCGGTCAAGGTGTGGTCCCGTCACTGAGCCCTCTTCATCTCTGCTCCATTGTCCCCTGCTAGGCAATGACATCTTTCTGCATACAAACTCCTCCTCTGGCTGACACCATGGCCTCAGCCTGTCGTCCTGTCAACAGGGGGCTTCTGGGGAAATTCCACTTCGTGCGGGTGTGCGTTTCAATAGTGTGGTAGTCAGAGGGAGGGGCACAAGGGCCTCTTTCGGATGTCTTCATTTCTGCCTGGACACTTGAAGAGGGAAGGATGCCGCTCTCTACAGAAGCTGGGGACCCTGTTGAGTTGTCTAGGCATGTGTGTGAAGGGGCAAAGCTGGACAAATGGTGAAACTATGACACTAAGGACCTGAAACCGCAAGCTGAGCGGGCGACCAGGAGCCCCCTGAAAGTTTAGGTGTCATTGTGTATCCACATTCGACAGTGACTATAAGAAGGCCCGGGTAGGCAGATGAGTCATGGGGAATTATAAGAATCATCCAAAGCAGCATGAAAGGACACAGTTGGGGGCCGCTGTGCTGGGACAGAGAATTATGTGAGTGTAATGAGTAGGTAAAGGTGAGACTGAGTGATGGCTGCATGTCAGTGATGGTGTCCAGACTTCCGGGATGGTGTGCATTAGCTACTGTTTCCACATCCACCGGGACAGATGAAGCTGGTTCCCCCCTTTGTCCTCAGAGTTCTAAGACAGCAATAGCACTCAGTAAATGTTTCTGAACGAATGATTCCTTCATAAGGCAGGGTTGCAGCTCACCTCAATGCCCCGCTCCTTGAGCACATCCCCACAAGCACACCACATCACAGATGGAGACGGGCAACCAGAGACGCTGCATAGGAAGCTTCAGGTTAAGGACAGACTCCTGTCTCAGTACCTTGAACTGAGCAAGAGAGAATGCTGGTCAAGGACTCGTTCACATCAAGAAATGAGGATGTGAAATGACCATGGCAGGGGTAACTTGGGTCCTTGTCACATCTAGGTCCCTGACAACTCATGGGTTCCAAGGAGAATAACCCTGGGAGTTTGATGTTGAAAAAGAACAGGCCTGGAGAGTTGTTCAAACACAGAGACAGAAAGTGAATGCGGCCCACGCCTACAGAAATGTACAGAAAGCCCCAAGCAAGAAGGTCTCAAGAAGGGACTCCAGCAATCCAAAAGCAACCCTCCTTGCCACAATAGGAAGGCACCTTATAGAACATGCATCCTCTCTGAGAAGGAGTAAAGCCAAAACCCATAGTATACTGGAGGAAGTTTTTTAAATAATCATGGCTAATAAAGCCACCACAATATACATCAGACACACATACGGGAAGAACAGTCTTAGTGTGGGACCAAAGTAGAAAAATGCAGCCCTCCCCTAGGCCTTTATCAGTTCCTAGCCCAGGGTCCTTGAACACGATTTTAAACTTCCAAGTTCTCCGATTCCTCACTGGAGAAGAAACATGGAGACACTGACCTTGAAGGCCGATTGTGGGACTGGATAAGACAATGCAGGGAGGAAGTGTGTGCTCTGTATATGGAGTATTTTATCATTGAAGACAGGACCCTACTGCTTTAAGTCAACACACACACACACACACACACACACACACACACACACACACACACACACACACACACCATCTGCCCTGGCTTTGTGAGAATTAAATGAGATAATGAACAGTGAGTTTTGAGTATTTAATGACTGGCTTTAAAAAAAAAAAAGGAAAAATGGCTGTTGTTTGGGAGAGGAGGGAAGGAACACAGGTCCCTGACTCTGCTATAGGGAGGCAGAAGATTTTTCTCACAGAGCAGACGGTCTTCACTTATACGCTAAGGCCTGTAATTCTGGCTAGAAGTCTATGCACAGGCTAGGGACCCACCCAATCAGGGACCACCCAGGAGTCTGAACAGCTACAGGACACCAGCCTCTTGTTGACTTAAGAATCTGAGCCCTTGAAATTTGGTCCACCTGTCTGCTGGCCACCTAGCCTCTCAGTCCTTCAAGGTGTTTAATTTAATCTGCCAGACTCTGTAGGCTGGGACCCGTCACTCCCTCCGAGGTTGTGCTTGCTTTTTTAACCTGAGCTAGGAAGTTAGGGAATTTCAGAGTGTGGGAAAAGCACCAGGAGCCGAACACTGGTTTGACCACCTACCTACCCATGGTGTGGTCTTGAAGGGATCATAAAGCTTCTCCTAAATGTGGTTTCCTCTCTTATAAATTGAGGCTCATAATCACAGCCCGGCTCTGATGGTTGTTTTGAAGATGAGAATAAGCAAATATAAAGCCTAAATATATAAAGTTAATCCTATAATTTGTGGCCTATTCATCAGGTGAGGCCAGGCTTTGCTCCCTCAACACCTGGGTCTTGTCTTGTTTGCTGGAAGATGTGGCCTAGATGGCTCTTCCGGTCAATTGTCCTCCACAGAATGACTCCAAGATCTAGGCTCCCTGATCCTCAGGTGTCAGCACAGAAACACATGCTTCCCAGGGCTGCAAGATTGAGGTGGTGGTCTACCCAGAAAGTTAGTAAAAGTCACGCCTAAGAACATCAGTTCTGCCTCCGTTGCTTGGAAGCACAGTCACAAGGTCCCGACCTCAATGCAGAAGAAGGTGGAAAATGCCCAGGTGCCTGTGGGATAGTTAGCTGAAGTTAGCTGCTGCCCGGCCACCCTTGTATTAATGGCAGAGTTCATGTCTTAGGGAAAAGTCAAGGCAGAGGTATACAATCCTATAGTCCAACAAGCTCGTGTTCAAATCCACACGTGTCAGCTTACTATGGTAGACTTTGAACACTGTACCTGACTGTTGGAGACCTGTTTCCTCATCCTTAAACTGGGCATGTTGACAAAGTGTACCTCACCGTGCTGCTTAAGAACCCCAGGACACACTGTGCAGAAAGTGCCTCTTTTCTGACGTATCATGTGTGCGTGCATGCGTGGGGAATGGCAGCTGCTTTTCTCCCATTTGCTGGACTTCTGATGGCTGCTTCTCTTCTGTGAACCTTCTCTGTCAGCTTAGGAACAAGGCCAGATCTTAAGGATCAGTCATACCCACCAACTCCCAGGGCAGAAATCCTTCGTTGCCAACAAAACGTGACCCAGTGTCCTTGGCAGGGTCTCCCTGGGTCCAGTTGTACAAGGCAGTCACTGCTCGAGTGCCTTTAGCCAGGGACCTTACCTAAAGAGGTAAAGAGATGTGCGTACGTAAACAGCCCTGGTCAAGGCAGACTCCTCTGTGGAATGGAACACAGGAGGGTCAAAGGGCAACATGTCACCCTGTCCTTGGCTGTGGTGACTTATGGTTGTGGTTGGGATGCTCAGAGTTAAACACACGCAGCCCTATGGTACCTATGGTGGAGGCTCGGCCCTGGAGTCTGATGGAAGGGAGCCACACAGCACATCCTTTCTGAGGAAGGTGGGAACCATCTTCAAGTCCTTCCTCAGCTCTCTTACCATCAGGTTGCCTTCTGTGTGGACATCTTGCCAATCGGCTTTGCCTCACTTTTCCCCAGTGTAGGGTACGCACGGGGCACTCTAACCATCCCACATGTGTTGCTTAAGATCTAGTGGGCAACAAGAACGGTGAAATCTAGACACCAATGTAAACACTTGGATGGTGCTGTTAATTTCTGTGTGTGACTCACCTGTCAGTCACCGGGCCACCCATGATGTGGTCTTGAGAGGATCATCCATCTTCCAAACTTGGTTTCTTTTCTTATAAACGGAGGCTCACAATAACTCATTCAGTTACATTATGCAGTGATTAGAAGTCCTATTTTCCATGAAGTGTCTACAGAACACACATTTATTTCCTTGTCTTAAGCATTCTCTTCAACTGAAGGACATGTAGGCTCTGGAGTGTGGTGTCAAGAGTACAATAATGTACAAGTCAGAGAAGCCTGTAAAACAGTGGCAAACTAATAGAGAAATCTTATTTGTGCACATGTTATATGTGTGTGGGTGATATGCTGATAGTGGGTAGGTGGGTATGATGTGTGTGTGTGTGCACGTGTATATGGTATGTACATGGTATGTATGTGATAGATGTGTGTGTCGTGTGTGTGTGTGTGTGTGTGTGTGTGTGTGTGTGTGTGTGTGTGCACATGCCACAGCATAGTTGTGGAGGTCAGAAGACAGCAAACCAGGGTCACTTGTCTCCTTCCGCCATGTGGATCCCAGGAATCGAACATAGGTTGTCAGGATTGACAGAAAGGTGCCCTTACTCACTAAACTATTTCACTGACCCAAGAAATGTTTTTTTTCTTTCTCTCTTGTAAACTAAAGGTCCATAAATGAGGCAACCCAAGCTTGGCACTGTGGCCACGCCAGCCAGACCCCAGCTCTTTACATCTTCCCTCCCCATCATTCTGGGATGTCATTAGTCATGGTATTTTTAGTGGTGGGCTCTCACTGCAGGCTGGAAGAAAGGTAAAGGACATCTCCACCGTCCTCGCAGGATTCCCAGTCAGGATTATAGTCTACCTCTCTGTGGACAGATTGTTTACATGACATCTCCTTTCTGCAAGGAAAGCTGGGAAATGTGGGATTTCAGCTGGGCTTGTGGCTGTGTTATCAAAGAACAGAAACATGGACTCAAAACAGACATTTCAGTGTTCAAATGGCATGAAGGGTGGATAGTTAGTTGCAATAAGAAAAGAGGGGTGATCTAAAAAATAACATAGGGGGGTAATTCCCATATTAGTCATCTACTTCCACAGTAATGCTACTAAAAACCACAGTCTTAGGGACACGCAACAGTGATCATCTTGGGTCAGCTAGGGGTCAGCTAGGGGTCAGCTAGAGGCTCTGAGTATTTGGACTGGGTCTTCTCCCATGTCCTGGGGTTGAGTGGTAGTCTGCTGATCTAAACGTACTTTGCCTGGGACAAATGCTATATAGCTGGTCTCTGCTCTTCAGTGTTTCCTCCTCCAACAAGCTAGCATTAGCATGTTGTCATGGCAACAAAGGATCTACAAGAAAGCATGAGGAAACACCAGGCCTCTGAGGTTGGATTTGTAGCCAACACACACTATCCTTGTTGGCTAAATCAGGTGCAAGGTTAAGCCCAGGGAGGACACTGAAGATGCACACAAGGTTACGGAGAAGGAAGGGGAGGACACAGGAAGGGGAAGAAATGGGCCATTTCTTTCTTCCACAGGCCCCCTTTATCCCTACCAACAGTGAGTGAGAACTCCAGCTCCTCTCCATCCCTGCCAACCTGTGTAGTTTTCTGTTTGTTATTATTTTAAATAGACATCCTATTTAAAATATGTGAGGCAATGGTACTCCACTGTGATGCCATTTGGAGTACTGATGCTGAATATCTTTCCACGTGTTTGTTTGCGTATCTTCATTGGGGAATGTATACTCAAGTCCATCATCCATTTTTTGCTAATCAAATGATTGATTGATTGATTGATTTGTGTGTGTGTGTGTGTGTGTGTGTGTGTGTGTGTGTGTGTGTGTGCATGTCACAATGTGCATGCAAAGGCCCGAGCACAACATGGTTGGAGTTATTTGTCTCCTTGTCTCCTTCCCCATGCAGGTCCTAGAGATTGAACTCAGGTCGTCAAGCTTAGCAGCAAGCTCCCTTACTCACTGAGCCATCTCGTTGGTCCCTTCATCGATTTTTTAATTGACATGTTATCTATATATTCTAGATGCCAATCCCTGACCAGATATGTAACTTGTAAACATATTTCCCATTCAGAGCATTCTCTTTTATTCTACCAGGATGACTAGCTAGGAGGTCTAAAAGGACGTGTTGTCTCCTTCGGCTGGAGGAATAGCGTGGTACTTCACACTGTAAAACTGAAAATGTCAGCTATCACTGTCAGGAACGCCTTCCCTTAGAGGCACACACTGGAAAAGACAGCTCCTCCTCCGGAGTCTCGCATCGGTGTGTCTATGATCATGTCCGTCATCAAGAGGAGCAGATGGAGGCAAATGAAAGTTTCCACATCAAATGGCCAACGCCTTGAACCAGCTCCTGCTGCAGAAGCAGCTTGTGAGGACCCAAAAGAGGCCTTCATTTCCTATGCATCAACTAAAGCTTGAGCTAGAAAGAGGGTCTGTGGGCTACAAGAAGCCTGTGCCCAATTTTAGGTTAGTCAGGATACTTTCCTGAGCCTCAATTTCCCTAAAGTAAACTGGGGTGCCTTGATGGGACAGAGATCTCTTCCAGCTCTTGGGATTTGGGAAAATCCAGGAGGCCACCAGCACAAGGCATTTGTGGATGCGTGTGTCCTCCACCCTGGGAAGAAAGTGCTGGGCATGCTGGGAGTTGGGATAGCCAGAGAAATAAGAACTCTCAGCCCTGTACAGCAGACCCCTCAAAGGTCTTAATGGAGGTGGAGGTGCATACTTCTAGTGTTATCTCAGGACACCAGGCACCTAACAAAGAGCCCTCACTGAGGAGGGGTCAAGGTGCCTGGTGTGCCCCTGAAATGGGCTGTCAAAGGCGGAAGGACACAACACAGGAGAATCTTTTGGACATGGGGTGATGGAAAGGGGCATTCAAAAATAGTTCTTCTTTTGAACTCTACCAGTACCAGAACAGGAAATGTCCTCTCCACATATCCGGAAACAACCACCTCAGCTCCCAAGTCCCCAACAGTGACCTTGTCCAACAGGGAAGGCCAGATGGCACTTCAAAACAAAGACAGAAAAAGATTGTGTGTAAGGGGCGGTCAGAGGACCACCTTAGGGGCTGATCTTCACCTACACCCTGTGTGAGCCAAGGTCTCGCTCGTCACTTCACACTGCTAGCTAGTCATGAGCTCTGAGACTCATCTGTTTCCATCTCCCCATAGGGGAACAGGGACAACAGACAGGCAGACAGACAGACAGACAGACAGACACACACACACACACACACACACACACACACACACACACACACTACTGGGGTCTAGCTTTTATGTAGGATCCGGGGTTTCTAACTCAAGTCCCCAGGCTTGAGCCATCTCCCCAGCTCCCATGGGTGGCACTTGGTGACCTGAAGTGCAGTTCTAAGAAGAGAATGAATCACTATGTTATCACTATGTTTGTTATTTTAATACAGAAACTCATGGCCCTTAAATTAATTAGTGCTCAAACAAACCTTCACCATCCAAGCATGAGCTGGTCACCCACCATGTGCCCATCCCAGGGGGAACATCTGGATCTTCCTGTCTTGGTGGCACAGAGGGCAAACGTCATGCCATCAACTCTCTACCACAGATGGACCCAGCCAGGGAGGTAGGACAGAGCTGTGGATAGGTCCTGTGTGGAAACACAACAGGATGAAGGATGCCCTCTTGTTTCCTACCCTGAGATGCTGGCCAAACCAGGGAGCAGAGGGAGACCGTCCCAGGTGAACATGCTAAGGGGTAGAGCAGCTGGGAAGAGGGGGTGTAAAGAACGATCCCAGAAAAACTCCAATTGTGTTTTGTTTTGTTTTGTTTTGTTTTGAGATCTCCCTGGCAGGTTAGAGATCTGGGACACACTGATTCACAACTTAAGAGTTCTCATTTGGCACTGATTTATGGGATGGCCAATCTGGGCCTAATCAGTAAGAGGAGGATTTTTGTTGTTGTTGTTGTTGTTGTTGTTCTAATATTGTTATATTTATGAGCCCATGAAATACTTCCTGGCCGCCGCCCTGCCTGGAGCCCACAGCAGCCTAAGACATCTGAAATCCTGGAGAGGGGAGTTCAAGATCCATTTTCTGCCCCCACATGACTTCCAGTTAGAAGTTCCTAGTGCCGTCTCATATTTAAACTCTAAGTGTACATATTTAACCCCATGAATGCTCGGAGAGGTTTGTTTGTGGCTCCGTGAGCCTGTCACACATTTGCCTCCGTCTCTCCTTCCCCAACTGTGGCAGTCACTGGCCTGACGCTGACGTTTTGGCTGTGTTGGAAGCACACTGGACACTTCCCAGCTGCAGGGGTTGGGAGTGGCGTCTATGTGCTCAGAGAAAGCCCAGTTGAGGCTGTGCAGAGTTCAGTGGGTTATCATGCACTTCCGGCTTGATTTGTGGTTGTTCTGGTTCAGTGCGTGGCCTGGCTGGACGGGAACTAGTTGAGATGGCGGGGAGGAAACAGAGGTAGCCAGATTGCAAGCATCTTTATATCTCTCTCTGACGGGAAAGACATTTTCCCCGTGACACTCTTGCCTGATGTCTGTTCTCAGTCCCCTGCTGCAGGTCAGCCCAGCCATGGCAACATCTCAACCAGTTCCTGTCTAACCAGACCACTGCTAGGATATCTTGGGCAGGAGCCTCATCTCCACGGACCTATGAGCCTCTAATTCAACCTACTCACCTTAAGGCATTTCCTGTAATTTATCACAAAAAGAGGGAAAAAAAGAGCAACAGCAAGAAATATAAGAAAGGGCACTGTTGCCTCATAGACGGTGGAGGAGAGATGCAGTGTCAGATCTGGGTCCCAGGAAGTGGCCGCTTATCCTGCAAGGAGGAAGCCTCTACAGTCTGGGAAGACTTAGAAACCATGGCTGGGTGAACTGAACGTACCAGCTAGGCCAGGCTTCGTCAAGCTTCTTCCAGAAAGAACCAGAGTACAGGTATTTTTAACTGGGTATCACATATCCAGGTCTCTGTCCTGGAGTTTGGTTTTTGTACAGCAATTGAAGTATTTCTAAGTCATCCTGGGTCTCCAGGATTAACAAAGGCTCGCTGCTCACCAACCATAGCCTGCTGATTCTCGGTTTAGTGAAATGAAATCATTTTGCATGTAAGGTGGTTTCTGATCCCGCCCCCACCCCTGTGTGTGTGTGTGTGTGTGTGTGTGTGTGTGTGTGTGTGTGTGTGTGTGTGTGTGTGTTATGTCCCCCCCATCTGTCTGTCGGTCTGCCATCTGTCCACTGGGGGAGGGGAGGGGAGGAACGTGACCATGAGCATTCCAAGCAGTCCTGCCCTTCCACATCTTATGATCCTGGGATGGAAGTAACCCTGAAAACCCTCACTCCAGAAGATCCAGAAGTGCCACAGGAGAGAGAACACAGGCTTTAGGAGACAGGTGGCTTCATCTCAGTCAGCTCCAAGTCACTTGGTTCCCGTGAGTCACTGGCTTTGGTAACCTTTCCAGTCTCCATCTTCATGGTGAAGGAGGTCTGAGGATACTCAAGCTTCCTTCCAAATTCAATGCTCCCTGTGGGAACCTTAGCCCCTTTTGGAAACAGAGTGGAACATCAGGGGAAAAAATACTAGGAGAAAATCTGTTAGATGCTTCACTGGTCCAGCCAAGTACGGGGTGACCACCCCATAACAGAAGACTCCTCCTTGTGGAGTGGCGTGGTTGGCACAGCCCATCTCAGGGACACTCAAGAGGAATGAGCATGGCCAAAGGTGGCCGTCCTCACTGCCATACTCACCACGGAAACAAGCTATGCGGCCCGCACACTGCGCCAAGAATCCTGGTGGCTGAGGAGCCATGCCATTGTGGGCAGACACTGAGGCTCCCAGAAAACAAGCAAAGGCGAGCCCTGGAAGCTGCAGCGGAGACAGGTCGTCATGACCTTCCCTCCCAGGCCAGGACTAAGACCGGCCACTGGACAAGTCTTCGTCTCTGCCCAGGCTCCACATGCCCCTCAGGAAGCAAGGGGAGGCCTTTGCCTTTGCCAGGACAGGCCTTGCTGCGGCTTCCTCCATCAGGCCTTGCTGCGGCTTCCTCCATCAGAGGTCAAGCACCGCTTCTGTGTCTGGATGATGTTGGACATTGCTCGGGTGGTGGAGACAGCACACAGTGCACACTCAGAAAGGCATGGCTAGGCCCAAAAGTGAACATCCTCCCAAGAGAATGCAAGCAGATAGGTAGTACCTTGTAAGTTTAAGAGGAAAATGCTGGTCCAGGAGCCTTGTGAGATGTTCCTGGAGGTTGCACAGAGGCTGACATGTTTGCTTATTTATTTGTCTGTGTGTATGCATGTGTGTGCATGTATGGGCAGGCATATTTATCATGTGGGGGGAATGCACATGTAGGGGTATGCACATGTGGGGGGTGTGCACATGTGGGGGAATGCACATGTGGGGGAATGCACATGTGGGGGAATGCACATGTGGGGGGAATGCACATGTGGGGGAATGCACATGTGGGGGGAATGCACATGTGGGGGAATGCACATGTGGGGGGAATGCACATGTGGGGGTATGCACATGTGGGGGATATGCACATGTGGGGGAATGCACATGTGGGGGGAATGCATATGTGGGGGGAATGCACATGCACTATGGGCAGAAGTCAGAAGACAACCTCTCCTGTCACTCTGCAGATACTGTTTACCTTGGTTTTGTTTTTGGGGTTTCTGTCGAGTGCACACAACCTCACCCGGCTTCTTTACATGTGGGTTCTAGGGACCATCTCAGGTCCTTGTCCCTGCAAGGTGAAGGCTTTACCGACCGAGCCATCTCCCCAGCCCTGAACATTCACTCCATCATCTGGTGTGGAGGGGAGGTGCCTGGCAACCCAGACACTCTGTCCCTCCGTACCATCTATAGAGTCTCTTTGAGCCAGGGTCTCTCACGGGCATGGAACTCACCAAGTAGCTCCTGGGAGGGCAGTAAGCCGGCAACTTTCTACTCCAGGAGAGCCAGGAATTGCCACAGTAGAGACAACACAGACCTCGCTGGCTTCCTGGCTTGCTGGCCAAGACCCTCCTTGGAAGCAGAGGACAGACTGAGTGCATCTGAGCAGAAAAGGAGTGGATCCCTGGCTTACAGGGGGCTCTCTGATAATCCCGGAGCACTGTACCTAGGCCTTGGGATTCTCACATGGTCCCTACAGAGACAAGTAGAGAGCTTGATATTTTCGGAGCCTCTGGGTGGAGTTGGTTGTTTAAATCAGGTGTCCCGGGATGGTGAGGGAGGAGGGAAATGAAGTACAATAGTAGCAGGCGATGTCCGGGGGCATGGAGTGTGGTGAGGAACATTCACCTCAGGGGACCCGATGGGAAATGGGTACTTTGAGCCACCCACTTGGCAAATCCTGTCCTCCAACACTTCCTTCCCTCTTTCCCCAACCCCGGGATGTATGACATCATAGCCGCCGCCGCAGCCAGAAAGGGATGGAGGGAGAGGGGGTGGTTAGATGCCTTGTTTTCCTGTTTCCTGTTTGTTTCCTGGCGTCTTCTCATTTCTCAGGGGCCTCTTAGCTCCAGGGAGCCCATGCGCTGCCACCCAGGAGGAAAGGCACTGGCGAAAGGCCACTCAAATAACACAGAGAGTCACAGCCAGGAACCCGGGCACGGACAAGATCCAGGCTCCGTTAGTTACCATCTCAGACAGGTCACATGGCCTCTTTGTGCCGTGGTGAAATGGGGTACAGGTCCTAGCCCACACTTCACTTACACGGTATTGTAAGCACTAAATGAGGCCATGTAGTCCCGGGGGCATCTTGCTTTGTCTGCCGCACACTAAGTTTCTCAAAAACGTAAATGTTAAAACTTAAAAAAAAAAAAACCAATGGGATAGTAATGAGAGATGGAGACTTTGAGGACGTGACTGAGTCCTCAGGACTCTGCTTTTAGCTTTGTTTTGTTTGTTTTGAGACAGAGTCTCACTGTGTAGACCAGGCTGGCCTGGAACTCACAGAGATCCACCCGCCTGTCTCCCAAGTGATGGGATTAAAGGTGTGTGCCTTCATACCCAGATGGATTCCACTCTCATTCATGGAATGGTGCCCTTCAAAGGGGGGTGGGGGCCACCAAGGCCTTTCCTGTCCTTCTGCCCTGTCCATGAGGACAAAGCCAAAAACCAACATTTCTTGTGTGTTTATTTGTTTCCGACAGGGTCTCAAGTATGGAAAATTAGCCTCTAATCCATATGCAGCCAAGGATGACCCCAAATTCTTCATCCTCTGCCTCCACTCCCCCAGTGCTGGGATTATAGGTGTGCAACACCATACTACAAAGAGCCTCTCAGAAATGAAGACTAGACTCCCACCCATCAGAGTTAGAGGCAGCCGAGACTTGAGTACAGGGCTCCCTTCTCTACGATGGCCTCCTGTTGATACCCTATGGAGGACAGGAGACTGAACAATGGGCTATAAACAGGTGTCTGGGTAGCACATCTGGACTGCCATGCCCTTCATCTTCACATCTGGTCCTGCAGAGCAGGTGTTAGACCCACTTGACACAAACAAGGTGATCAGGGCTCAGGGGTCTTAAATAAGTTACCCAAAGTCAACCCACTGGGAGCACACACACACACACACACACACACACACACACACACACACACACACACACACACAGTGAGAGGGAGAGAGCCTTCAAATAGCTATCAGAAACATTTAGCTTGATGTTCGACTCTGACAGCTGTTGAATACAGGCAGACTCAAGTTCAAGCTCCTGGGAAAACAGTGACAACTCAAACTGGCTGGCATCCCCAGACAGACAACCCCTCATAATTCACTTGCAACTCAAAGTGTTTTCTTGGACAAACTGCAACCGTCCTCCTTGGAGCTGATGAGAGATGAGTGTGGGACACCACCCCGGAGCTGTTCAGCTGGATCCGAGTTCTCCCAGGTCCCCACAGGGGTCCTGCCCACCAAGGTCTGAGTAATACTAGGAACTGGGGCAACCTCACAGACCCTGCTGCTGGTCCCCTGCACCAGCTGTGTATCCTGAAAACTGGGAGCCTGGCTTCAGACCCCTGGCTTTTTCTGGGGGAAGGGCACTGGATTGGCTTCTGCTGGGTGACCTGGTGATGATGTTGGCTTCTGGTGAATGACCAGGCAGTATCTGTGTTTCAATTCAAAAAGGAAGATGGGGGAGAATCGTGCCCCCACTAGGGGAAGAGAGACCTCGGGAGAACATGGATTTTTCCAAATTTATGACCTTCTGCCTAGGTCAGTGGACCTGAATCAGAGAACCGCTGGCAACATCTGGAGAGAGTTTGAGTTGTCCCAGGCAGGGAAAATGGCAGACATCTGTAGAACAGAGAGGCCAGGGATGCTGGCTTCCCCGTCACTGGCTACTGTCTGTCACTGGTTTCTACGTGGGTTCAGAGGGGCGAGATGAACTTACCAGATTTAGAGAGAACTCCTGAGAATCTCGAGACTCAGAGCTGCTTCTTCATCCTAAGTACTGAGAACAGCTGGAGACTCCAGGAGTGAGGGGCGGTGGGTAGCTGTGATGAAAGAAGTGAGCAGAGGAGAGGAGAGGAATCCAGAAGCCAGAGCTCAGAGTATAGACACACACTTTATTCATGACCCAGATGCTTTCTCATTCACCAGAAAGACTTAAATACCCCCCACAGTTTTTTTCTGCCATGTCCTTGCTTTTCCCCTTCTCTAGTTCCCAAACTTTTTGAAACATAGGTATAAATGAGAAAATTTAATTTGTTTTTTTCAAAGATGCTTTTAAACGGAAGTGTGTGAAATCCACTGGAGGTGGACACACCAATAACATCTCAAGAAAGGAATGCTGGGGATATCCTGGAGGGTATTTTTGATGACAGGATCTCTTCTTCTCTCGTCTCTTGCCTCAGAGGATTGGGAGGGAAATGCTGATTCTTCCATCACCTTGATCCAGGACCTGCCACCATCTTCTGGAAGTGTTTTACCAGGAACTTAAAACAAGAGAAGGTGGAGGGACACACAGAGAGGCTACAACATGTCAGGGCTCCTGGAGCCAGCCTGAGACGCGCTGTCCTTTGAGTGACAGGCCAAGGGCATCCATTCCGTAAGCAAACCCTAGCTCTGTAACTGGCTCCGTAACTGGGTTAGCTTGTCTCCATCAGAGACAGGGTCAGAGAAGCAGGGATGAGTGGTACCCTCAGCATCCCTTTGTTTTGGGAGATCCAAGACTCCTTCAATTGGTATCTGGTGCTTCAGGCACAGGCTGGGACGGGGGTACCAGAGAAGAGGCCAGTTTAGTGAGGGCCTTCGCTATGATGTCCAGGTGACCGTTCATTGTCCGAAGCTCTACCAGGATGTCCCCAACATTGGCCTCCAAGGTGGCAGCGGTGGCTGCAGGGGCACAGGGAGGTGGAGGGACTTTAGGATCCTCAGCATGATCACCCCTGGCAGAGCCTGGGTGCTGACTGTGGCCCCTCTCGGAAGCTGGAGCCGGGGCCAACACAGGCTGTGGCCGCTCACGATCCTTGCCTTGGACACCAGGAGAGGTGGCAGAGGGGCAGCTGGGCAGCCAGTCAACAAGGTGGGGTGCGGCCTCTGGGGAGGAGGTGACGATGGTGTAGAGCCCCGTGCGTCGAGGGATGCAGGGGCCCGGGGCTGTAGAGGGAGTGGACAGGGGTGGCAGGAGAGAGGGTAACATGGTGGGGCTGGGGGAGAAGGCCTGGGGCTCACAGGAGGAGGATGGAGACGGCAGGGCTGCTGTAGAGGGGCCCGGCTCCTCCGAGGACAGGAAGAGGGTGGTGGACGACTGTGAGTCCAAGGTACTGGGCTCTGAATCTGTCAAGGAAGAAGAAGGAAAGAGTCACTTGGGCATTTGGCTTATCTCTGTGGCCAGTCACACACTAGGTGGTAAGGAAATGAGCAGAAATGTGGAACTGTGGCTCCTACCACTCAGAGGGACATCCAGCAAGGGGGAGTGGACTCCGAAGCTGCCTGTGTCCTGAGGAGGAAGTAGGCAGTGTGGGAGCCCAGCCCAGGATCTCAGAAGCACTGTGTTGGACAGATGATCACACACATGCACGCGCATGCACACACACACACACACACTTGCCAGCAACACTGGGGACTCAAGACAGCCTTGGAAGAGCTCATGCTGATTCTTGCTGGGACGGACGATGCTGTGGAATTCTGAGAAAATCCTGTCCCTCCTCCTTGGGGACTCGGCTTCATTTCCCCATTGATATAAGAAGGTCCAATGACCCTTGAGGACTAATACACTTTCCAGTCTGCAGCTCATGGCAGTGCTGTGTGTCACAGCCATGCAGACCCCTCCCTGTGTTAACCCTCTCCTGAGCCCTTGAACCTTCAGGTAGGAAGAGAGCAACAGCTCTCTAGGAATAGGCACGATAACAAGGTTACCAATCTCCCATCGTCAAAGGGCCCACATCCAGGTAGATGACCTGCCTCAGCGGCCTCAGCAAGCACATCGGCTACCTGTGAGTGCACACTCCGTGTTCACTCTACACTGGGTCCTGAGCGTCACTGAAGTCAAGTGTCTGAAGCCCCTTCTTCAATTCCTACATGTATTTTCTCTTGCTTTCTATGCCCTCTGTCTCCTCGGCTCTACCCTTTGGTGACCCCAAGCTCTGCAAAGGTAGCATGTGCTGGGGTCCCTCTGTAGTCACCCAAGGAGGGCGTCTGGTCAGAGCGACCAAGGAAGCATGTATTGTCACATACCAGGAACTAAGCTCTCCATTCTCTGTGGTAGACTGCTCTGTCTGGCCATTGCCCGGCCCTCAGAGAGGTCCCCTTTAGACATATGGCAAAGGCTATATTCCACATCTATCCTGACTTCAGCATTGACAAGGTCCTTCCATTGTTCATGGGACGCAGATGCTCAGCTATCCAGTTTGTGTGGTTGGGAACCATGTCTGACCAAAGCCAGAAATGAGCTCATTCCTCAGCAGACAAACTTTGAGCAAAGTCACCAACATGCCTGAGAAGGTCTCTTAAGAGAAGTGTCCTGGGCACTTTCAGCTTTGGACTTGAAGGGCCTCTCCTCAATGCCCCCTCAGTTTCCCTCAGGCTTCTGGGATCGTCTTGTACAAAGTGAGAATCACATGTGTGTCGAGCACACAATTGCTGTGGAGTTGGAAATGATGAAAGAGAAGCTTTGCCAAGTGTTTACACCGACCTTCCTGGGAAAGATATTAGCTTCGCGTCTCCAACACTTATAACAGACAAGAGATCTCCGTGAAAATCAAAGAGAAATACACCATACAGAATGTTCTAGAGAAGTGGTTTCAAGCTTGGATATCTATGGCATTCCCCTGTTGAAGAGCAAATTAGGACTAAGTTGGTCAAGGGTGGCACCTAAGGCCCTGAACTGTAGACTACAAAACAACCACAGTCATCAAAGTGGCCTCAGCTGCTTGTGAGATATGGTTGAGATGGGGCTCCTTGTCTGTTAATTCTCCCTGCGGGGGGGGGGAGGGAAGTCATTGGACCCTCACCTGAGATTCTGGCCACTTCCTACTGTACCCCGCCTCCCCCCTCCCCGCCAGGCCATTTGTATGTAATTCAACCCTAATTGCATTTGGCCTCATATTGTGGTTGTTGTTGTTGTTGTTGTTGTTGTTTTGTTTTGTTTTTTGTCAACTTGACACAAGCTGGAGTCACCTGGGAAGAGAGAGCCTCAGCTGAGCAATTGCCTCTATCAGAGTGACCTATAGACAAATCTGTGCAGCACTTACTTGATGAATAGATAATATAGGAGGACCCAGGCAACTGTGAGTGATGCCCTTCAGGGGCAGGTTGTCCTGGGTTCTATAAGAAAGCAAACTGAGCCAGCCATGAAAAGCAAGCCAGTAAGCAGCGCCCCTCCATGGTCTCTGCATCAGCTCCTGCCTCCTGCCTTGGGTTCCCACCCTGACTTTCAGGATGGACTCTGAGCTGAAAGTTGAAATCAGCCCTCTCCTCCCAAGTTGTTTCTGATCAAGGTGTTCATCACAGCAACAGGAGACAACCCAAGACACCCTGTGAACTCCACAAGTGCTAGGATATGTAGCCTGTGGAACCACACTGATTGGAAGTTAAATGAAGAAAAAGGACTCCATCTGTGTGTCTGTGGGGAAGCCATCATTCTGGCTGGATGAGACTTTCTGTGGTGGCTACATTACAGTCACCCACAATCCTGTAAATAATGTCTCACCCCTGCTCTGTTGTTGGGGTCCTCAACTGAAGAGGTATAAATGCTTTGATGTTTCCCCAGGGAAGGAATGCTAGAAACAGCCACATTTCTAGGTGCTGTGGATTCTGCTGCTTGGGGGACCACACTTTGATCAGCAAGCCTACAGACCAATTAGATGAGCATAATGTGTGTTTGTAGGTACTGCACTAACTGGGGTAGAGAGGCAAGCTGGAAATCAAATACAATTCATGAAGATAGTGTTGCTGATGTCTCTGGGATATGGTCAACCCAAACCCAGCAAAGCCTTGGAGGAAAGAGCCTTGCTCAGCCTTCCTCAGCCCTAAAGAGGAAAAGACTCTGTTGTTCTTGCAGCTAAATATCAGATCACGGAAAAGCTTTCAAGACACAGCCCAACGGGACTGGGAAATAAAAATGACAGCCAGAAGCCTGGGAGTGGAGTTTGATTCCTAGAGTACTTGCCTTGCATACATGATGCCCTGGGTTCAGTTCCCAGAACCGTATAAAGCAGATGCCTGCCTATGATTCCAGCTCTCCAGAGCACCAGAAGTTCACAGTCCTCCTCGGCTATATGGTAAGTTTGAGAAGGAAACACACGGTGACATGAGGCTCAGGAGACAGAGGAGTCTGGATGTAGCACGTGGGATGAACTGTCAATTGTCACCCATATCTTCCCCTCCCTCCTCCATTTTAGATGAGCCAGGATCACCACGATGGTTCACATTCACTGTCAACTTGACCAGATTTGGAGCCACCTAAGAGGCACAGCACTGGGCACGTCTGTGAGGAGTTTCCTGGTAGGCTGAACTGAGGAGGAAAGACCCACTGGGAAGGTCCTGTAGGCTGAGGTCCCAGAGTGAACAAAACAAGAGACGTGAGCTGAACACCAGCCTTCCATTTCTCTCTGCTTCCTGACCATGGCCGCGATGTGATCAGCCGCCTCAGGCTCCTGCATCCATGCTTTCCTCACCATGATGGACTGTATCCCTGAAAACCATGAGCCAAAAGCAACCCTTCCTTTAAAGCTGCCTTTCAGGGGAGTTTTGTCACAGCAATAAAAAGGTAACTAATACATCCACTCAGCATAAAGATCCCATTTCCTGTCTCCCTTACAGTTGTAGCCAAGTCAACTGTACACACACAGACTCAAGTAGACTCAATTCCTCCTTCCTGGGGTCCTGGACTCAAGGGCTGGAGCCCAAACAGTCTGCTCTCACCGTGAGGAGGAGGTGAAAATAATATGAGTGATAGAGCAGAGAACTAAGTACTCCAACAACTTTTAGGACTTGTGTTCTGTCTGTCTGTCTCTGTGTCTCTGTCTCTGTGTGTGTGTCTGTCTCTGAGTCTCTGCCTGTCCATCTCTCTGTCTCTGTCTCTACGTGTGTGTGTGTGTGTGTGTGTGTGTGTGTGTGTGTGTGTCAGGGTGTCTCTGTGTCTCTGTGTGTGAGACACTCAGTTGTGTATTTTGACATTCTTGCTGATCCAACAGTGAGTGGCAGGCTTTGGGTGAGACAGGTGGCTTAGGGTGACAGCCATGAATGAGGAAACAGAGCACAGCAGTGGGGTTTGCTCGGAGGAGCTCTGGCGAGGCAGCTAGGTTGTGGAGAGGACAGGTCAGATTGGGTCAGGACATGGGGGGTGAGGAACGAAGGATCAGAGAAATGGCCGCAGCTCAAGGCTCCAGACTGGGAACTTTCCCTTTCTTGTTCTCTGGAGTCTGGGTGGCCTTTTCCCAGACACACCCAGGCCTCCAGCAAGACTCAGTTCTGACACACCTCGGCAGAGGCAGCCCTTGGAAACATTTTCCCAGGGGCCTGGAGGGCGGGAAACTCTCTAGCCCGGGGCCTGCAGGAGAGCAGGTCTGTGGGAAGGACGTGAGGTATCTGAAGACACAGAGACTCTCAGCACTGCATCTGGGCCCCGGCCTTTGATGGCTCAGACTTGGCTGGATGGCTGCCCACTCCCTTCAGAGTACAGCAGACACTCAGGGAGGGCTGAACAAGCGTCTGATGAACTCAGCCCAATAATATTCACTTCTTTTCTTTTCCAGGAATGTCATGAGCCCCACCGGACAATCTTCTGGTTTGAAGACCTGGTGAGTCAACGCTATACAGACCTCTGACTCAGTTCCATCCTGGGTTCTCAGCAGACATCTCCCAGGAGCATGGCTCAGCGGGAGAGCATGGCCTGGACACCTCACTGGGAAAGGACAGCAGGGTTCTGGGGCAGGCATGAGACAGGCTAGAGTTCCTAAGGTGACTGGGCTGCCCTCACAGAAAAGGCCCATGTTTACTGAGTTCTTACTAAGTACAAAATCATGCATTCACTCCACCAAACTTTGTGGGCAACTCTGCATGGATTCTAGGATTATTAATCCATGCATGAGGATTATTAATCTCATGCCATGGAGGAAACTGAGACTCGGCTCTGTGAGGTACCCTAGACCCTGACCCAGAGCAGGTAGCAGATGCCTAGAAAGGCTATTCCATGGAAGGAAGGACAGGAGCATATGAGGTATGAGATAGTGGAGAAGAAACATTTGTGATGGGTCTGTGTGTGCCCATGTGCGTGTGTGTGTGTGTGTGTGTGTGTGTGTGTGTGTGTGTGTGTGTGTGTGCGCGCGCGCGTGCGCGCGCACGCATTCAATTTTGCTATCTAACAAACTGCCTCACCAAAGCTGTGTAGTCTGCAGCTTCAGAAGGGATGGGCTAGCTGAGGCTACTGAGGCAAAGCCTCTGCTACAACCCATGGAGCCAGGAATTCACAGAAGTGACCATGGCCGCAGGTGATACATCCACTGCCTCTCCCATGAGCACTGCCCCCCTGCTGAAGGGTTAAAGGCTGAGCATGTGGAAAATCTGTGGTCTCCATTCCTGGCGATGTGCCACGGAGTCACATGGGAAAGCATCATCAGTACGGGTATCTGTGTAAGCTACCCAGCTTTTCACTCTCCTGGGCTAAGGAGACGGGTCCTAATCAGCCACTGAGCTAAAGAAAAGACGGTGCTAGGAGGAGAGGGAGGCAGCCACACAGCCTGGGTGTAGCTGAAGGAACTCCTGCTCAGGGTTTCTTCAAGGAAAGAAAGATTCTGAAGTTCTCGAATAGTACTAAGGACCTGCCTTAATAATCTTCCCAGAGGCCCAGAAGAGAAGCTACAAATGGGGAGAATTATATTCTGGAAAAGAATCTCAGTACACCGAGCTTTTAGACCATCCACTTTATTCCTCTGGGATAAAATCCTGTCTACACAGCTTCAGTCCTGTTCTCAAGCCTAACTCCTTTCTTGCCTGATTTCTCTCCGCATTTATCTGCTGTCCCCTCTAAGTTCTATCTTAATTCTCTCATCTTTTTTTTTTTTCTTTTCTTTTTTTTTTTTTTTTTTTTGGTTTTTCGAGACAGGGTTTCTCTGTGTAGCTTTGCGCCTTTCCTGGGACTCACTTGGTAGCCCAGGCTGGCCTCGAACTCACAGAGATCCGCCTGCCTCTGCCTCCCAAGTGCTGGGATTAAAGGCGTGCGCCACCACCGCCCGGCCTTAATTCTCTCATCTTAGTTCTGCCTCATCTTGGTCTTTCTCATCTCATTCTTCCCCATCTGACTCTTCTTCATCTTCCATCTTAGTTCTCCAGTCAAGACCCTCCTCTAAGTCTCCTTATACCTCTCAGTTCTCCCCAAGTCTCTGAGGTATTCAGTTATAAACCCAAGCAACAGCGATCCTCTAGCAGAACAAGGTCACCAGGCTTGAATTCTTACGGGGTCATAAAGGCAGGCAAGAGTTTTCCTCAGGCACTGACCATCAGGCTTTCTTTTAAACCCAAAGAGGGAGTGGTAAAGGCGGAGGTCAACTAAGAGCTAAAATGGGTTAATATATGAGAAAAAGAGAATTTATGTGTCAAACTACATTCCTAGGGGTGGTTAGGTAAATGTTGGGAGTCTATAATGTTAGTATAAATACCATATATTTATAAAGGCTGTATAAAAAAGGAGGGTCAGACGAGCTTAATTTACCTTAATTCAGGAGATCACTTGGCCTTGGATGCTTGATAGGTATTTCAGCTAAAATACACTTGTATGTGTACATCAAGGAAATCACTGCAGGAATCAGCTAATATATATACAAAAGCTAAAACATCACCAAGAATTCTTAAGCCATGGCTTGACCTTCAGAAAAGTCCCTGACCTTTCCAAGTAGTAGCTTTTGTGATAGTAACTGATTTCCATTACATTTTCCTGTGGCCCGCAGCATGAAGTAAATGGAGCCTGTGCACTTAGGGTATCAGCCACATGATTCCCAATGGGCAAAGGGCACCAAACATGTCCACTGTGGCAGAGAAGGAGAAATGAAATGTGGTGTTCACATACAAAAGATACTATCGCACCCTGAAAAGGAAGAAAACCCAGATACCTTCTACACCATGGCCATACTGTGAGAACATGACACTAAAGAATGCAGTCACAGAAGTGAATACATTGAATACTATGTGGATCCCTTAGATGAGTTCCTGGAATAGACAATGCAGAGACAGAAAGGCCATGGCAGTTGCCCAGTGCTGGGGAGTGAACAGACAGTGTTTAACAGACACAGAGCTTCAGCTGGGAGAATACAAAAGTTCTGGAGAGAGACAGTGGTGGTGGCTGCACCATGGTGTGAACACACTCAGCATCAGCGAACCGCACATGTAAGAATGATATCAACAGCTCCGTAATGTGGAATACACTTCACTCATGGCCATAAAGGAGATAAATTTGTGACAAAAGAGGGGAATTTGTGATATCCAGGTTCACATGTTGCCCTGGCATTGGAGAACATATCTATGCGTACATTTCTATAACTGCCCATCAACTGATCAATTGAGTAACCTGCTGCTGAGGCTGCCAGGGATCCAGTGTGGGAGAAGCATCCTAGGAGGTCCCCAAGGACGGAACTGCTCACCCAATCCTGGGTCCCAAATCTTAATTGGAAATGGCTGGCCTGCAGAAGGCAGAGGGCAGAAGGTCCCCACAAAAAGGAAGATGGTTGGGGTGGAGCTCAGTAGGTAAAATTCTTGGTGAGCAAGCATGAGGACTTTACTCAGACCCCCAGAACCCACATAAACATCTGGGCATGGCAACCCTCCCAACACCAGTAGGAAGGGGATGCACAGATCCCTGGAGCTCATTGGCCAGCTAGTCTGGACCAGTACCTGAACTCCAGGCTCAGTGGAAGACCCTGTCTCAAAAAATAAGGTGAAGAGCAACCAAGAAAGACACATGACATTGACCTCTGGTCCCTACATGTACTCACATACAGGCACACAGGTACGCAGGAACATGTACAGCACACACACACACACACACACACACACACACACACACACACACACACACGCACGCACGCACACATGCACGCACACACGCACGCACACACGGTAACAGGAACAGAAGGCCAACAGAGTTTCCTATTGACCTAAGGACTGCCAGCTCTAACCAGGCAGTGGATGCCACCATTGAGTTTAAGTAGGCACATTCTGTATAATTTGGTATAATTTGCTTCTTCAAGATTTCTCTGGCTGCCAGTCGGTGGCTGGAGGCAGAAAGATGAAATGTAAAGGAATGCTTGACTTTCCAGTGAGCACCAAAGACACTCTAGTGGAGGATCAAAAGAGGATCTGGGCTACTGATATCAGAAGCAATGATTTTTTTTTTTTTTCAGGAATAGCCTGAATTCAGAAAAAAACAAAAACAAAAAAAACCTCCTGCTGTTGCCCTCCGTAACAATACTGTGAATGTCTCAGGTTAGCCGCTGTGGTCTTTACACATCACCATACAATAGAAGCCAGTGTGGGTCTTATGGAATTGTTCCTTAAGCCCCAAGCAAAGCGTCTGTACTCACTTACACAGGGCTACTGGGCCACCTCTTAACCTGTACTCTGCTGGTACACTCAGTGTGAGGAAGGTGTCTCCATGTGTCATACGGACAGAGACTCCACAAGGCTATATGCGATAGCTTTTGGTGGGGGATACAAGACTTTTGCACAACCTACGTGTTCTTTGCCGTGAACTTTTCTTTCCTATGGGGAAAGAAAGGCACAGAACACAAAAGCTATTATACACCATAATGGACCTTGGATGGGGAAGAGAATGTTGAAAATAGGTTATATTCCTCAGCCCTGTCTCCAGTGCTGAACAGCTCCCAAAACAACCCCGTTAATCCTCCTTCCCACAGAACCCCTCACCTTTGAACTTCACTTTCTAAGCTAGCAGAAAAGCAGAAAAACAATTCCAAGGCTAGGTCCCAAGGACCCTGCAGAAGCCCAGGCTCCCTGCCCACCAAGGCAAGAGATCATCCAAGGGGCCATCTCCCTTGTAAAAAAGCAGGCTGCCTGGTGAACTGGACGGGAAGAGCAGGCTGTAAAAGACGGTATTTTGCCTTTAACAAGGCCAGGCAGGCCGGAGAGCAGCCAGCTGTGTAGTCTGAAGGAGCCCAAGAATATTAGAACCCGGGGTCACATGGAGCCAGGACACCACTAGGAATGTTAGGAGAGACTGTCTGGCGAGCCGCTGGAGAACAACCGGAAGCCTACGGTACCAACCCTGGCGTGAGTCAACAGGAGAAGGAGGTGGTCAGGACCGTTGGGTGGACTGCGTAGCTCTGTGCCTGGCCACACAGGGCTAGTCCCCCCGCCCCAAGCCCTTCCTTCACACTGCAACTTTAAAGGACCTCCAAAGATGCCAAGGGTGACAGGTGTGCATCCACGCGGCCACTCACCAGCTCTGCCAAGGCAAGCACACTCAGTCAATTCCATGACGGCCCTTGCCAACCTCTCCCCCACATTTTGGATGAACGGCGGGACAGTCCATCTGGAGGTGTGGGGAGGTGATGGTCTCTGTTCCCCAAGCTCAGAACAGCACAGTTTTACACAGGGATTCTCGGGAAGTCATGGGTGGAGCGGAGGTGAGAACTAGGTAGGTCCTCCAGGGCCCTCCACTGTCTCAGGAGACAAAATGAGGCACTTGGTACACGGATACCCATTGGATACGTCTTTTTCCCATGCTGTAAACAGCCCCAGAGCACAGCCTGCTCCCAAGACCTGCCACAGTCTTGAGAGATGGCAGTGCCCACCCTAACTTCCCAAAGTGTCCCAGGAAGTTACTTTTCTTAACCAACGCTTTTTCCTCCCAAGGCTCCTTCTGAAGCTATGCCTCTGAGCCAGGCCTCCGTGTCTCTCCCTCGGGACCTCTTTTCTAATTTGGGTCTGGCCTCCCCTTTTTGTACCTCCATGCCATTCTTCCTAATGATAACCTTCGGTGCCAGGCTCAAATGGGCAGCCCTGACTCTAAATTTGGCCTTCTCCATTAGAAGGAGGAGCCTTGGGCATTGAGTGTCACCCAAAAGGAAAGATGCTGGTCCCTAAGAGGAGTCAAAGCCAAGGGAAGAAGCAGGTGGGGGCTTCTGCAAAACGGTACAAATGCATGATGGAGAACCAGACCAGGCCTGGCTACCCTCAGGTCACCAGGCTGAGGCCGATTCTGTGACTTCAGCCAGGCCTGTCAGGACTCCGCGCCCCGCCACAGGCATGCAGCGGCAACAGCCATGCTTTGATTTTTTTTTTTCCTTTTTAGAAACGGCCTGCTGTCTCACCCTACCTATGCTTTCTCCACAGGGTTAGCAGAAGGTGAAATGAGAGCATCTGCTGGGGGATTTCCTGACTTCTGTGGATTTTCCTCCAGATCTGGCTGTGAGTCAACATGACGTTCTTATGACACGCGGAAAGAGTCGAGGTGGCTCCCTGCCACCCTCCATCCTGGGAGCATCGGGAAGAGCCTGCTGAGTAACCAGGGGTGAGAAGCCAGGAGGATGCCTCCCTCCTTGACTTCTGCCTCTATACTGTCCCAGACTCCATTGGGGTGCAGGCCTACAGGAAGGGCTCTGTGTTCAAGCGTCCTTTCGAACTGAAGCTCATGCCTATGGTTTTGGTGATCTTTACATGCGGGGCATCTGCACAATGGAGAAAACGTGTGATAAGAAGAGACCACAGGAGAAGGGGCTTTCCTCAGACATGACTGAGGACTTACACATCCCCTTCGGGTCTAGGGAGGCAGGCAGAATCATCGGTTCAACCCATGTGAAATGCTCAACTAAATTAATTACAGCATCATGTGTGAGCTGGATGACCTCCAGGGCTGGTCAGCCCTTACCAGCTGAGACAAGCTATGGCTGCTTTGTGTCCATGACGTTGATAATTGCCCCTCCCTTCCCAGGAGTTTAGAGAGGAGATATGCTTGGGTTAGTGGCATCCTCCAAAAGATCCAGGAATTGCAGCTGGAGAGATGGCCCTGTGGGTAGAGCGCTTGCCTCACAAGCATGATGGCCTGAGTTTACCCCTCAGTATCCACGTGAAAAGCTAGGTTTGGTGACTTGGAATCCCTGTGCTGAGAAAGCAGAGATAGAAAGGTCCAGAGGCTGGCTAGCCCCTGGCCACACCTAATTGATGGGCTCCAGACCAATGAGACATCCTATCTCAAAAGAGGATGGTACTGGAAGGTGTCCTTCGGACTCCACAAAAAAATATGTATGTATGTGTACTCACACACATGCAAGCATGTATACACACAAACTTACACACAGATACACACACATGCACACCCGTATAAACTCATACACACAGGCACACATCTGAAAATGTCCTGGAATTAAACTTAAGGGGTGTTAAAATGAGACCCATAGCAGCAGTCTGTGATGCTGGCCTCACCCAGCGTGCTGAGAGCATCCATGCAAGCATTTTACAAACACGGTATCACTTTACATTATCAAAGCGCTACCGGCCCAGCACTTGGGACCAAGGAAGATGAGAGCCTTTGACACGTGTAGCACAGTGTTTCTCAGTCCTCGTAACTTGAAGGACAAATATGTTCATTCTTCTCTTTTAAATGCAGAAATTAAGGGGCAAGAAAGGCGCCCAGTGATCTCCCTTCTGGTACGGGAGGAAATGAAACTCCATGTGCTTTTAAAGACACACCAGAGTCCACTAGAGCCCACCCCTCTTTTCACCCAAGACCCTGCAGGGAAATCTTTTGTCCCCCGTGAAGAGCGTGACTGGGAACGAGAAGTCCCACTCGGAGGTGAAAGCTCCATGTTTCTCCTCTTCGACTTTCGGGGATGTCAATGCCAGCCCCGAACTGTGACAACTCTAGAGGTCATGTCAGCACCTCTGTGGTCTCCCAGAGTCAGGGCAGGGAGGGGGTCAGACAGATCTCTCCAAAGCAAACTTAAACCTGGCAAACTGGCCATCCTGGAAGATCTGATTCCTGAGGGTACCGGGGAGTTCTGGTATGTTCTACCATTCTGAGGTCAGCATTAGACCTAAGGCTCTCTCCTACTTCTTCTGCTGTCCTTGGTCCCTGCCCAGGGTCTCTCCACCTTTAAAAAGACACCTTCAATTTTCCCTCATTCATTTTAGAAAAAAGAAAAAAATTTTGAGGGGGGTGGGTCATAGTAGCCCAGGCTAGCCTTAAACTTCCTAGGGTGACCTTGAACTTCTAATCCTCCTGCCTCCACCTTCTCAGCGCTGGGACCACAATCTTGATTGATGCAGTACTGAGGATTAAACCCGAGGGCTCTGTGTGTGCTAGACCAGTGCCCTACCAAATCACTCATTGTCCTACCTCCAGAAGGAAATGTCTAAATTACTACAATGCCCAATTTCTAGTGGCAAAATGAGAATAAAGTGAGGGAGGAGGATCAAAATCTTAATGAACCAAGATCATACCATTTTCCTTTGAAGTTTTAATTGTTATATTTTCATCTGTTTACTTACAGCTAATGGAAATGTTCTTTTCCCCAAGCCAAGCATACCTATCATTTGCTGTTTAGACTTGTAGAGGGGCAGGTGGGGAGGGCAGGCCCCCTGAGCTGTGACTTTACCCAGAGGGACAGCAGGCTGTAGAGCATGGATGAGACAGTGTGAGCTCAGGAAATATTTTCTTTCAAACCCTCCGTTAGGTTCACTTACACCAAAAAAAACACGTGTACACACACACACACACACACACACACACACACACACACACACACACACACACACCACTCCTGTCCATGGGGATGAGATGAGAGTTCATTATTGGAAATCTGTGAGCTTCTTTAAGGTCCATAAAGACATTACGTAGGAATAAGCACTTTTCTTGTGGGTCTCTGTTTTGTGTGGTTCCTGTGGCTCTTTGCTGGTGTCTTCGGTTATTTAGAATAGCCACTGTGAGCTATGAGGTCTTCAGACAGCCGTTAAGTGGTTTCTTGGTCTGTTTCTCTTTACTTTTCAAAAATATCTTACTGCTTTCTCATTTTTTTTCTTTAAAAAACCCTCATATTTTAAAAATACATTTACATATTTACTTATTTATCTGGGGTTGGGGAGGGGAATGTGCCACGGCACTCATGTAGCCACCAGAAGACTGGATTCAGTTCTTTTTTTCCTCCAAGTGGATGCCAGGGATCGAACTCAGATCTTAGGGATTCCATTCTCCAGGGCGTTACTGTTTTCTCCTGAATGTGGGGCAAACCTTTCCCTCTGCCTGGCATGGAGGAGGCACAGGCCCTTCCCTTTCCTTCCCTTCCTTTCCCTTCCCCTCCCCTCCTCTTCCCTTCCCTCCCCTCCCCTCCCCTTTCCTCCCCTCCCCTCTCCTCCCCTCCCCTCCCTTCCCCTCCCCTCCCCTCCCCTCCCCTCTCCTCCCCTCCCCTCCCCTCCCCTCCCCTCCTCTCCCCTCCCCTCCCCTCCACTCCCCTCCTCTCCCCTTCTCTCCCCTCCCCTCCCCTCCCCTCTCCTTCCCTTCCCTTCCCTTCCCTCAGCCTCCAGCTTTCTCTGCTGCCTTGGTTCCTCCCCACACCTCTTGTTTGTTAACGTGGCCTCCATTTTCATAAATTAAAACAAATTGGACTTTGAGCTCTCTCTCTCTCTCTCTCTCTCTCTCCCCCCCCCATTCCAATTCTGCTTCTGCCTCTTGGATTGTTAGTCCAAACAGAGCGCCAAACCATCTCCTGACACTGAGGCAGGGACACTCAAGTCCAGGGACACACCAGAGCCTTAGTTCCAGGAGCCCAGGGTGCAGTAGAAGGCTCCTCCTTCTGCAAGGCTTCTGGGCATCCTTGTCACACAGGTCACATGGAGAACATGGGAAAGCACCCAACAGCTGCTTGGGGCAGCCATGAGGCAGCAGCTAAGAATGCCCATTGTTCCGACTGCAGCTGTGACCCTGAACAGCTGCTGCCTGCCCACAAATACCACGTCATCCCCCAGGCCCCCGGGAGCACATCCCCGATGAGGGTCACCCACTGGTGCTCAGGTGTGGCACTCCAGGCCATCCCCTCCTCTGTCTAGTCATCTTGAGGCCGTGAAGATAATGAACAGAAGGAAGACAAGTTCCGGGCACAAGAGCCACGTGTTCCCTCTGCACTTACCTTGAGGGGCACCCAACAGCTGCGGTCACCCCATCACCCTCACAAGAGTGCGGCCAGGCCCAATGCTCTGCTCTCGCTGCACGGGAGGATGCACAAGTGAGGGGCACACCAAGGGGCCATCGGAGCCTGGGGAGGTGACCAAGCCAGGCAGCTTGCGCCTGCACCCCCAGGGCCTTCCTGATCGTGATAGGGCTAGCCTCCTTCTTCCCCATCCTCAGTCCCTCTCCCACCCCATTCTTCCTAGCAGCCCATCATCCATCCTAGCTCGTAAGTTTCCTTGGGTTTCCTAGGGGAGTACACGAGAGTTCATGGGCACTGTCAGTCTGGTGGGATTCCAAATGACCTAGAAGACACATTTCCAGGTATGCCTGTGAGGACATGCCCGGGAAGCTTAGTGGGGAAGGGGAGCCCCACTCTGAATGTGTGTCTAGCACATCTTCCCGTGGGCTAGGGTCTCAGATTGAACACAAAAGGGAAAGTGTGACAGTGAGCGGGAGCACCAGTATCCATCTCTCCCTGCTTGCTGATAGGGGACACAGTGTGACCGGTCTAATCCTGTTCCCTCTCCTAATCCTACAGCCACATCCTTCCGAGGCGATGAACCCTGACTCAAATAAAAACGCTCCTCTCCTTGAGCCCCTTTGGTTCAGGTATTTGCTCACAGCCACAAGACAAGGAGCTGGTACACATAGCCCACAAGGATGTGGGTCTTCGATAGCCTCACGCTGGCTGTCATGTTCGGAGTGAAACAAAGCCGGAGAAATTCCTTACTGCAAGGATTCTGGGAACCTCAGCAGGACAAAAGACACTGTGAATGTGTGAGGCAAAGCCTAGGCTTAACGGTTGTCTCATGAAAGCCTTGCTTTTAAAAAAAAATGTGTGTGTGTGTGTGTGTGTGTGTGTGTGTGTGTGTGTGTGTGATGCATGCACGTGCTCACTTGCCACGAGGCATGTGTGGAGGAAAGGGGAAGTTCTTGTGTCGCTTCTCCCCTTCCTTCTTGTTCTGAGGGAAGAACCCTTGGCCATTTTCCCCACGTGTTACACTAGAGTGGCAGGCCCCAGAGGTTCCAGGGACTCTCTTGTCTCTGCCTCCCATCTCCACACAGAAAGGCTGTGGTGACATCCGGCTTTCTTTGCTGTTATGAGCCGTGGGTTCTAGGGATTCGACTCGGGTCTGCATGAGCGCACAGCAAACACTTTACCTACTGAACCGTCTCCCTGGCTCCAAAACCGAATTTTTGAGGGATGTTTTGAGAGACAATGATCTCCCTGGCCCACGCTGTATAGCCCGCCTGCCTTCCTGAATGATGTGCATTTAATGAAGAGCGTCTTACAGGCCTGGCTGCTTCCTCCCGGGCTTCTGACTGTCCCTTTGGCAAGTGGAGGACTTGATGGGTTCCTTACTCTGGGGTGCGGGTGGGGAGATAATGAAGAGACACCAAAGCTCCTGGGTCCCCCCCACCCCTGGTCAAAAGCTGCCTCTCAAGCATTCCCCACCAATGTACCCGAACCATTCAACAAAAGCACCACACGGCCTGGAAACCCCAACATCTGGCACCAGGCACCACAACTCGTTTAATTATAGCCCATCCCTCCTCCTGCCTCCAACTTCCTTGGGCCTCCTCTGACTTCTTTCAGGCCCCTCATTCACAAACTCCCCCTCCCTAAATCCACAGGAGCTTGGCTTGTGATTGAGCCTGAGACCACACCCTTGTCTGGAAGCTTCCACGGGGCCTTCTGGACTGGACACACTCTCACCAGCCAACTTTGTCTCCTAAAAGTTAGGTTGAAAAGAAAGAAAGGGCATCTTCTAGTTTCCTGGGAGCCCTCGTCATGCCGGGGGCATGAAGCCGATGCCGTGGGGGACCGGGGATTCCCACAGGCACCATCAGGGTGCAAGCTTTGGGAAGAGCCTTTCCACCCCCCACCACCCTATAGTGCCACCGCTGCCAGAATTAAGACCTGTCACGTCTTCCTTGCTCCCCACGATTCCCTAGAGGGCTGAGAATCGTGACATAGTCAAGCAGGTGATAGTCCCTGCACAGTCATCAGGATGCACAGTTTTCTTCCCCGACTCCCGCTCCCTAGGAGTAAGTATCTGGGGTAGGAGAGAAAGAAACCCCATCTGAGGAGCCCCGCTGCCCTGTAACGTGGTGCCCTGAAAACGAAGTTGTTCATCTGCACCGTGTCCGTAATGGCCCCCTCTCCAGCTCTGAGATACCGATGGGGGTGGAAACCTGTGAGACGGCTAAGTCCCCTCTGTCCTCCATTTCCCAAAGCCTTCCATTTCTGCTGCTCAACATCTCCCCTCCGTGAAGATGGCTGACACGGTGGACCAGCAGCATGAAAGGTCCCTCCTTATTAGATTGGCTCAGACACTCTATGCCCAACATTACTCAAGTGGAAGCCGCCGACGTGAAGAGATCTTTCCTTAGAGAGAGAATTTCCCCGGAGACCCAGCGAGACGAAGCGATGAGGTTTGGTATTGATTGTTCCCATGATCCTGGCCTTTGGCCTCCCTAGTTAGACTCACAACGATCTCCTTGCCCAGTCTTAGACCTTGGGGTCCTAGAGAAGTTCTGGGACACAACCCTCCATGTCTTACCAAGGGTCCTCCTAACTGGCATCCGCATTCCCAAGCCTGGAACAGCTTGCTTCTCTTCCTGTGGTCCCAGAAAAGCTTTCATAGCTCAGAGCTTAGGACTACCACGTATGGAGGGAGATTCTAGAAGCCGTTTCACAATGACATGGAGAATGGCGAATGTAGAGAAGGGGAGGAAAGAGAAGAGGAGGGATAAGGGGAGATGAGAGAAGAGAAGAGAAGAGGAGGGGAGAGGAGAGGGAAAACGTTAGGTCAGGAAACCTTTAAAAGTTTACCTTTTCCTTCCCCCCAGTAAGGGTCTGTATGGGAGAATCCCACAAAGGGGGGTAAGGACCAACTTTGTTATTCTAGGGATCAGTGGAGAAGGGTTGATGGTGGTCTGCATCCTCCTCCTGGTGGGTTGGCATCCATCCCAGAGGAGAAACTGGGTCGGCACCGTCTGCTCCTGCGGCCAGTGTGGCCATCAGAGCAGCGCCGTGGGAGGCCACTTGGGTGGTGGTGGCCATGGCCACACCTCCAGGCGGCCCATGTGGATATGAACAACACTTTGATAGCTGGCCACGAAAGGCCAGGTTCTGAAAGCCCCCATTCATGGACCCTGCAGACAGAAGCAGCACACAGGAGGGAAAAAAAGGGTTTCCCAGTCAGTCTAGAAAGGTGGGTTCGTGTTTATTAATCGAAGGCCACATAAAGCCCTCAGGGTATAAGTGTTCCTTATGAAGTCCACAGAAGCTGGTGCTGGGAGGGGAAAAAAAATTCCATCCGGTGATTACCTAGGAGGAAAGCCGCCACCATAGCCGCCATGTGAGGTTTAAAAGGAAGATTATACAAAAAACATGGGGGCCTATGTTGAGCAGGCCTCATTTGGGGCAGCGTGGTTTCCAGAGAAGCCAGGAAACAGGGTGCCCTGTTCTCAGGGGTCGCTGGCAGCAGGTGAGCCCCACCCGACCCCAACTTCCTGCTACCTTGCTTGGTTCTCTCTTCTGACTTTGTGGCAGTGAGGAACACCCAGGGGGATTTTTGTTTTAAAAGGTCACTGGCAATTAACTCCCTGAAGAAATCAGAGAACAGGGGAGAGGGTTGTCTTGGAGGAAGTTCAGAGAAAGGCACATGGTAGGAAGGCCCTCCCGGGAGACCATGGGAGGCACTTCCCACCTACAGCAAGGACCATGGAGAAGGAATTAAGGAGCAAGCTGGAGATAAGACGGAGGCCCAGCTCCCTTTTGAAGCTTAATTAAAGCAAACTGATAAGTCTAATGCTATGCATACTACACAAACGGTGGAGAAAATAATTTCATAGGGAGCCCTGTTATTCTGGGGCGGGGTGGGGGCCTGAGGGAGGAGCTGGCAAGGGAGCTGGTTCCGGCTTCTAGTGCGGTGTAGAAAAATCTGGACTGTGATAATTAAACACAAATCACTCCAAGAGGAGAAAAAAGAAAATTCCTGCTCCCTCCACATAAGGGTTTCCGGGGTTGGGGGGAGGGGGATGGATTCAGAGCCATCTACATTTAATTTATTTCTTTGGTAAATCCAAATTTATTTCCAGGTGGAGGAGGGATCAAACGGGCTGTCGCCTGATTACAAAGTCATCTCAGAGAGGTTCAGAGTGTGTACACATCATCCAGCTCCTGGACCACCAGCACGGTCCACGAATCCTTTACACTACAAATCTGTGGCTGTGCTCAAATGGCCAATAAAATCAACTGGAGGCTCCATATGGGTTTGTCACTGCCCTCTAAGTGTTTGCTGGCCCCAGATAATCACATTTATCTTATTCTAATGTCACAGAGAAATGTCCTCTGCTGCCTGCCACTATCTGGGAGGGAAGGGATCCCTCATATCTAGGCATGTTTTCTGTCCACGGCTTCTGTAGTTTCTCCTACATACTGTCCAAGACACTGATGGAATGACTCGCCCGTGGGTCACAGTGTCAGATCTTACCAGCAGACCACCATAAAGCCTTGACACTTGGTAGACAAGTAAGTCCAGGCCAGCCCTAGGTCAAAAGCTATGTCTACCCCTGTGGCAGCCACAGATAGGTAGGTTGTCATAGGCCAGAAGAACAAAGTCCAAGGGTTTTCTATGGTGCCTCTCGATTCCTACCTACCCACCAAGGAACAAGGCTGGGCCGTGTTCCATCCGGGAGACCACAAGAACAGGTCAGAAATGAAGCATGTCTGAGGCAGGAAGGAAGCCAGGGTTTGAAGTGTCTACCTGAAGGGATGTCATTCAGGGAAGCAACAGAAGATGAGGAAAGATGGGAGGCAAAGTCCACAGCAGTAACTTCTCAAGGACACCAAGGGGAAGGGCATACAAACAGGCCTGTCTTTGGCCACCAAGTAAGAGCTCGCTCCACACCAGGATACTCCTGCATTTCTGCATATCATGACTCTCTTTGCAGGGAGGATGAATTCTTATGAAGCCATTTGACTTCTCCTAGGGCTTGGGTGTGCAGTATCCACCAAAAGATTTGTATGTTTAAAGTCTGGCCCCCAGCTAGTGGCACCAGTGAGAAAAGATTGAATCTTGAGGGTTCTGATGGAATTTGGTGGCATTGTTAGAATGTGGTGGAAACCCAGAGGCGGGGCCTAGTTGTAGGAAGTAAGGCACTGGGAATAGTCCCTTAATCTCTGGCCCCTGCCTACACTCCCACTTCCTGTCCACCATGAGGGTAGCCATGGGTAGCCATTTTTATTCTGCCACAATGTACCCACCTTTGAAGCTACAGGCTTCAAAGCAATGGGTCCAGATAGCCGTGGACTGGCGCCTCTGAAGCCATGCCTCCAGAGACCTTGCTCCCCGAGAGTTGTTAGGCTCATGGTTTTTGTGTTGGATTGAAAAACCTAAACAGTGTCAACCCAAAGCCACCTCAATCTTATGTAGAGAATTTAGTCTAATTCTCCCTCTTCAAAGAGGAGAAAAAAACACAGAGTTCCAGAGAGAAGGAAGTGACTCAGAGGGGGGCAGACAGGATTCCTGAGGCAGGACTCCGCTCTGCCAGCCAGAATTGCTCAACAACCCAAAAGGAGGGGCCTCAGGAACTCTTCAGGGAGTTGAAGGAGTCTTGGTGAGCACCTGTCTCCAGAATCGCCTCTGTCTATAGATTCAGAGACTGGCACGTGAACTTCATGTGCAGTGTCTCCCACAGCCCAAACTTCCAAAGCCTGCCACCTCCAGGAAAGACGCAACCCCTCAGGCCAGCTTCCACACCACTCCTTTTGCGCCAGGCCCTTCTTCAGGGCAGACTCCAGCAGCCAAACACCCTCTCCAGACGCAACAGCCGCCCTGAGCACCACAGGCTATGAGGGTGGCAGTGAGTCCTGCCCATCGTGAGATACGGACTCCTTGAAAAGCCTCAGTAAGACCTGGGGTCAGACTAAGGGAAAAACAGAACAAAACACTGTGTCTCCCCAAACCACCCCCTGCTACAAAGTGGCTGTCAGCCCCACTTCTCGTTAGCCAGGCCCTGCCAGTGACTTCTCAACCCCTGCCTCTTTCCTCTGCCTCAGAGACTGCTGTGGGACCAGGTGCTAGACTACTTCAGTGAACAGCATACCGTGCAGGGGAGGGACATGGTCGGCTCACTAAGAAAGCCAGCCCAGTCCAGACCTATAAAAGGCTCCTCCCTATTCTACCCCTCTAGGGTGCTTCCGAGATACCGCTGGTCTTCCTTGCTGAAGCAAGCTAACCCTAACTTCAGCTGACATGATTATCTGTGGAAACCTGAACTATGGGGTAAAGTAGCTGGGACCAAGTCTTCCTTTGAGTGCAAAGATCATTATAAACAAAGTTTTCCAGCACAATGTCTGCTAGGGTCACCAGCAGCTGGCTTTCCAGAGAGCTCCTGACACCAGCCATGCATTGATGGCACCCCCATCCCTCATCTTCTCCCTATTTCTCCTAATGTATAGCCAGGGTCGCCTCTGTGAGAGGGAAAGATGGACATGCTAGCTTTGAAATGTAGGGCTTGTCTTTGTATTATTTTGAACTTCTGCATCATATGTGGTTATATTGTTTTTTTGGTTTTAAAACAATTATTGCAAAATATTTTAATTCTTCAAAATATGTAAAAAAGGATAGCAAATAATCAAAACTTTACTGGCTTATCGACCACTGTTTTTTCTTCCATCACTTTATATCTATCTATCTATCTATCTATCTATCTATCTATCTATCTATCTACCTCATCACTTTATATCTATCTATCTACCTACCTAGCCATCCACCTACCCATCCATCCATCCATCCATCCACCCATCCATCCATCCACCTATCCCTCCATCCATCCATCCATCCATCCATCCATCCATCCATCCATCCTTTCTCTATACATGAGCTATCAAGAAACTCTTAGGGGGAGAAAAGAGTATAAATCCTTTACTCCTTTGTGCGTTTCATTTTTTTTTCTTTCCATCCCACCTTCCTCTCTTGAACATTTCAGGTCCAGTTGACCACTGACACCCAGCCAACCTTCTTCCTGCCTGGACTCCTTGCTTCCTCCCCACACTTGTATGGCATAAAAGCGCCCTGCCCCACCTAAGGCACAGATGTGCCTCTGAGAAGGGCACAGCTGGAGATCCACAGATGAACTGGAAGTCTCCAGAAGGAAGCAGATCCTAACTGGTGTGTGCCTGTCATTTGGAAGTCACTTCCTGAGGTTAGCTGAATAAGGTGAAGGGGGTTTCTGTGCGGATTCCTCATTGGCCCTTTCCAGAAATACTTGGGTTGTTTCTGTGGATGAAGGTGATTTGGGAGGAACAGTACCAAACCAGGTCACATGCAGCCTTTTATTCCCCAGGCGTACTAAAGATTGGTTGAATCTAAGGCCTCAGAGGTGCTAAACAAGCTCCAACTACTGTGTTCCATTCTCAGCCCTGTTTCCACTTGTCTTGGTGACATTTTCCAAATACTGACCCCCAAAGATACCCACTTCATAATGTGTTCACTCTAGTAGAGGCATCCTACCTTCTGACATTGGCATGTGACCTTATCATCACATAGCTACCCTGGGACCACATATGTGGGCTACATGCCATAAGTTGGAAAGACCTCCTAAAATACAGGGTAAAGATAGATAAAGATGTTGCTTGAACTGAATCTGGTTATTTTGAAATTTTAAATTTATGCTGAAGATGAATTTGATGGTAGGCTTTTTTGTTTATAAAACAATTCTTTGCATGAGGAAAGAATATACTATCTGGGACATTCGCAGCTATGAAAAGAAGGCATTTGTGCCAACCTTATGGGAATAGTTACTGCAGTAAAGAGAGGCCTGAGTCTGCGTTCAGGCCTGCATTTGTGTTTCTGCACACCGGGGCCTGCACTCTGCTTTCTGGCCTTTTGAACCTGTAGCCACGTTCTTGCCACATGCCTCTCCCTTGCCTGTCACTCCCAGAAGCAGCCCAGCAGGCCAGATCTCTGCTGGGCAGCAGGTGCTGTGGAGGTCACCCAAAGATTTTTTTGAAAAAACAGACAACAAAAATTTTCCACTCGGAGCAGGCAAGCTTCGCAGAAGGGCTTATAAAACCCTGGGACGTCTGGTAAATGGTGTTAGCTTCACACGTTCCCCAGCTCAGGGTGCGTGACCCTGGTTTTCATTGGCATACAGCAAAGAGGGGGGGCCGTGCGCTGGTGGGTCTCTGGGCTCCCTGCCTCTCTTGCCTGCATTAGGACAGTCCCAAGCCAGCAGGCCTGCCTCTGCCTTCAACAAGCTCGGCTACCAACCACAGGCAATATTAGAGCCCAGGTCTAAGAGATGAGGAAGAAGGGAGTCAGAAGGGTGGTGAAGTCAACTCAAGGGACCCAAGAATGACCCCAGTGCTGTGACAGACACCCTGCATGCTGAGAACTGTGAGACCAAAACTATAGTGTCACTTATGAGTAGCAGACTGCATGGGAGAGGCACCCTCTGAGTATCATGAGATGCTGGGATGTCCAATGTTCACTCATTTACTCTAGGTCTTAAGCAGACCACCCTGAGTCAGGGTGGGGCAGAGTTACTCAGACATTTGCATTTGGCCTTTCCAAAGTCCTTTAGAAATGAGGTTATCAATCGCTCCGTAAGCGCCACTGTCGACTCCTCTCTTCACATCACGGCAAGTAAGGACCGCATAGGCTCCCCTGTCAGTCCCGGCTTCGCTACGGTCAGCAGGCTCCTTTCTGCCCGGCTGCTCTGTTTTCCCACTGGTGGGTCTGAACTCCAGAGGTAGCCATGGGAAAAGGCCAGGAAGACCCAGTTCCATCCTGGGAGAACAAGCGGTGGGCTGAGCTAATGACCTACTGCAAAGGGCAACCAATGATGTGCCCTCGGGTGAGCCACTTCACCTGAGGAACGTCTCCTTACAGGACTGGCGGAAGGCCCGGGATGCACGCTCACGGCTGCGGAGGATGAAATAGTCCACAGATGTCAGTTACCGTTCTGCACAACCATTACCATCTGGATTGCTACAGAGCAGTGGGTGGAAAGTCTGTGCATTAAAGATGGCAGGAAGGAGGCAAAGAACGAACCTAGAAACGCAGTGGTGTGGCTGATACGATGCTGGCAAACGTCTACTTTTAGATTTCTTACTGCGTGTGGCAATCTGTTTATACAAGTCAGTGCTGGTTAAGCTTTCTGTGGCTTATCGCTAGATGCACAGAAAAATGTCTAATCTCTCTTCTCACAGGACATCGTATTTTCTCTCTAAAGAATGTACCAGGGCCATGATTAACAAAAAGCCCCATTTGTGAGTGTGATGATCCGTTCAGTGTCTCTGTCTTTGACTCGGGTTTTGGTGCTATGAGGCCAGGGACCACACAGTCTGGTCCCCCACAGAATGTCCAGCTCTTAGGTCAGGGACCAGGGTGTAGCAGACGCTGTCAATGTCAGCCTACTGAAGTCTCGTTCAGCGCTTGCTCCAAACACTCACCACTCACTTCCTCTTCTGTCCCCTGGAGGATAAATGTAGTGATGTCTCCCAAAGAGAGCTCTGCTAACGTGGAAAGACTCCTCCCTCGACACTTCAGACAGTCCGTGCCAAGCAAGCTGCCTTTTCCCAGGAGAACAGTGCCCCACACAGACTCCTCAGCAGATTCTGAATGAAGGTAGACTAGACAGATTTGGGGGCATCCCAGAAGGTCAGCATTTTCTGATGGGCAGGAGATCCCTCCCAGTGCTGAGGGGCCTGTGTGAGCAGCCTCCCCCCACAGGGTCCTGGGTTGTCCTTAGGGAAAAGGAAATATCTGGTCTTCCTTTCATATTCATGTATGGCCATCTGCATGGGTGCCTGTTCATATGTGTGGGTAAATATGTGTGTGTCAGTGTGCACGCACATGTGTGCCTGTGCCTATGGAAGTCAGAGGTGAGCCCCAGGTGCCATTTGTCCTTGGGTACAATCTCCTTTGCTTTGTTTGAGTCAGAGTTTCTCACTGGAACTTTGGGTCTCCTGTTCAGGCTAGGTGGGCTGGCCAGGGAACCTGTCTCCACCTCCACAGTGCAGGGGTGATCAGCCTGCACCACCTTGTATTTTATACAGGTTCTGGGCCTTGAACTGAGGTCCTCAGGCTTGCAAGACAGGAACTTTACCTATCAAACTAACTCTACAGCCCCAGGAAGAGAACTTTGTGTGTGTGTGTGTGTGTGTGTGTGTGTGTGTGTGTGTGTGTGTGTGTATTGTGTGAATGTGTGTGTTGTATGAATGTGTATGTGTGTTGTGTGAATGTGTGTGTATATTGTGTGAATGTGTGTATGTGTGTGTATTGTGTGAGTGTGTGTTGTATGAATGTGTATGTGTGTTGTATGAATGTGTGTGTATATTGTGTAAATGTGTGTATGTGTGTGTATTGTGAGTGTGTGTGTGTGTGTAGTGTGTGAATGTGTGTGTTGTGTGAATGTGTGTGTGTATTGTGTGAATGCATGTATGTGTGTGTGTGTATTGTGTGAGTGTGGTGTGTGTGTGTGTGTGTGTGTGTGTGTGTGTGTGTGTGTGTGTGTGAATGTGGGTGTAGACACCTAGGAAGGCCAGAGGCATTAGATCCCCCTGGAGCTGGAGTTCCAATCAGCTGTGAGCTGCCCGATGTGGGTGCTGGGAACTGAACTCCTGTCCTCCGCAAGAGCAGTGTGGGTCCTTAACTGCTGAGCCCTTTCTCCAGTAGGAGGAATACTTTCTTAATGAAAACTCTTCATCCTTTTCCTGCAGGACTGTGTGTTACCACTTCCAGCTTCAGCTGGAACTAGCCACTCAGGACCAGTCCCAGAAAAGAGAGGGGGAGAGAATTCCATCGCACCACCCACAGGGGAACCAGAGTTTACAAAACAGTTTCCCCAGACTTGGCTGAGAGCACAGTAGGGAGGGTGGTCTCCCTCCACCCCTGTTCCTGGCGCTCTTGTGCCAGAGAGTGTCCATTACCTTTTCCCCTTCTGTGAAATGTCAGTGGACAAACTCCTGGAGAGGAGCCATGGGCAGTTGGGAGACAGGATCTCCCATGTAGGGCAGAGGATCCCAAGTTTCAGCTGTCTGTCTCCATTCATGCTGTGCCTCCCAAAAGGAGGAAGACTGGCTCCCGGGAAGCCATAGAGCTGAATGGTCAGGAACCAGTATTCCAGACCTGGGAGCTCTGCCACCTCTTGGTTATATAATTCCAAACATCATCTTCAGCCTCCACCAAAAAAAAAAAAAAACTCACTCTTTCCTTGGGTATAATTGGGAAATGCATGTGATAACCCATGTGAAACCTGCCTTGCCACTCGGCTGAAAAATAATTAAGTAAGTAAATAAATAAATAACCCAAGCCAGAATACTGCTCACCTATGAAACCATGCCTCAGGAGGTGAATGATCTGGAGACTTTTTCTCCTGGGTGGTGGTCCCCACCACCTGTTACTAGATGTCCTGGTGCATGAGAAAGAGACAGAGACAGAGACAGACTGAGACAGACAGAGACAGAGAGAGAGTGTTCTCTCCCAGCTCCCTCATTCCCAATGCACCCCTCCAGTGGAGAGCCTCGGCTAGGAAGGAGGCTTCAGAACCCAGTGAGCTTTTACCTCTGCCTCAGTCACCCCGAGTTTTGATTTCCAGCTCTCTGCCAGGCAAGTCACCTCCTTTCTGCCTGTTTTCATCATCTGAACACTGAGGATAACAAGTTCTACTTCGCAAGAACATTGTAAGGCTTACAAATTCAGTATTTGGAAAGTGCCAGGCACATACCAGGCACTCAAATCATATTTAACGTGGTTATTAATAAATTATCCTTCAAGATCCAAGTTAGCATATGCCTAAGTTAACCAGAGGGGGCCGGAGGGGGAAAGGCAGTAACAGCAGGGGCCTCTTTTTCTCTTCTCTTCTCTTCTTTAGGCTGAGGTGCAACTTGGCAGTTGGCTGGGGTCTGGAAAGGGAGCTGGCCAGCCACCCAGAGCGCGGCAGCATCCAGTTACCACCCCGAGACTGCTTTCCAGCTGAATCCTGCTGGGCAGAGGGCAGTGATGCCAGGCACAGCGCTGGCACCACCACATGTACGAGGAAGAATGTGTGGCAGCCACAAAGACATACAAAGATTTGGATTCAAAATGAAGTCCCCGGATGAGACTACCAAGCATATATGTTTTAGAAGGCTGTCTTTCTCTGTGTCCCTGCCTGGGTGTCTGTCTTTCTGGCAGTGTCCAAGTCTCCTGAAAATAGAGGTTTATTATGGAAATGCTGACAGATCCTTAAATAGAGCATGGTATTTGCAACGCTGTAATTATGCCCTCACTGAAAAGCTCCAAAGAAAACATGATTTCCTTGCACAAATAAATCAGGTAGGGTTTTAAAGGCTCAGATTTAAATCATACGACCTATAAAGAACCATCATCTTCCATGGATAGATAGACTGCAAATAATAATGGCATTTTTGAAAGTCTCGGCCTGTATCAGGGAAGTGTATACAGACTCCAAGGATAGTTTGTAAAGTTGGACCCGCATCTCACTACCATCCTACTGTGGGAATAAGCATGAGATTGGCATGGCTCTGGCATTGATGGCTACAGTAGTTTGATGAGCTTAGAAACTATCCTTATATAAACAAGTAAGAGATCCATATCGCCTCCCACTTGCTCCCAGCACGAGATTTAAGAGATAATTCTCACAGGTAGCGTTTTTCTCTCTGCTGTATTTTTCTGTATCGAAGACATGATCTGAGGCTAGACCCTGCACGTAAAACACAGTGTCTCAAGTGTGTCCAACAGCCACAGTCCTTCCCTCACCCTCCATGGAGAATGCCGCAGACACTATCTGTGTCTTGGCCTCTCCCAGTGAAGATGTAAAGCCACCAGGCCTTAGAACTCCATCTTGAGCTGCTCCACGTGAGGAACACCTGCCATTGAGCTGAGCCTGGTATGATGGGCTACCGCCCCTGTGGCCTGCCCTAGGACAGACAAAGGCCATCCTTCGACTCTGTCACAGCTCCCAGGGCGACCAGAGAGGTAGACCATGGGTGGCACTGGGGGATGTGCCTTTTCTCCCCTCATCCAGCTTGTGGTTTATATTTCCAAACATCTATCGATGCTTCCAAATGGCAGTTGCTAAATGACGGGTTTCATTTGGGGAGTGATCAAAACTGAAGACCGTAGCGTTGAGCCTGTCGCTATTTTTCTGAGTAGTGAACGGAAGTCCACTCTGTATAGAGCGCCACACAGCTACGCATACCCATACCTACAGAGCGTTAGTGTTGGACAACATTAGATGTTTCAACAACAAAACTCTACCCAGGCTTACACTTTTTGTTTGTTTATTTTTGTTTTTTTTTTTGTTTTTTTTGAGACAGGGTTTCTCTGTGTAGTTCTGGTGCCTGTCCTGGATCTCGGTCTGTGGCCCAGGCTGGCCTCAAACTCACAAAGATCCACCTGGCTCTGCCTCCCAAGTGTTGGGATTAAAGGCGTGTGCCACCACTGCCCAGCAGGCTTAACCATTTTTAATCACAGTATGTAGCTGAGTTGGGGGGATCCATGAACCACAGCTGCAGTGCGGAGGTCAGGGGACGACATGGAGAAGTGGTCTCTCTTTTTCCAATGTGAGTCCTGGAAACGGAACTCAGTTTTTCAGGCTTGGCAGCAACTGGGTTACCTGTTGACCACCTTGCCAGTCTGATCAAGACTCTTCCTGGAGCTAACATTCACATTACACGAGAGAGATTCAATGATGCTGCTTCCAGCCTATCCACCCTCCTACCCCAGTCCACCCTCCTTCTTTGAGAACTAGGTGAAAGGTGCCTAAATTTATATATAACTTATACAAACCCAACACCCTTGTGGCCCAGGCTCAGAACAGTGTGGTGTTAGGAATAATTAACAGGGCTGGGTTTGTGACTCCAGTTGGTAACATGTTTGTCTGACATGTATGGAGCCTTGAGCTGGATCCCTCACTAGTCATGGTGGTACACGCCTGCAGTACCAGCACTCAAGAAAAGGCAGCAGGATCCAAAGCTTAAGAATCACCTATAGGCCGGGCAGTGGTGGCGCACGCCTTTAATCCCAGCACTTGGGAGGCAGAGGTAGGCGGATCTCTGTGAATTCAAGGCAAGCTTGGTCTATAAAGTGAGTGCCAGGACAGCCAGGACTATTACACAGAGACACCCTATCTGGAAAAAAAAAAGGAAAGAATCACCTGTAATACTGAGTTTGAGGTCAGTCTGGGCCACCTGAAGACTGCCCCCCAAAGAAACAACAACAAAAGGGATGAAGCCATGCAACTAACAGAGAATAAATAGAATTGAAAGCAAGTTAAACCTTTTCTTTTCTCTTTAGCACCCATTTGGGGGCAGAGGGTATGTTTCAAACTCATTGTAGCCTGAATTAAGTTCCCCCCAGAGCCCATATGTTGAGACTGCAGTCTCCCCCATGCCCTGGCATGTGACTGTATTTAGAAACAGGTCCTTTAAGAAGGGGGGTTAAGTGAGGCTGAAGGGGTCATCGGGGTTGAGTCCTCACTAAGTATAACTGATGTCCTTGCAGGACTAAGGAGAGTCACTAGAAATGCCTGCACAAAGGGAAACAGCCACGGGAACCTGGCCAGAGGCAGCCTTCCAGAAGCCAGAGAGAAAGGCCTCAGGAGAGATTAACCCTGCCAACAACTTGATCTTGGATCCCAGCAACTCTGAGAAAAATAAATCTGTTGCCGAGTCACCCTGTCTATGATATTTTGCTATAACTCCGCTAGCAAATGAATTCGACTCCCAGGCGGTGCCCCCCAATCTGTTTACTCCTCTCTGTGGCCCTCAGACTCACCTAAATGTCTGTCTCATGCCTGCTCCCCGGCATCTCTTCCTATTACGTTGATTGACAGGGCCTCTCTGGCTACTTGAAGTATTTGTCTTCTGTCTTTTTTTTTTATCCTAACATAAGCAATCCTAGGTCTTAAATTGAAGATACAGGGAGAAATGCTATCTACCAATGTGCACTCATCACAGTCTGTTGGCCTTGCTGCTTCCTTCAAAGTATAACATGGAACCAAGAAAAAAGAGAGAAGCATTCAGACAGACCAAGATCACCGGAAGTACAACACAGACCAGTCATCTCTTGTCAATTAAAAAAGTAAAACAGAACGCTTGGGAGATGGCTCAGTCCTTAAAGAAAGCCTGAGCATCTATAAGTGTGAATCCCTAAAACACCCATAAAATACCAGACATGGAGGTGCACACTTGTATTCTCAGAAATGGAAGGCAGAGACACAGATTGCCTAGAGCCAGCCTAGGTTAATCAGCAAGCCCCAAACAAATTGAAGACTGTGTTCCCCCCAACACCCTCCCCCCCCCAAAAAAAACAACATGGATGATGCAATGCCTGAAGAACAACCCCTAAGGTTGACTTCTGGTCCTTGTAGAACTTGATCTTGGGCCCCAGCATCCAGACCTCTGGATATGCATGCACACACCACCACTACCACCACCGTCACCATCACAAATCTAAATGACGTATTTCTCACATGACAAAAATGGCCAGCACCTTTGGCATCCTATCCACCTATTAAGAAACAGGTATGACGGTAAACAGGTTGGGAAGGTGTGCCAAGTCCCCTGGCTCTGTCCTTGGAGAAAGCAGATGGCTAAGTAAAGCTCTTTTGGCTACCCCTAGCAGAAGAGAAAGGAAGACCAGAAATGGTTCCTACAACAGGAACTCTTTTGCAAGCACCAATAGGCAGTCTGCTTTTTTAAATTATTTATTATTTATTAATTTATTTATTTTTCTTTGGAACGGGCTTGTTTACAGTTGACAAGCAAAATATTTAGAAATGTAATGAGGAGAAAAGGTCGCCACCAAGTCCAGCAAATTCTCCCGTTAGTCAGCAGTGTGCCTGCCAGTCTGGACTCAGGCATCTGTGTGCAATTATGACAGTATTTACTGTGCATGCTTCTCTTCAAAGCCCTTTCCCCCAGCATTAGCTGACGAAGCCTCCCTCACAGCACCCATGGTGGGAGGTGTCCTGCAGAAACCGGGGGGGGGGGGGGGGGGGGTTTAGACCGAGGAGACCCCACCATCCCGGAGCCTACAGCTTCCTAGAGAGACAAACCCTTAGCTCTCTGGTGAGCCGGGACCCTTTGGGGTCTCCCCTCCAGGGACAGATGCTATCCAGAGAGGAGGCCACAAACTTTATTGCTCTCACTACTCCAAAATGAGAAGACACAGCTGACTTCTGTCAGGGCAGATGAAGGCTCATTTCTGCATCGGGAATCTCTCTCCCAATTGTCAGTCTTCACAGTTGTCTGGGAACACGTGCTGGCTTTGTCATGTGTCACTATCGTTAGGCTAGGACTGGCACTCCCAGAATTCCCTTTCCTGCCTGATTCAGGTCAGGGTGGTCCACAGGGGACTCTAGGAGGAGGCAGAGGGGATGTTCCCTCCCTTCCTTACTCCTGGAAAGAGGTGTATGCTCTGGGAAGGACCGGGGCTTGCCCTTGCTGCTACTGGCCCTCCCTCGTGCCCACCTTGCTGGAGGAGAGCAGAGCCGAGTCCGGAGCCTCTGCAGGCACAAGTTCCCTCCTGCAGCTTCCCTGAGACCTCAGATCCATGGCGAGGGCGACCCTCATCAGACAGTTGTTTCTATTACCAAGGTGGCAAGTTCAATGACCTGAATCTTGACACACACGTGTGTGACATACCTCATGCATGATGGATGCAAAATGGAGTTAGTGGCCTTGCAAAAGGAGGTTGATGGGCATGCATTTGCCCCTCTCACCACGTGAGAATACAGCAAGAAGGCATCATCCGTGAAGCAGAGAGCAAGTCTGCACCAGGTGCTACACCAACTGGTGGTGCCTGGAGCTCTGACTTCGAAGCTTCTAGAATTAAGAGGAATGCATTTCAGTTGTTTCTAAATCACCCAGTCTGCGGGGGTGTGGGGGGGTGTGGGTGTGGGGGGGTTAGAGCAACGCAAGGGACTAAACCAGTAACACTGGGCCCAGCTCACCCTCGTGGACTTCTAGTCTGCTCTGGGAATTCCTCCCCACTTCACACACAGCCTTTTCTTCTTCCTCCTCGCTCTCTTCCCCACCGCCTGCAGTGACATCAAGACCCCTACCACCCAGGACAATAGCCTTCCACTGGTCCCACAAAGGTGCGAATTATGTGCCATCTACAACAAAAGCCTTATTCACCATGTTACTAACAGTGGCTCCCATTTCCTGGCTCAAACCGCAACTGGCCCAGGGAAGTTGTCTATTCAATACGATCGATCGCAGAACCCACAAAGGGACCTCAGCCTGGAGGCTCCTCTCCTGCAAGCACACAGGACACCATAGCTCAGGTGAGCTTCTGTCTCCCCATTTCCCTCAGACATCTGCCTGGGCCTCATTGCCTATGACTCCGTATGCAGAAGACCTTCAGAGAGCTCTGGCTTGTGCCTTGGGTCGGATGTTTATCACGTGAAGAGCTTCCAGCAGGTACTCTGTCCATGCAAATGTCAGTCCCGAGTGCAAGGCTAAGAATGGGGCTTAGTGCCTTTAGTAGACAGCCTGAATATATTCCGAAAGAGTCCAAATATGGAAGAAGGAGGGAAACAGCTCAGCACAAGCCTCCCGAAGGGTCACCATTTATGGAAGCTGTGTGTGCCCGTGTTCTGTAAGCCCACCGCTTAAAACAGGGTGGGTAGCAGTGTTGGGAAAGGTGGTGAGTCCACGGTTGCTGTTCTGGTCCTTCACTGGTTTGCCCTTGGATTCAGACTTTACCATCCTCCATTTCTTTGTTTCTAATGAAATGACCCCATGAGCTACCAAGATCCCCCCCTTGTTTGCTGAGCAGTTTGCCCTATGGGAAGCACAGGCATGAGATGGGAAAAGGGGTAGAAAGAGGAAACCAAGTTCAGCACCCCCCTTTGCATGGGGTAAGTCTTCCCCATGCAGCCCAGAACCAGCTCAACTCATGTTAGAAACAGCTCCTAAGTGAGAGCTAAGTTTCTTAGACTAGATTGATACTGTTGGTCCGTCCAGCCCCCAGATGAACGGTGACTCCAATGGTTTGTTGGGGGCTGCGTGGCCATCCCTGGTTGCCCTCTCAACTGCATTAAAAATCTTTGCCACTAATTTCTCAAGTTAAATTACCTCTGGTAAATTATTTCACACGGGTTTTGTTTTTTTTCTGGAGAGACACTGGCTGATACAGATGTGTCCCCACCCCAGGGATTCAAACCTGCCAGAAGGGACTTCCTTCCAAGATTCTTAAGCTACTTGGACCAGCATCGTGTTTTTTAATTACTTGTAATACACAGAGTGTTACAGAAGAGGAAATCCAACGGCATCTCTGTACCCAGCCTTTGTGTGGTGTTGTGACGTCATAGGGAAATGGAGTCAAGTTTTCCTCCCTCTAACCAGTAACAGCAGACACACATTAGAACAGTTTCTTAAGCCTTGGTCCTAGGTGTCCACCCACCCATGCTACAATGTGTTACTCAAATGCCACGTCTTTCATATGCTTGCCAGAACGTATTGAGCATCTGATAAACCCTGGGAAACAAGCCAGGAGTCAGGCAGGACCTTTCAAGCTCATCTTCAGTCAGTTCCCTCACGAGATGGCTGGGCAGGTACTCTCAGGAAAGACTACATTCTCTTTCTCCCTCCAAGTCTCAAATAGCAGCCCCTTCAGAGTCAGGCATTCTGATCACCCTTATCACTGCTGTGCGGGTTGTGACCACACCTCATCTGACATGCTGCATCGAGGTTGCCTCGTCCTACATCTTCAGAGACATCGATGTCTTCCCTCCTGCTGTAAGTCAGACTGGCTCTGATGTTCTTCAAGTCCCCTTCAGATCTGTGTCCAGCTCATCTTTCTTGCCAGCCTTAGATCTTTCCCTCAGCACCTGATAGGATCTGGCAAGTAGAAATCCATGCAAGTGTTTGTTGAATGACTGATGGCATGGTGTTCTGTTTGGAATGAGAAATAGCTACCAAGGTGTCAGCTGAGCGTTGGCCACAAAGCAGCAGCTGGGAAAGCCGGGTGCAAGGGCAGTACCATACTCCTGCTTGGTCATCACAGGAGTCATAAGCAGAAGAGAGAGAAAGTGAGGGGGGAGGGGAAAGAGGAGAGGGGAGGGGAGAGAAGGGGGAGGGAAGAGGAGGAGAGGGGAGGGGAGGGGAAGAGAGGGGAGGAGAGGGGAGAGGGACATTGCTAAAACCCCCTTGCTAGGCAGAGTTCATAACCAAAGTCTACATGGATTGGCTGACTGCCACTGGCAAACCAACAAAACTAGTTTTGTCCCAAGATGTGACCAGTTATTAAAAAAAAATAAAATCAAGTTTTCTAAAGAAATGTTTGAGAATCATATCCTAGAGCCCCTGCCCCCCAAGACGTTCGCTCGGTGTGGCTCCGGTACTTTAATATCTTCCGTGGCCATTCCTAGCTACAGAAAATGTGGATCATAGCAGACCAGATGGGCAAGCAGCTTCTTCATTTCCCTTGGTCAAAACGTCCTGCAAACTCACCCCTCACAAAGCAAGCCCTCCGTCATCCAGATTAGAAACTGACCGCAGGAGAGTGTCTGTTAGTAGCTATGGACACTCCCTCTTTCCAGAACTCAGACTCCAGTCTTCAGTTGATTAAGGAGGGAGGTTTGCATCCCCAAGGCCCAGACCTGGGCCCCGCTTACTAAAACTAGCCAAGAGCCCAAAGGTGAGTGAGCACCGCTTAGACCCACACTGAGTTTTCCACCAAGCCTGGGTGTTGTTTCCAGCTACACAACCAAGAGCATGTCTGATCTTGCTCATCTTGACCATCAAGACATCTTTGCACGTCCTTCCTTTACCCAGGTCAGGCTTGCCTCGACCATAGAGAAGACAGGCCTCTTCTCTTAGCCTCCTTAGTTCCTGCTCCACCCCTGCATGTCGGGTCCTGACAAGAGCCACCCACACTTCAACCTGTGGGCAGCTCTCCCCAAGGAGAAGACAAAACAAAGAAAGAACCAATGAAAAGCATGGCTGGGGATTCCAAAGCAGATCTCCAACAACATGGGTGCCATGTTGAATTGTCACACAGGACCCTTATGGCATAAAAATGACATCATAACACACCAGGTGAATGAAGGATGACCTTTGGTGTCCCCCTCCCTCGTTAGGATACGGTGGCAAAGATTTGCCCTTTCTCTGCCTTCTGGGCAGGAAGTCTTCCTCGGCTCTTGCATTCCATCCAAAAGACAAAAGAGGGGTGGATTTCTCTGAACCCTTGCCAGCTTGTACTGAGGTGGGTGTTGGGCCTTTTGAAACTGTCAGAATGAGTATGCTTCTGATTATGGGGTTCCCAAGACTCTGAGCCAGCCCTTTTTTTTTTAAAGCACATACATTTTCTTCCTGGACCAGAGCCACGTTGCTCCGGCTATGTTAATCCCCAGTAGTCAGACTGCTTTCCAGGGCATCCAGGGAGTTGCTTGTTTTAGGGAAATCCTGTCAGTTTGAACTCTGTTCAAGAATGTGCCCAGTGTACTTCAGCCCAGGAGCAGAGCAGATTCTGCCTGGAGAGCTGAAAGCACTTGAGAGTTGGGGAGACGTGGGGCAGAGATGATCAGGGAGCCAGAAGGTCGTGAGTAGGTTCAAACAGTCAGTTAGCCCTATGGCCTCTGACCTGTGACCTTAGAGAGGGACTGGCTACTGGAAGATTCTTGGGGTGACTGACAAGGGAAGAACTGGTTTATACTGGCAAGGCCAGCTGAGGAGTGGGATTGTCTTGTTCACATCACTTAATTTTAGGAGCTTCCATTTCTCATAGGTTCTCTGGGCTCCTGTTGGTGTCTGAGACAGAGTTCCCATTGCAGCCTATAGCTGATAAGAAAAGATATTCCATCATCCAGGTTTTCGCTCCTTATTTTCCTGGCTCAATAAGACTTTCTGGTTCTGTCTCTCTACATTAGTAAGAGGAAATGACTATTAATCCTTGCTAATGTCATTTCTATAAAAACCTATAAAAATAACCAGAGTGGGGCTGGAGAGTTGTCTCAATGGGTGAAACACCTGCCATGTAAGTGTGACCAAAAGAGTTCAGATCCCTAGAACCCACTGACAAACCAGGTCCATACAATGGTCACCTGTAATCCCAAACCATGGTAGGCAGAGATGGGAGGGGGTGTCCCTGGGGTAAACTGGCTACCAGACTAGCAGAAACAGCAAGCTTGGGGTTCAGCGAGAGACCCTGACTCCATATATAAGGTAGAGAGTAATGCTAAAAGACACCCAACATCATCAGCCTAAAGCTTCCAAGTGTTGCATGCACCCACACACGAACCCCCCCCCACACACACACATACACACAAGTGGGCTCATGTATACACATACACATTATACACATACATATGCAAAAATAAATAAATAAAATAGATCAATTCCTACAGAATGAGAATTTTTCAAGTATGTGTTTCCCCTCTCCATCCTCTCCCTGGAATTCTCCATCTCTGCCTGAAGGTCATTTAGAGGCTTATGAACAATGTGATTCCTTTGGCTCACAGTTTTTTGTTGCATGTCAAAAGCATACTGAAGAAGTAATGTTATACAGAAGACAAAACATGAGACTTGGGGGCCTTGGCCCTCCTCTTGGCTCTCTGACAGCTTATATGATCCCAAGCAGTCACGGTACCTATGTGATTAATCTCTTATCCGTCAAAAGCCCACTGACACCCCTGGGAATGATTGACTCTCTCTACTGGGTCCATGAAGTTACACAGCCTCGGGACTGCCTGTAGGGGGCGCTGTCTAAGTATGTGATGAAAATGGGAATTCCTGCCAATTCTGGGTGTGAACTAGGTATGATTGCACTTACTTGTGCGTGCTTTCCATTCTTTCCTGATTTTGGACTTTATTTCCTTAAGGAAGGAAAGGAGGGAGTAAGTGAAGGAGGGAGGGAAGAAGAGAGGAAAAAAAGGATTCATAGAAAATGAACTGGAATACATAATATGTCTTCAGTGAAAGGAAAAGAGAACAGAAAGGGAGGGAAGTGCAAGTCAAGAGTGTCATGAGCGCATGAGCTTTTCAAACATGCTTGTTCAACAGTGCTTCTCTTTCCTAAAATCCAGGGCCCCGTTACTAAAGCACCCGATAGGTGTGTTAAATCTGAATCCAGAAAATGTATCTTTTCTATGGCTGATTTCCTGCTGTATAAAATGAGATAAATGCTAATGCCCAGCTCACTGAGCCATTGTTAAAGACTGAAAACAATAAAGCAGACTAAACTCTACCCATAGAATGCAGGCTGGAGTCACTGTAAGAAGCCTGATTCCGTGATTGCCTTGAGCACACATGACCTGGACTCGCCACTGTAAGAAGCCTGATTCCATGATTGCTTTGGGCACACATGACCTGGACTCTGGGAGGTATCTAGAGGAAGACATTCTTAACACTGGAAGACAAAGACAATGGGCGCTGCACATGGAAAATGAGCTACACCGTGGGGATGCCTGAGTCTGGCTGTGGTGGTTTGAATGAGAATGGGCCCCATAGCTCATAGGTTTGAATACTTGGTCCCCAGTTGGTGGAACTGTTTGGGAAGGATTAGGAGGTGTGGCCTTGTTGGAGGAGATGTATCATTGGGGGTGGGCTTTCAAGTTTCAAAAGACTCACACCGTTCCTAGTGTGCTCTCTGTTCCTGCTTGCAGATCCGGATGTGAGCTCGCGACTGTTCCTGCCACCATGCCTTTGCTCTGCCATCACGGACTCTAGCCTCTGAAACCGTAAGTCCCATTAAGCCCTTTCTTTTATAAGTTGCTTTTAGTCATGGTGTTTTATCGCATCGATAGAAAAGTAACTAAGACACCTATTGACCCAAGAAAGCCATAGATACCAGATTCATAGTGCTCCGAGCCCATCCTCTCTACCAAACGTCAAGTCAGACTTCCCACAGCCCTGCCCACATATTCTATGGCACACTCTTGACTTGGGTGGTTGCTAACAGATGAGCAATGGTAAGAGTGAGCAATAGTGCTACTTGTAAAGCTCTTTGAAATTTAAATAGAACACAACCAGCCAAAGCCTGGGGGGTGTGGCCGGGCAGAGGAGAAAGGAGGACTGGTGGGGTGGGTAGGATTTCTCCTCAATCCACAGCTTCAGACTTCTGTCACCAGTGATGATAATATGGCTACACAGAGGGCCAAACCAACGCATTCTAACACTTTTTTTTTTGTAAATTATTCCATAGATTTCTTTTCTGAAGAGCAAGGTAGATAAAATTCAGAGTCCTCACAATGGTTTCAATGTTAGTGCGATCTATCTCCCTCTGTGACTTCACACCCACCCCCCACCCACCCCATCCCTCTTCCCTGCTCCTCCTCCATCACTTCATTTTAGCATTTGTAGAAATGTCTGTGGTGGTAATCTAATTGTATTGAAATATTATTTTGATTTGTACTGAAATATTAATTTGATTGTATGTTAATAAATAAAGTTGTCTGGGGGTCAGAGCTATTAGAGCCATAGCAAGAGTGTGGCGGTGGTGGCACACGCCTTTAATCCCATAGATATCTGTGTGTTCAGGGTCAGAGCTATTAGAGCCATAGCAAGAGTGTGGCGGTGGTGGCACACGCCTTTAATCCCATAAGATCTCTGTGTGTTCAGGGATACAGCCAGCATTGGAGACATATGCCTTTAAGACCTAGGGGGCTGTACATTCAGACAGTGACGAGGCAGTCATGTGTTTGGGTTTACAACCAATGAGAAGGCAGAACAACATACTTTAAAAATACGAACCGAGAGGAAGTAGGTCTCTTTTCGCGAAGCTGGGACAGCAGGAGGAAGGGTGAGATTTTAGCTCTGAGCTCTGACCTCTCAGCTTTCTCTTTTACATTGTTTCTGTGTTTCTTATTTAATAAGACGGTTGGTTACATCTACATCTGGCGCCCAACGTGACAAGGATCCATTAAAAACTGCTTGGCTTGGCGGCAGGTCCGCTTTCCCGCAAGGGCGGCAGGAGGCCGGCGGCGGCGGCGGCGGCGGCGGCGGCAGCGGCAGCGGCGGCACACGGCGGCCGGCGGCGATCGGCTTCTTAGTCCGAGCTGCTGGCGTCCTAGTCCGGGTAGCAACTTCTAGCCCGGGCCTAGGTCTGTGAGCAGCTTGCCTAAAGCCGGTGCTACAAACAACTCAGACCTGCCCTGCCGAACAGGGCCCTGCCTGTAAACGCACGTGGTCGGAGCTTAAGGAAGCCAGACCCAAGCCTTGACTCGGCACAAGAGGGAACACGTGGCTGCATTTAAGCTTTAGCCGGCTACGCTTTCTTGTGCGTTCTCTCTTTCCTCTCTCTCTCTCTCTCTCTCTCTCTCTCTCTCTCTCTCTCTCTCTCTGGATTTACACCTGGGACACTAGGTGGCTGCTTTGAAAATCCCCTCGGATTTCTACTGTTCTACGCAGATTTGGTAAGTCATAATATATCAGATATTTTAAAGGAAACTATCTAAAAGAGAATTTTTTTCCACATTAAAAAACAAATGGGTTTTATGTGTACATTGGAAGAAAATTGGTTTTTGTTCGAAATTTTAGGCAGTCTGGCAATGGAACAACTATATAATATTAGTATTGGTGGAATTATGCACCTCATCACTATAATAATCCACATTTTAATATTTAAAAAGATAGTCAATTTAAGTGCCAGGATAACAGCGTTAGAAGAACTTGTTAAACCTGTAAAAATTCAGACAGAAGAAATTAACTGTGAAGTTGTTTCAAGTCGGGATCATAAGGTTGCAGAAAGAAAGCCTGTTTTCACAGAGTCACCCTTAATTTATCCTGTAACAGTACAGCAGATGCCTGATCAAATGGCTACACAAAATACTTGGGCTCCAATTGAAATGTTGGATTTAAAAAGGTTTAAGGAGGCAATAGTATCTTATGGCATGCATTCCCCATATGTAAAGCAAATGTTAAACACTTGGTCAACATATAATAGGATAGTACCACAGGACTGGCGGGACCTCGCACAAGGTGTTCTGGAACCCAGCCAGAGACTTCAATTTCTGACTTGGTTTAAGGAGGAGGCTAAAAACATAGAAAAACAATGGAGGGATAAAGGAGTACAAGTTTGCCAGGATCAGCTTATGGGCGAAGGCCAATATGCTTCAGCACAAGCACAATGTTTATATGATGTCCAAACCCTAATTTTATGTCGAACGGCAGCCTTGAATGCATGGGACAAAGTTGAGGAACCAGGAAAAAAATCTGAGTCATTTACAAAGGTGAAGCAAGGCCCAAAAGAGTCTTTTACAGATTTTTTACAAAGACTGGCTTCAGCAGTAAAGAGAACGGTCTCGGATTCAGAAGCTGGTAAGGCAATAATTGAATCTTTGGCCTTTGAGAATGCGAATGCAGCATGCAAAAGAATAATCAGGCCATTAAGGGCAAGATCTGCACCTATGGAAGATTGGATTAGAGAAACAATTAATGTTGAAGCTGATGAGCATGATGATACATGGGTAGGAGAAGTAATTTCAAAAGGTTTGAGGAGTGTTAGATGTTTTGGATGTGGAAAGCAAGGACATTTGAAAAGGGACTGTAGACAGGTCATTTCCAGAAACAATGTTTCTTCAAGGAACAATGGCAACAGAATGCCCCTTCCTTCTGGAGTATGCAGAAGGTGTGGTAAGGGAAAACACTGGACCAACGAATGTAGATCAACAAAGGACAGACAGGGTAATCCTTTGCCTCAGTCTTCGGGAAACTCCCAGAGGGGCCTCAGGCAGGCCCCCAGTGCAAATCCAGTTCAAACCTTTCCGGCAGCCATAGAGGAAATGCCTGCTCTGGAGAGCGATTAAATAACCAAATGCCTATTGGAATAAATCATGCTGGTCAGAATGATGAAACAGAGAGAATAGAAAATTCAGGAGAAAACATAAAGAAAATTTTTTGGCAAACTTCTATTAATGAACAAAGACCAAAATTAACGATAAAAATAAATGGTGTTTTGTTGTCTGGTCTGGTAGACACAGGTGCGGACGTTACCATAATTGCACCAGAATTTTGGCATCCAACTTGGCCTCTTCAGGAGGTAAACGTTCAACTGTTAGGAATTGGGACATTATCTCAGGTGAAACAGAGTGCAAGATGGCTCGAATGTATAGGTCCAGAAGGACAGAGAGGAAAATTAAAACCATATGTGGCTAACATAACTATGAACCTGTGGGGTCGAGACTTGTTGCAACAATGGAATACTCAGATTAACATCCCTCCAATCTCAGAAACAAATCATAAACTAGCACATGTTACTGAGAAAAATATTAGAAGATATTGTTCTAATGAGTGGTCACCAGCCATCCATATTATACAAGAACAGGGCACAATAACTGATGATCTTCCAAAGACACCAACAGCTCTACCTTTAAAATGGTTAACAGACAAGCCTGTATGGGTCCAGCAATGGCCTTTAACAACAGAGAAACTCCAGGCTTTAGAAGAGCTGGTAGAAGAACAGTTAAATGCTCAGCATATTGAAGAATCAACCAGCCCTTGGAATTCTCCTGTATTTGTTATTAAAAAGAAATCTGGTAAATGGAGAATGGTAACAGACCTTAGGGCAATTAACAAAGTAATTCAGCCAATGGGTTCTCTACAATCTGGGATGCCTTTGCCTACTCTGTTACCAAAAGGATGGCCTCTCATAGTTATTGATTTAAAAGACTGTTTCTTTTCAATACCCTTACAAGAAAAAGACAGAGAAAGATTTGCTTTTACAGTGCCTACTTATAATAATTCTCAACCAGTTAAAAGATTTCAATGGAGGGTCCTCCCACAGGGAATGTTGAATAGCCCAACTCTGTGCCAATATTTTGTACAACAGCCATTGGAAGTGATACGTAAAAAATTTCCTAAATCTATAATTTATCATTATATGGACGATATTTTACTAGCTGACTCAAATGCAGATACTTTAGAAATAATGTTTGAAGAAGTAAAGAAAATTTTGCCTCGCTGGGGATTACAAATTGCTCCTGAAAAGATACAAAGAGGAGATTCTATTAATTATTTAGGATATAAAATAGAGCTACAAAAAATTAGACCCCAAAAGGTGCAAATTCGGAGAGATAGACTACAGACTCTTAATGACTTTCAAAGATTATTTGGAGATATTTCTCATCTACGAACTATTGTTGGGGTAAAAAATGATGAACTGACTAATTTGTTCAAAACCTTAGAAGGTGACAAGGACTTAAATAGTCCAAGAGAATTATCACCTGAAGCTGAGAAAGAATTAGCCTTGGTAGAAAAGAAAGTGCATGAAGGACACGTGAATCGTATTGATCCAAAGCTGGATTGCATTTTGGTTATCTTACCTTCTAGGCGTTCTCCTACTGGAATATTAATGCAGAGGGAAGATATTATATTGGAATGGATATTTTTACCAAATAAACCAAATAAAAAATTAAAAACTTATGTGGAAAAAATCTCTGACTTGATTTACAAAGGAAAATTGAGACTTCGTCAATTAGCAGGCATAGACCCAGCAGAAATTGTCGTACCATTAACTAAGGAGGACATTGAAAAATTATGGACAGAAAGTGAACCTTGGCAAAGAGCTTGCAGTAATTTTTTGGGAGAAATTAACAGCAAATATCCCAAAAGCAATAGAATTGATCTTATAAAGAGAGCTGAATGGATCTTGCCTCGAATTGTACGGCAAAAACCCATATCTGGAGTTCGTACATTTTATACAGATGCCAACAAAGAAGGAAAGGCAGGTTACAAATCAGAAAATTTAAGTAAAGTGGTTCAAAGTCCGTATAATTCAGTGCAAAAATCAGAATTGTATGCTATTCTGTTGGTATTAATGGATTTTTCAGAACCTCTCAACATAGTAACTGACTCTCAGTATGCTGAAAGAGTGGTGTTACATATTGAGACTGCAGAATTTATCCCTGATGCTTCAGAATTAACTTCACTATTTATTCAATTACAAGATACAATCAGGAAAAGGAATCATCCTTTATATATAACTCACATTCGATCCCATACTGGTCTGCCAGGCCCTCTAGCACAAGGCAATGAAGAGATTGATAAATTATTGATAGGAAATGTGCTGGAGGCCTCAGAATTTCATAAAAAACATCACGTTAATAGTAAAGGTTTAAAAAAGGATTTTTCCATAACCTGGCAACAAGCCAAAGAAATAATAAAGAAATGTCCTACTTGTTCCTTCTACAATCAGACGCCATTACCAGCAGGATGTAACCCAAAGGGTACTCAGAGAAATGAAATCTGGCAGATGGACGTGTTTCACTTTGCAGAATTTGGAAAATTGAAATATGTACACCACACTATCGATACTTATTCAGGATTTCAATGGGCAACTGCTTTGAGTTCTGAAAAAGCTGATTCTGTAATCACTCATTTGCTAGAAGTTATGGCCATCATGGGTATACCTGCACAAATCAAAACTGACAATGCTCCATCATATGTCTCTGTTAAAATGAAACAGTTTTTTGCTTATTACAATATAAAGCATATTACAGGCATACCACATAATCCTACAGGTCAAGCAGTTATAGAAAGATCAAACAGAACTCTAAAGGATATGCTAAATAAACAGAAATGGGTAACAAAAACCCCCAGAAATAGACTGCATAATGCTCTTCTAACTTTGAATTTTCTGAATGCCAATGAGAAAGGAACAACAGCTGCAGAGAGACATTGGATAATAGAAAAAACTACAGAATTAAATCAGCCTATATACTTTAAGGATGTGCTGACCTCAGAATGGAAACCAGGGTATGTATTACATTGGGGACGTGGTTTTGCTTTTGTTTCTACAGGAGAAGATAAGCTGTGGGTACCATCAAAATTGATAAAGGTTCGATTTGAACAAGAGAGACCTCTTAATTAGAGGAGGTGATAGTTCATCAACCAGCATGAACATCCAATTTAAACTAACTTGTATCAATAAAACATGCCTTTTCATTTCATCAGATAATAACTTGCCAAAAAGGAACATCCCCAAAATTAGTCTTGGGGAAAGGTTTTTGTTTTTGTCTTTTAGGAGAATGAAGGTTAAGGAATCTGAAGAACACTGGACAAATGAGACAACTGAAGAAAAGGGACAACTCATCTATCCCAAGAAACAGAGTGAAACGGTGTATGGGTATATATTATCTAAAAAAATTTTATGTCTTCCTAAATGTTTGTTTCTGCTTTTCTCTAAAGATTTAACACTATTGGTCTTCTAACAGTCCCAGTTCAATTAAAATTTAAAGCTGACTTTGGAGTTGGAGAATGGCTCTCTCCTTCTTTAAAATCAAGCATGTTGTTAAAAGGAAAATGCAAACTCCCTGTATCATGCCAGAATAAGAGCCATCTTCTGCTATGGTACAGGACAAAAGCAAAATTAATTAAGGGACTATTCTAGTACTAATCTCAACTCTTTGATTCTATTCTGATTCTTTAAACTTTTCTCAAAGTATAAATTTTATATCAAAATTTACAAGATTAATATATATATATACATTTTAAACTTTGTTAAGATATGAATGGTCACATAGAGTACTAACTAATTCTAGAAAAAAGGCTAGCTGCATATATATATTTTTGTGTTTGAGTCTCTTATCAGTTTTCTGCAGGAAATCATGGCCAGGCCTAACATCAACTGAAGTCTCCAGAAAGAAGATGGGGCCCCACAACAACAAAAATTCCACGTGGACAATAATAATATCATTAAGCTGACAAACATCATCCATAGATCAGCTTTGAACTACAAGGTGCTCAGAGAAAATTCGAGATGACTAGCTGAGATGATCCAGTCTCAAAGACTACTTGAATAAGGACTTGAGATAAACCCTCAACTTTGGCATTATACACAGACTGGATAATGAAGGATATAGTTACCTCTCTTAGAATTTGACAATTAACCTAAAATTTTTCTTTCAGGATAAAGAAAACTTCGCCCATACCCAGCAGGAAGCAATTTTAAGAATACGACGCCCACATTCCCAAAGAGGTGGTGTGGGGCGGGTGGTTTTTTGGTCTTTTTAATGGGTTCTGGGTCTGGGATAATTTTCAGTATTTAGGGGGGTTGGTTACAAGTTATTGTCAAGGGTTAGGAAAAAGGCTAAGCAAAGGAGATTAGATTTAAAGTTCTTGTTTAAAAAAAAAAAAGAAAGAAAGAAAGAAAGAAAAGAGAAAGACAATTACTAGTTTTAAATACTTTACATTGGATTGAATTGTTTTATATTGTACACAAATTTGAAACTGATATTGTTAGAAAATGCTATATGTATATTTCTAATTGTATTTATTACATCCATTTAACAATGTAATGCAAATTTCTGATCCTTGAATGTTATTATTATCAACTATTAGGATATAAAGAAATGAAAGCTAGTAGTTAGACATTATCATAGAACTTGTAGTCATATAAGATATGTTTTAAAAATTGAGCAGAGATGTTTTAGACAGGTCATCTTCAAACCCTTCAGAGATCTACAGAATATGGCATTTAAAATGTTTTAATAACTTAGAAAATTTTTCTTTTTTGAGACATGTCGGCTCCTGGCAGTACCAATCTACTTTAGAGAAAATATGGGCATTGAAGAAACTGCATATGGAGTCAACTTTCATTCTGGCAAAAGTTAGCCACTGGACAACAAAGTATCCTCGAATCAACAGGACAAAATGGACAGACAGATCACGAAACAAGGGACTACTGATTCTTGCCAAAACAAGTGTGGTTATGGCTTTATCAAAAGGCATCTTCTGAGGCCAGGACAATATGGCCCCATCCCTGAAGTGGCCTTCGCATCCGGAAAAGGTACGGTGCCCTTTTCTTCGAAGGCAGCTTAACAGGCAGAGGGCCGATGGATTCTGTTGTACAATGGAACAGCAGCTGAAAGCTCATGCCTCTCAAAAGTAGACTGGCATTTAATAGAGGGATGTGGAGAAGAAGGGGATGCTGAGATGAAGCCATATATACACAGCCAAGAAGAATGGACAGCTGAATTAAAAAACTGTCAACAATTTCCAGAATTTAAAATCCTGAATCATGACAGGACACTGGTGGAATTCAGGTGTTTCTGGTACGTGGACTGCTCTCACCCAATGTGAGGTTGAACTGTTGACCTTGTGTACATCCTACTTCACAAATTAGTCTGTCAGATACACTAAGCCTATAGGCTGAAGATGATGCCCCAACACTGCGGAGAAACCTCAGGTGACTGTCCAGGCAGCTGGCTGTTTCTGTCAACTCACAAAATTTTTTGGAAGTTGCTTGCATGCACTTCCTGTTTTTATTTTTGTTAGCTAATATTATTCCCTTCTTGGGTCTCTGAGGGAGTTGAAGATTAGTTAGTTATGGTTGAAGATTAGTTAGTTATAGTTGAAAATTAATTAGGATAGAAAGTACATTAGATACATCTTGGAATTATCAAAATAGGATAGATAATGGAATTATTTTCTCTGATTCGTCAAATACCTGTTTAGGTATTTATTACTTGTATATATTGTATATAGTTATTGTACTTTTGTATATAGTTTTTCTTTTGTTAGTCATAACCTTTTGCTTTTTTTCTTTTTATTAAAATAGAAAAGGGGAAATGTGGTGGTAATCTAATTGTATTGAAATATTATTTTGATTTGTACTGAAATATTAATTTGATTGTATGTTAATAAATAAAGTTGTCTGGGGGTCAGAGCTATTAGAGCCATAGCAAGAGTGTGGCGGTGGTGGCACACGCCTTTAATCCCATAGATATCTGTGTGTTCAGGGTCAGAGCTATTAGAGCCATAGCAAGAGTGTGGCGGTGGTGGCACACGCCTTTAATCCCATAAGATCTCTGTGTGTTCAGGGATACAGCCAGCATTGGAGACATATGCCTTTAAGACCTAGGGGGCTGTACATTCAGACAGTGACGAGGCAGTCATGTGTTTGGGTTTACAACCAATGAGAAGGCAGAACAACATACTTTAAAAATACGAACCGAGAGGAAGTAGGTCTCTTTTCGCGAAGCTGGGACAGCAGGAGGAAGGGTGAGATTTTAGCTCTGAGCTCTGACCTCTCAGCTTTCTCTTTTACATTGTTTCTGTGTTTCTTATTTAATAAGACGGTTGGTTACATCTACAAATGTCTCCCTGTATATCTACGTGACATATGTTTGTGCTTCATTTAGGCCTCTGGCCACAGGGTGTTCTATCTGAGAACTTGAATTTTTTTCCTATGTTCACTATAATATTTGCAGACACTCAGCCATTGTGTCTTAATGTATGAATGAACTTATGGCGTGGGTGAATGGATGTGTGTGGTGGTTTAAATGAGAATGGCCCCCATAGGCTCATATGTCTGAATACTGGATCTTTGGTTGCAGGACCAACTGTTGGAAAGGATTAGGAGGTGTGGCCTTGTTGGAGGAGGTGTGTCACCGGGTGGGATTTGAGTTTCCAAATCACTATCCATGTTAGCTCTCTCTGCTTCATGCTTGTGGATCAAGATGTGACCTCTCAGCTACTGCTCTGGTCCCATGCCTGCCTGCCTGTTTCCATGATCCCCATCATGATAGTCATGGACTTTAACCTTCTGGGACTTTGAGCTCTCAATTAAACTCTATCTTCTATAAATTGTCTTGGTCATGGTGTCTTGTTACAGTAATAGAAAAGTAACCAAGGCAACAGGTGAAGATGTAGTGAGCAGATGAGCCACAAAGCCAAGGCTGGCAGCAGGAGAGTACCTCTCTTAGAGAAAGCTTCTTGATAAGCCTGCATGTTTTGCTGTCTGAAAGAGGACATGAAATAGAAGGCTTGGCCATGACTGTAATCTGTTTTGTGTTCTTACTCAGTCCTAAAACCATGAGTGCCTCTTCCAACTCAGCAGTGTGTGGAGAGAGCTACAGACTGGGGTGAGTGGGTTGGATTCCATCCTGATTCAGTCCTTCCCCAGTACAAGATCTTAGACAAGACCCATGATTAGCTTAAACCTGAATTTACTCACTAGTAGATGAAAGCAAACATCTTCTGAGAAACTAAACATTAAATGAGACGGTGTAAGCAAAAGCACTTGAGACCATATAATGTGATGTGAGCAGAGACGGGTCCAGTGCTACTAAACAAAGGAGGCTTCTTTTGAAAATTTGTATCTGATGAATTAGAAAGGGCCAGAACCTAGAGTTGGCATGATTTCCAAAGCCATGGTCTATGACAATGTTTTATGGCTTTGGCTGTGAGTGGGTCATGAACTCAGTCTTCTTGATTAAAAGAAAAAAAAAAACCTTTTCTGCAACAAATGAGAATAGAAAACATCAGGGTATATCACAAAGTCTTTGTTTTCATTTTATAGGTACATTTGTAATGTTCTAATATCAAATCAATTTTTCACTGTGTGTCAAGGTCAGGAGGTTTGAAAACTACTCCTTTCAAAGAACTCACTATGACTGGTGTGAGCAGTAAAGCCCTGAAATCAAATACAACAGAATAATAACTATCATCATGATCATCGCATGTCACTTTTCAATAACTCCATGGAGTGGCTTCTGCTACTCCAGTTTTCAGAGGGGAAACACCAGCCTCCACGTCATATACAAGTATGTGGACGAGCTTGGTGCCAACCCAGTTTTAACCCTTGGTTTCCATCCAATGCAGAACTAACAGGCCTACCAGTGGACTGCCTGCCTCGTCTCTAAGCACTCTGAGGAGGTGGGAAGTAAGGAATAGGAGGATAGTATGTTAACACCAAGGACCTAGTCTTGAGTGGCTGAAAGAGTGCTTGTGCCCAAATGTCCAAAATGGGCACATTGTCAAGGTGACCTGATTTGGGTGGAGCTTGGAAACCCTGGCTTTAAAATGATGGGGGGATGTCCAAGTGTCTAATTTTCATGTCAAAAGAGAAGTTCAAGCCCCAAGTAGAATTCACAGGAATTTTTCCCTGAGACATAAAAACCCCTTAAGAATTGTACATCTCAGAAAGGGTCAAAGCCAGCATCCTCCCCTCCCTGTGGGTCCCAGAGGGCTTGGTGGGTGCTTTGTACACCCTCTGAATGGCCAGAGCCTATGAAACACTGCATTGTAAGGTGTCATCAGGCTTCTCAGGTTCACATCACCTCACCCCTTCAAACTGGAGTCATCTGTGTAGAGATTAAGAACAAGCTAGGATATCACAGTGTGTTCTGTAGCTCCAGCCTCAGAATGCCTCTCAGATAAACTCTAATCCATGTCTCATCCGCTTGAAATGACTATATTTAACCCATTGCTCACTTCTCTAACAGGTCCTAAACCTCACCCAAACATTCTTGATACAATGTGATCCCTGTGCATTCAGAAGATATGGGAGGCAATATTCTACAGCTTTATTAATTTCTTGGTTTCTCTGTGATAAAAATCTATGACCAGAAGCAACTCAAGGAAGAAAATTTATCTTGGTTCATCATTCCAGAGAAAGCGCCCATAATGGTGGGAAAGGCATGGCAACAGGTGACCAGAGCAAGAGGCCAAGAGTACACACCTTCAACCTCAACATGAAGCAGAGAGTGCAATCCACAAGTGAGGCGATGCTATGAATTCTCAAAGCCTGCCCCTACGACATCCTTCCTCCAACAAGACTGGACCTCCTCAACCTCCCAAACAGTGCCACCAACTGAGGACCAAGTGTTCCAATACCTGGGCCCATGAGCGACACTTCTCATTTGAACCACCATATGCACCAAGGACCCCCAATATGAGGAATGCTATAATTTTGTCTGGAATGTTCCCCAAAGCCCAGATTCACACATGGTTTTAGTCTTCAGCCAATGACACCATCAGGAGTTGGCAGACACATTAAGAAACAGGGTCATTGGGAGCGTACTCTTGAAGGCAGTCAGAACTGTAGGACTTCAGTTTCTCACTCTGTCTCTGCTTTCTACAAGGTTGATGTGACCGAACCATTGAAACCAATCAGATATGAACTGTAACCTCCAACCCTGTGAGCCCAGGTCAACCTTTCCTTATGTGATTGATATCAACTTGTCGGGATCTGGAATGACCTGGAGATGGTCCTTTCCCTGTGCCTGTGGGGGATGATCCTGAAGTCAGAAGACCATGGTGCAGGAAGATCTATCTGAATTGTAGGTGGGACCGTCCCCTGGGCATGCCATCTTAGGATTTGTGCAGTGGGGAAAGTGAGTGCAGCATTTGCATGCCACTCGTTCCTCCAGGATTCTTGACTGAGGATGGCACGCGACCAGGTTGGTCCCTCAGGCTCCTACTTCTGTAAGGCTCCCACCATGATGGACACAGCACGGCACTGTGAGGTAGAATAAGTCCACTCTTCCTGAAGTTGCTCTTGTCAGAATATTTTATCCCAGCAACAGGGAAAGAAGCTAAAACATACTCTGTGAACTGAGAACCTTGGCTATTTCGTGATAGTAACAGCAGGGACCTGATGAAGCCAGATTTTTCCCTAGTGAACTGAATGGACCTTAAAAGTAACCATGAATATCGTCTTAAGAGACAAAAAGAAAAAAAGAGGGGAAGATTTGACACACAGAAAAGAGGAGACTATAAGGTCCCCATAGAGGCAGAGACGGGAGTGATGGAGTCAAAACTAAAGAACGCTGGACTCCAGAAAAAACTCTATGAGCAAGGAACGCATTCTCCCCTACCCATCCAGAGTAGTGGTTCTCACCTTCCCTATGCTGTGACCCTTTAATACAGTCCCTCATGTTGCGGTGGTTCCCAGCCTTAAAATTATTTCCTTGCTACTCCGTAACTCTAATTTTGCTGTTGTTATTAATTGCTAGGTAAATATGTCAGATCTGTAACCCCAGGGGTTGCGACCCACAGGTTGAGAACCACTGATCGAGAGCATGCAGGACTTCTAACACTGTGATTTCAGCACAATGATGCTGATTTCAGGCTGACTTCAGAACTACATTCAGGGAACGAGTTCCTACTACTTAGCCTCCCTTTTGTGGTAGATTGTTACAGCATCCTCTGGAAGCTAATACAGTCTGGGACACAAAAAGATGTGAAAATACCCAGCCCAATAAATGGTACATAATAGGAACTTGCTACTTTTTCTCTCATGGGCTTTTATTCCTAATTTTTTTTTATTTTATGCACATGAATATTTTTCCTGTATGTATGTGTGCCCTGTGTGTCCTGGTACCTGTGAATGCTGGAAGCGGGCATCAGATTCCCTGAAACTGGAGTCACAAAAGGGTGTGAGCCACCATGAGGGTGCTGGGAACTGAAGCAGGTCCTCAATGGGAGTAGCTAGTGCCCTTAACCACTAAGCCATCTCTCCACAGCCCCCAACCCTTTCTTCCTTTTTCTCTGCCTTCTAATTTTCCATCGTCTTTTCAAATGAGTATGCAGAGGTCGGGGAGATGTCGGTAAAGTTCTTGCCACATAAGCATGAGAAATTAAATTCAAGTCCCTAGAAACCACATTAAAAAAACAAAACCAGATACAATGGTGTATATTTATAATCCCAGCATTGTGGGGATGGACGGGAGAATCTTTGGACTTACTGGACAGCCAGTCTAGTAAAATTGGTGAGCTCCATATTCAGTGAGAGGCCATGTTTCAAAAGTAAGGTGAAGAGTGACTGAGGAAGGTGCCCAGTATCAACTCTGGCCACATACACACACACACACACACACACACACACACACACACACACACACACACTACACACACACACACACACACACACACACACACACACACATTACACACACACTACACATACACACATGCACACACACACACTACACATACGCGCACACGCACAAATACTACACATACACACACATGCATACACACACATATGCATACACACACATAGATGCATTTGAACACACACATGCATATGCACAAAGGCACACACTCATTCATGCATAGGCACACACACAGACTCGTGCACAAGCACATAGTTTACACACAGGGAACATCCAACCTATGAAGCATGGAAAAAAGAGCATGACATGGGGGTGCGAGTTAATGTCCCATCAGGCTCTGCAGCCTCTGCTTTCCTGTCTGTAAAATGGGGACTGTGGCACCTCCTTTGTGGGGGGGTCCTGTGAAAAACCAAAGAAGGAGGAGTCCTTACATAGTTCTTGTATGTCACGTGCTCGCCTGTCCCGCCAGTTCAACTTTCCATCTTTGGAGAAAACAAAGAGTGGGTAATTATGATTTCAAGGAATAATTATAGTTTCGAGAATGCTGATGGTAAAAACTGAGGTTTTTCTCCAGGCCTTTGTCCCCAAGGCACTCACGACGAAGCCCATGGACCTGCTGTCCCTTCTGGGTGTTTCACAGGCTTGGGGGGGGGGTGGATGCGGAATCGACACAAGCCTGGAATGAAGAAGCACGGTTTGTATGGAGGACGATGGCTAAAATAAAGACAACCTTTGTGTCCAGTGCCCGACGGCAGAAGCAAATACTGAGGGAAAATCACTGCCATGTGACCACGCGTGGCCTTTGGACCAACCACTATCGCACGTGGTGTGGACTGCACAGCTGGCTTCAGAACACAGGCCAGAATCACCAGTGTGGTACCACACGTGGCCTGCACACCAACCACGGGCATGCCTGGTACGCGGTGCACAGCCAGCTTCAGGGGAAGCGTGCCCCCACAGCCACAGCCGCCCGTTATCCTGCCACACGGGGATGCCCAGGGCTGGCCAGCCCGTCCTCTCTCTCCCCACTGTATCAGCTCTCACAGCACTCCATGGACACCCCAGGTTCTCGGCTCACTGGCCTGCCTTTGTGAATAATTGCCCTGGTTGTACATTGTGATCATTGTAAAAATGTCCATGGAGAAAAATGTCCTGGAGGGACAGGACTCCTCGAATTGGGAGCAAGGTAGAAATCCCTGAAATTCACAAGACTTACTGAACACTCAAGTGTCTGTCTAGTCACGCACGGCTTATGTCCTCAAAAGAAGTCAAATTTGACAGACCAGCCTTCCCTCAGCATCTCCCCTTGCTTCAAAGTAAGTTCTGTAAGCTGTGGAAAAGCTTCATGATAAACAAACACATGCATATCAACCATTGTTTTTAATTTGGAAATACTATTTTTTTAATTGAGTGTTGGGGAGGGGGCACACACATGGCCCTGAGTCCTTCTAGAGGTCAGAGCACAGCTTTCAGGAGTCATCTCTTTCCTTCCACTATGTGGGTCCCAGGCATCAAACTCAGGTCGCCGTCTCAGGCAGCAGGTGACTTTACACAAGGAAGCATCTTCCCAAGCCCATGAACCAGTTTCCAGAGGGGTTATAGAGCATGGGAGAGCTCCACGGGAGTCACCGCATAATAAAAACCTAGTCTTAACCACTGAAAAGAGCAAATCTGAAATTCACCATACCCGCCTTAGTGTGGAAGTTTCCAGGAGGAAGCAAGGGAGTTCTCTGGCTTCTTTAAATATCTTCCTGCATTTAATTTCGCTGCAAACCACACTTCTGGCCCTGCCATGCCGGCAGCCTTCTCATTACCGCCAGCAAGTTACATGGCATCTTTTTTTGAACTCTGGATTCCCGGACAGGGCTGAGTGTGGTGCAGCAAATTAGTGAATCATAAAAATTAGAGCTGGAAAAGGGCTCTGGGGCCACGGGGTCATCCTCTGCCAACGGCCCGAGAGAGTTGCCTGTGGTTTCTTCCTGAGTGCTTTGTTCAAACGGGTTTTAAATCAAAATTGTTCCCAGGGATGGGGGAGAAGGAAGAGCACTGAAGAATTCTTTGCCTTGCCAGCCATTTTACTAGCTAGTCCAACCTGGGCAACGGAAGCCGGAGCCACCATTCAGGAAGACGGGAGGTGGGTCATGGGAGACGAGGTCTGGAAGAGACTTTGGAGGGCATTGAGTGCTACATTACATTTTAAAAACAAGGAAAAGAGGGTTTGGAGATGTTATTGTACAATCCTGTGAGGATTACTAGGAACTTCTGGCACCAACAACTGTTTTCCCCGGAGGACTTATTTTCTTCCTAAGGGTTTGTGGCAGCCTTTACTCCTCACGAGGTCTGTGATGGTGGATTCTATGCCATACTGACTTACGTTATTCTTTTGAGACAAGGTATTGTGTAGCCTAGCCTGGCTTCAAACACACTGAGATGACCTTCTGATCTCCTGTCTCTACCTCTCCTGGGATTATGTCCATAGCCCACCACACCTGGTTTACACGGTGCTGAGGATTGAACCCAGGGTTTCAGGCATGCCAGGCAAGCACTCTGCCAACTGGGCTACATCCCCAGCCCTGTTGTGTTTATTGTTATACTTCCCAACAGACCTAGATTAGGACCTGTATGGGCATGGATCTGTGATCCATGTGATTCAGTCATGTCGGCCTGAATTACTAACCAAATGTCTCTTTCTTACATAACTCTGCCTAACCTGTGTCCACATTTGCCCGTCTCCATCTTCCAAAACCAGGGACATCACAAGAGGTAGGATTGAGGATCAAAGGAGTCGAAGTCTTCTGTGGGCTTCCCCTGAAACGGATCAAGCTGTTTCAAGAGACATGGTTCCAGAGCCGGACAGTGGCCTGGGGCATGCAGGGAGGCCATGGGCATCTGAATTAGGTTTACTGGACTGACCTCAGAGGTCTCTTCCACCTTCAAGTCTTAGACACCACGATATAAAAGAGCTTTCTTTCCAAAGACACATAAGGTTTCAACTAGTCGAATCCCTTAAAAGTCAGAGCCCTCTCAAGACATATCCCCATGGTCTCTCACCCAAATAAATCAAACACATCAAAACATGGCTCCAACCGTGGGCACAGGGAAAGAATGGTCCCTGAGGTCTTCTCCCCAAGGCATCCCTTGATCTGTCTTAGCAACTTCAAAAGTTAGCCTCTAATACACTTTTTAAAACCTCATTTAGCACAGTCTAAAGTCGAATGAGTTCTGGGAGCTAGTTTGGCAAAGAGATGAAATCACATCAAATCCATATTCATTACAGACATCTCATATGTCATCTCCAAGGATGGATGGCAGCTTTCGTGTGGGAGGAAGGGTAGCTCAGCAGAAAAGCTCCGGGGTTTGCAGAGACCTGTCGGCTGCCTTCCTGTTTCGCCTCCTTTTAATTGATTCATCCCCAAACGCTGGGCAACCCCAGAGACTCATCGGGTTCAGCTGAAGCCTTTTCATGCTAAATATCTCTCTTCCTGTTCTTAGCGCCAGCTGGTTATGCCTCAACAGGACCTTGAAGTTACTTGAAAATACTTATGCATTGTTTTAAATTTTATCTTACTTAAAACCAGAATGTCAAAAAAGAAAATAAAGAAAAATCTTAGGTTTTAAAAAAAAAATCAGTAATCCATAGGGAATCCTATGAATATTTAGCATGTAAGCTTTGAGGACTTTTCTATCCCCCCCAAACCATTAAAAAGGTGAAAAAAGATTAAAGATTAATTTTATAAGTGAGAGTCTGCTATACTTTTGGATTGATATCACTCTTGAACTTTGAACATGGAAAAGCCTAGAATGAGAAAAAAAATAGAAATGATATTGGCTGCTTCCGATGAAAACATCCCCTCCCTCCTGGGAGCGGAGGGGAAGGGCGGGCCAAGGGTGGACAGCTAGCCTTGTGATCTAGCCTGTGCGGACCTCCACTCAATGCAGCCCTAGCCAGTGTTCGTTATGTGTCGTTAGCGTGCCTGGCCACTCTCATCTCACTGGGCTGGCACCATCTGGAGTTTCCTAGGGACCGCTGGCCCAGGTGACAGCAGGCACATCTTGGGACAAAGTCCAGATGAGTTAATACTCACTGTTTTCTGTGCTGTAAATGCTTGTACCAATTTCAGGCTGGGACAAGTAGTCAGAAAGAGCTGTTCCCATTTTTCAAATCCAAGAGCTAGAAACTGCCTCGAGATCACGCACAACAGTGAAACACCATTAGGAAGGGGTGAGATCCGTGTACTTACCACCTAATGTTTTGTTCGATTTACCCAACAGAAAGCTCATGTGAGTGGACTTTGATTAAGCGTTGTATGTAACAACCAGACTTCAACGGTGTGCCATCCCTGGCTGACTGTCGTTCTATGCTTCACAACTGATTGCCTCACGCTTTGGTTCTTTTTGGGCTCTGCGTTCCTATCTCCTGCCTCTGAGGGGTCTGCTTCTCTTTGCCCACTTTGATCATGACTTCCCATAACAGGAGAGGTTGAAAAGGAGGAAAAGAAAAAGGGAAAAAGGAATCCAGTATACAGAACTAAGGATTCTTCTACTTAAAGAAAGTGTGTGTGTGGGGGGGGGTTGGGGGCGGACATAGAAGAAAGAGATGGAAGGAGCAAACAAAACCAGTGTCCAGCATGGGAATCATAATCCATGCATGGCTACTAAGTCCTTGAAATGTGAGCAGTTTGAGATGTACCATAGCTATAAGAATACATGCCAGACTTTAAAAAAAAAAAACCCTATTTAGTTCACAATTGTCCAAATGTCCCACGAACAGAGTTGAGGTTACAATTCTCTGTTACCTTGAATTAAAATCAGTTTTATAAAATTCACATTAAGGCTGGAGAGATGGTTCAGTGGAGGAAGAGCCTTTGCAAGCATGAGAGCCGGAGTTCCCAAGTCCAGCGCCCACAGAAAAGCCAGGCGTAGACTCAGACCTGCAACTTCAACACTGGAGGGCAGAGACAGAGGATGGAGAACTCCATGGCCAGCCAGACTAGCCAAAACAATGAGGCTCCGGCTCAGTGAGAGACCCTGTCTAGGGGACATAAGACAGAGTGACAGATGAAGACAACTAGCATCCTGTTCTGGCCTCGCACACTCACACACTCAAATGCAACACACAGGTAAATACACACGCAAGTTATCTTTAGCTATTTATTTTGCTTGATTTTTTAAAGTACGTCTTTTAGAACATCATACAAGTGAATATGTACCTGGCTGTTTCTTTCTCCAGGACATTAAGGCTCCAGAGAGCTAACAGGTATCAAGGACAATGTTATCAAAAGACAGCAGGTAGGTTATCTAATCCCGGGCTCCCCAAGCTAGAGGTATAGTCTCTGGGACTTGCTGGCTTGGTGAAAAGCTTGATTCTCTTAGAGTTTCTCAGGAACTCTAGCTGACCCTGATTTATTCAGTGTTGACTGTGAGGTACAGTGTGAACAGGAGTCAGCATGCGCGAGACAGCGCGGCAGAGCCATGCTGACTTCCTTACCCTTCCACTGTCCCCCAAAGAGCTACACCAAACTCTCTGAGGAGGAGCCTGTGAGAACGGCAGCCCAGCTATCCAGAGCAGGAACTAAGCAGTTGCCGTAGGCTAGCCCTGGAGCTGGGACTGTGGCAGAGAGGGTTCGGACTAACGAAAGAAAGAGCCCCACAGATCCACGGCTGATTGACTGCTGACAGGAGCACAAAAGTATCTCAAAAGAGAAAGGAAATTATTTTCAAATGTTGCTGCATCCATTACGTATTCCTACGCGAAAGCGAGCTTCCATCCACGCTTTGAACCACATGGAATTTAACTCAAAATGACTCATAGGCCTAAGAGTTTTGAAGGACACATGGCAGAAGTTGGCAGTGTTAGGACAGGCAAAGACACCCCAGTCCTGATGTCAAAAACAAGTCTACGCATGAGAAAAGGGACAAATGGACTTCACCAAAATCAATAACTTTCACTTTCGAACAGGTAGTATTAAGAAAGTGTAAGAGGACCACTGAGACGGCTCAGAAGACACTCAGAAAGCTCAGAAGACACTCAGAAAGCTCAGGAGTGCTTTCGGCTAAGCCGGACCACCTGTGTTCGATCCCAGAAGCCATGTGGTGAAAGAAGGGAACCAATTCCTGGAAGCTGTCCTCTGACCTGCACATGCTCTGTCACACACACACACACACACACACACACACACACACACACGCACGCACGCGCACGCACACACACGCACACGTAAAGAAACATTTTTAAAGAAAGTAGACAAAGTTACAGCCAAGAAAAAAATGTAAATCACACCGCACACCTCTGTGTGCCTGCACTTGTGTGTAAAATGCAAATAAATAGTAAGTAATATAAAGAGGCACAAGAAAGAATTTTCAACATTTTCACAAAGAGGTGTTGCAACATTTTACAGAGAAGTGGTGTTTAGAACCGTGGTCCTCAACCTTCCCAATGCTGCGACCCTTTACTACGGTTCCTCATGCTGTGCTGACCCCCAACTGCAAATTTATTTTCGTTGCTACTTCATAACTGTAATGTTGCTACTGTTCTGAACTGGAATGTAAATATCTGTGTTTTCCAATGATCTTACACAACCCCTGGGAAAGAGTCAATCGACCCCACCCCCACCCCACCCTGAAAAGGGTTGCGACCCACTGGTTTAGAGGGCCAACAAAAACTAAGTTTGTAAGAAGATGCTGCTGCTCTGTAAGCTAGTTCAAAAACAAACTGTTAAAGAAATAATGTTTGAAGAGGTTAATGCTCTGATTCAACCATTACACCATGTTAAAACATCTCCCTATAAATAAATTTTTATTTATTTATAGAATTTGGTGTGCCAGTGAAATGAATGAAATAAAAAGAAAATACAAGTTCATGCCCAGAGACACATGCGTGAGTGTCCACCTCATCTTTATTTATAACAACTCCCAACTGAAAGTCATCTAAACATTCGTCAACAGGTAAGTGACTAAACCAATGTCTAATGCCAACAACGGAATGTTATTCAGCAATAAAGAAAGAAAATGAATGAACTGGAGGCTAGGGTGTCCCTCAGTCAGTAGAGCGCTTGCCTGGTGTCCATTAAACCTTGAATTGGAACCCAGGGCCACAGACACAGCTGTGACAGTGTACAACAGCAACCTGGTACTCAAGAGGCAGAGGAAGACGAGCAGAAGCTAAAGGTCATCCTCAGCTACATAGTGAGTAGGAGACAGCCTGGGCTAGGTGAGACCCTGTCTCAAACAAACAAACAAGAAACACGAATCATTTCCATGTAAAAATACTGTTAAATCTTTGAATAATTACAGTGAGCTGAGAGAATCCAGGCACTCCGCACTCCAAAGTAGATATTGTTTGATTCCTTTATATGAAATGCAAAAAGCTCTATAGTGACAGAAAGCAGATCCGTGATTGGTTGGGTGTGGGGGAAATCACAGGGAGCATGAAGGAGGAGCTATCACCAGGAAATCTGCACGGGGCGGGGGGGGGGGGGGGGCGCGGGGTGATAGACACATTCATTAGCTTGACTGTGGCAATGGTTTCATGGGTGTCTGCATGCGTCAAAGCTTATAAAACTCTATGCATTAAAATGTATAGTTTATTACTGGTTGTTCCCTTTTGACAAGTGTAAGCCTTGGTCTTGTGGTGGAGGATTGCAGTAGACTGTATAACCGGGGTTCACCACGGCTTTCCCTCCAGATGGAAATGGCTAGGAGGTATTTCTGGTGACTTATTCCGAAGTGAGTTTGCTTTCGGTTGTTTGTCTGGGTGGTTCATAGATGTTTTGGTCAATTATGGGATGGTGGCGAATGCCTTCTTATATCTTTCCACCTGACTCTACCAGCTGCGCTTACCCACTGCTGAGAACCCACTTAGTGTCTGGCATCACGTGACCAATAAAGAGCTTTCCTTCCTTTTCCTAGCACCCTCTTGGGCCTCACCCTTGCCGTACACATGCTCCCTCCTACCCCGATACACACATGCACACGCACATGCACATGCACACACATACACTCTCTCCCTTCCACTCCTTACCCAAGTGCATAATGAAAACAAACTTTGTCCTTTGCTGCTCTCCCCAAGGAAACTGGTACCTGGGGAAGCCATGTGCTCTTTTAGTATGGCCTACATTTTTTACAGACCTCTTGAAGGGACTTTTAGGGGCCGCTAGGGACCTTCCAACCACAGGGATCTGACACTCCTTTAATTGCAGGGCAGTGAGCTCCTTCCGGGAGGTGGGTGGCGAGTTGTCAGTTGACCCAGAAAAGCTGAACTCGCTTCCAGCTCAACAGTCAGAGGAGAGTGGGACCCCAGAGTCTTCGCTGCTGTGGAAAACCCAGTCCTACTGGCCATCCCTGAAGTCAAGCCAGCAAGGGTGAACTCGCAGCTGAGAAATGGGGAGCAGACCTGGTATCCCAGGAAGATGTATCCTGGTGAGAATGCCCACCAAAGTCAGAATCTCCAAGCAAGTCATTTGTCCCCTCTGCTGGCTCTAGATGGGGCCAGCGGGTGAACTGGACTCGAAATTCCCACTGCCTTGCCAGTTGGTGCAGGCTAGCCCTGCGAGTGGCCTTTCTAAAATCCAGCTGGTTCAGCCTTGGCTGGGCCTCAGGTCAGCGCAGGATAGGGAAGGCAACAGCAGAACTTCTGTCTCTGTGTTCATTGTTCTCTGGCAATGTAAGGCAAGACTAGGGACTCTGGCTGTGTTTAGCCAACTACCTCACTGCCACAGACATCACAGTCCCATCATCCCCGAGAAGCCACTGCCTAAGTCCTTGCCTGAATGCCTCCCGTCAGAGCTGTGTGTTAAAACAGGCTGTAATTGTTCAAAAGTTCTTCCGTATATGTGCAGCTGTGAGAAGCACGAGGAAGTTCTTTGTCCTGGCGTGTAAAAATCTCCAAGATACACTATCAAGTTTAAAAAAAAAAAAAAAAAAGAGTGAACAATGCCTATCATGTACTCACTTCAGGACTTTAAAAATGAGAAAAGACTTGATAGTCCCGTTTGCCTGTGTGCGCGTTACGAAACTCCGAAAGAACACACAGGAAACTGGAGACGAGGACGGGCCACAGAGGAGCGGGGGAAACTCCAGCAGAGGAAGGAAAGTGAGCATGTCTGTGGAATTCACCTCCTGCCAGGAGCTGTTCTCAGTCCATAACACATGGGGGGGTCTCACTTATGTCACAGCCCCCTGAAAGGAGGGGTGCTAGCATTATCTGTCTCTCAAGTTATGAAGCTGAGGCTCACAGGTGTTCACTGCTAGGAAGTACAGGGCCGGTCCTCACCCAGCACCCTGGCTTCACACACTGGATAACCTCAGGATCATTCTGGCTTTCCAGAGTGTGGGGGTCTGAGGGAAGTGGTCTGGTTGGTCCCTGTGCTCATTTTAGGTTTCTTGTGTGTTTCGTTCATTGGGTGATTGGTTCTGGCCGATGTAATTCTCTAGGCAGCAGCTTTCCTACAGCCAAGGCCTTTTCCAGGACTGGGAGAAGACAGCTTGGGTTTCTCTGCGGGGACTCAGGTGCTCCAGGCTCCCACCAGCTCCCTGGCGGTTCCTCTTCCCTGACACACTCTAGGGCATCAGAAGCCCTGTAAAGGATGGGGCCCAGGACGGAATCCAGCTCTTAAGCACTGGTTTGACTCATATGAGCCCGTCCATCATTTTCAGAACTAAATTTTGATCTATTCAGCCTCTTTCCCTCTTGCCTTTTCTGCAGTCTTGCTCTCTCTTGCAATTAGCTAAACTGTCTCCTGCCTGTTTCCCATGTGCCCTGTGTTTTCAACCCTGCTCCTGACTGGCACAGCTGGTTTCTAAGCCCCGAGCCTGAGACTTTAAATCTCTCCTCCATTAAACTTTATCTCATTAATCTCTTTGTTCCATCGCATTGTTCGAGCTTGGCTCAGTTGGATCCTGGTTCAGTTTCCCAGAATAGACTGATCCCTCCTGGCCTGGTGTAAGCTATTTGGACAGATAAGAACTCTCAGTCCCAGAGAGGGATCCTGTGCACTCTCCTGGCTTGCTGGTGCTAAGGTAAGAACTGACCAATCACTGGACCTCCACTCAGGCCCTGCTGCGTCTGGTCCCACGGAGCTGCTCACCTGCTGTCTGCTGGAGGAGCTCCACTAACCAGGCCCCAGGCTCAGTGCCGCCTCCCCAGTGTCCAGCAGCAGTGCCTTCCATAGGCACTGAACCCGGTCGGTCCCACAACAGAGTGCTACAGTTGGGGAGAGAAGGCCGCCATGTGCAGGGCATATGTTCAAAGTTGGCTGGTGATTATAGCAGCTTAAAACATTATGTTCTAGATTAGCTGCTTGGGTTTTCTGAAGCTTGTGCCGAAATCAGAGATGCCGTGGGGATGACATCTTCCTTATCTGTGAAGTGATGTGATGTGGAGTTACTCAGCAAGCAGCCCCCAGAGACCACAGAGCAAGGAGCCCGTCCAGGAATTCCACTCCCGGCCGCTAGCCAGATGTGCAGGTTGACATGCATCCCGAGGCGCCACATGTCTTCTAAGAGACGGGATCAGGCAGCTATTTCAAAGATGAATTTTTAAGCAGGGAGGGCTGACTACCTAATCGTTATGGTGGTAGCATGTCTGACTTGGGGGTCGGTGGGGGGGGGGGTGAAAACAAGGCGATGAAGGTTCCTGAAAGCGTGGTAGGGGAGATAGTGACAGCTAGTCCGATCCAAGTATACCAATATCATTGTCCCCAGGGGGAAAAAAAATCAAGAAAGCACAAGTAGCAACAAATGGACTTGGTTGAGAACTAGAAATGCCTGGGAGATGAGGTGATGTGGGCTTGAGGAACAGAGAACCAATCAAGAGCCTAGAAGGCCAGCCCTCTGCCAAAGTCAAGGCTGGACACACCTCAATAGCTAGTTAAGTCTCCGATGCCATCAGGAACTTGGATGGAGGTGGATTTACAATGAAGGCTTACTAACCTTGACACCCACGTGTGCTCTCCTATTCTGCTCCGGCCGTGCGGAAGGGGCTTTGGAATATTATATAACCGGTGTGCACCCCGGGAGCCATGATTGTGAAATGACTGTCAGGGAGGTAAGAAGCAGAAAGGAAGTAGATCGGCAGCCTGCATCCCTCCGTCCTAAGGGATGTCCTATGAGCCGAGATGATAAGAGCAACAAGTTCTAACATCAGAACTATTTGAAAATGGCATCGAATAAAAGAATTCTTCATTACTGCAACGATGGATACATTCCTAGTACGGCTTGTAAGGATGTCTTTTTCAGAAATCCTGAGGCAAACTCTCTCTCAACCTTAAGGGAATTTAGAAAGCCCTCTAAAATGTCCCTCTGACCCCAAACCAGCTCGGGAAGATGTCTCAGGTATGCTCAGCTGTGAACCAGGTGCAGCCGGTACCCCTTAATGGATCAAACCGGTTCTAAGAGTGACTCACCTTGATTATACCCTTGGGACATCATTCATGGATATCATCTGTCCCCTGAGACTTACAAAAACACAGGAGTCATGGCAAAACACACACACACACACACACACACACACACACACACACACACACACACACACAAGGCCTCTGACAATCAGGCCATTGTGCAGAGCAGAAAAACCAGGCACACCCTTTATCTGCGATAAAAAGAAAATGCAGAAAGCAATCAAATGAAATCTACCTTGCCTAACCTGAAAGACAACTGCTGGATTAGAACGCTGTCTGCGATCAGTTTGCAGCCAGACACCCTCCTGGAAGCCAGTCAGCCAGCAGAAGGCTCATTCAGCCGATGCTTCTTTAAATGATAAGGTGTTCCTGCCACCTGTACCCAGGTCCCCTTTTGTGGCTCTTTCTGATCAGTGTCACGCTCTTTCAAGGGGCTCTGCGCTACCTGGTTAATTGAACTTTATTTTCTTATAAAATGTGTTCTCAGCATACAGCTCTCTTATTTACTGGGGAATAAAACTTTAGGAACAGATGCTAACTTCAGCTCTCAGAGAGGGGGCCAGATGAGGTGACAGGTACAATGTATAATCTTCATGGCAGAGCTACAGTAAGTTCAGCAGCTTGGAGTGTTCCCACCATCTTGCCCTTCGTCCCTGCCCAGGACAGAGGCATTCTGTCTCTACAGGACTAACATTACACAGTGGCTGTGTGGCCTCTCATCCTGAACAACCCCACCCCACCAAAGATGCCTTTCTAAGCTGAGGATATTGCTCAGATAGTAAAGTGATTGCTGTGAGGACCTGAGGTCAGATCCCCAGCACACACATCAAAAAGCTGGGCATGACAGTGTGCTCCTCTAATCCCATCAAAAGAGAGGGAGCCACTGGAAGATGTCTGGGGCTTGATGGCCAGTCAGGATACCCAATCAATGAACTTCAGGTACAGTGAGAGACGCTGCCTCAAAGGATAAAGTGGACGGTGACTGAGGAGCACACACACACACACACACACACACACACACACACACACACGGGGTGGTGGCATTCTTTCTACAGAAAGCTACCCATCTGGGAAGACTTAGCCTAACACATAGTCTAAGGCCAAGTACAGAATATGTGCAACCTTGCTGAGCTGGTGGCAGAGACATGGAGCTTGAGAGTGTTCAGATTCTGTTCCCAACCTTTGTGCCCTTGGTAGAGCAGAGGCACCCTCTTGCATAGATTCGGGGGAAACATAAAACCTTGTCCTCAAGCCTCCCCTCCCACTGCTCCTTGTCTCCACTGATTTCAGAGTTAGGAATCAACAGACGCCTCATATAAAAACCCAACTGAGGGCTGAAAGACACCTCAGTGGGTAAAGTGCTTTCTGCTTAAACCTGATGGTCTGTGTTCTGATCCCCAGAACCACGTGAAAATGTAGGTACAGTGACGCAAATACCAAGAAGTGAGGGACAGAGGCAGAAGACAAGTTAAAATCTTGCAGGCTGTCTAGCATACATAGCAGGAAACAACAAAATATCCTGTCTCTAGAACATAAGAAAATACTTATTTGAAGGAAACAATCATGAATAACTAAACTAGTACTGTTGTTTTGTGGTATGTGCACACACACACACACACACACACACACACACACACACACACACACACACCCCTAGCTAAAGTTATAATTCCGGACCTTTCCTTTGGAAGCTTTAGACAGTTTTCCACTTGACACACGTCCAGTTTGCCCACACAGAGGTTGTCCTCTCAAGTGGAAAGTATTCTAGCATTGTTTTTGCATATTCAAATTACTCATGCAAAACGTGGGGTGGGAGAAAGAGACAGACAGACAGACAGACAGAGACACTGGTGGAGGGAGAGAGGGAGATTTTCCTAGACTACCCAATCTGGACATCTTTTCATTTTTTTCAATAGTTGTGTGTTTTGTCTGAGTCTTTCTATGTATGTAAGCCAGGTTTGGTAACAGACTTTAATAGAGAACTGTCCACCAGAGATTCAAATGCATGCCCTTTTCTTTTTAACTCTGTGTCTAGTTCTGTCCCCTTAATTGTAATGTGTACTTGATTTTTCCATATTGAAACTTTGTTTCTGATTTGTGGATCTCTGCTTAAACCATTCTCTCCCTCCTTTCCTTCTTATTCTTTATTTTACTCTAGAATTTCTATTGATTCCCTAAATTCATAAAATGTAAAACATTTTCCTTTCTAATTACAGTGGTCCTCAAAATGGGAAGCCCAGAATTCCTATGTGACCCACCAGGTCCATGCTTAGGCAAGATAACTGGAGACATAGGTACAGAAAAACTATTCATGGAAGTATTCCTTCTTATAGCCCAAATAGCTATGAACTGATAAAAAGGCAGAGTGTGGCTTATGCAGACAAGGAAACTCAGCCCCAAAAGGAATGAAGTACTGATAGCTGCTACCACAGGGGTAGATTTGCAAGCCCTGTATTGCAGGAAAATACTTGTGTGAAATGTCCAAAATGAGCAATCCCACACATGTAGAAAGTAGGTTGGTGTTTTATCAGGAAATAGAAAACAGGGGGACCACAGGGTCATAGTTATTAGATTTCTCTTTGGATGACCAAACCTGATCTGAAATTATCAGTGATGATTGTGGAACTTGATCCTGTAAAAGCCAGTGGACTGTATACTTTAAGGGGTGGATGATATGATATGAAAAGTTCATCTCTGCTACTTATTTATTTTATTAAAATTTGTTTCTAATTTTAAGTGTGTGTGTGTGTGTGTGTGTGTGTGTGTGTGTGTGTGTGTGCAGATATCTGCAGAGGCCGGAAGCGGGTGTCGGATCCTCAGCCGTTGCAGCTACAGAAGATTGCTAACTTCCTGGTTTGAATGCAGGGAATTGAACTCAGGTCCTCTGCAAGAAAAGCAATGACTGAGCGGTCTCTCCGGCTCCTGTGTGATTACGTGTGTCTAAAACACTAGCTACATATTTAACTACGTATTTTGTTTTCACCCAGCATTTTTGTCCACTCTTCAGTGACTGCTGTTAGACCTATGGGTTATTTAGAAAGATAATGTTTCATGTCAGAGAAGTATTTTTGGGCTATTTAGATCCTTTTAAGATTATCAGTGTTGTGTTTTATGAGTCTAGCACATAGCTTGTTCTGGATAACGTTCTCTACATACTTGAAAAGAGTGTGTGCCCTGTTGCTGTTGGATGGAATGCTCTAAAAGACATCAGTTGGCCAAGCAAGTCCATGTTGTTATTTAACGGATTATTCCCAGCTGTCTGTTTACCCTTTCAACTATTGATGAAGGTACCGTAGACTCTAACTAACTATTGTAGTTGAAGGCGAACATTATTCCCTTCGGTTCTGTCAATTGCTTCTTACAGCTTAGGATTCTGTCTTTGTGTATTTTACAACTTATCTCCACAGTGGATCTCCCAGTTGATGTTATGAATTGCCTTTGTTGTTTTTATTTTTTTTATCCAAATGGCTATTTTGTCTGAAATCAATACCACTAGATCCAGCTTCCTTGGGATTCCTTTTAGTGTAGAATAATCATTTCCATTTTTTCAATCTTTTTAAATGTGAAATATTTCTCTTAAAAACTAACACATACTGAAATCCAGTTTTTGTGTATGTGAAACATAAAACTGCATATAAAATGCAAAATATAATGTATATGAAGTATATAAAATGTTCTGTATATGTTTCTATATGGAACAAAGCTGGCAGGAGGAGGCAGAGCTATTCTGGAGTGAACGTCCAGCTTTATAAATATTGTTTTATACAATTATCCTTTAAATCTGATATAAGAATAAAAAAAAGGAAACACAGAATACAGTTTCTGTATTTACCTATGTAGTTATTTTTCCCAGTGATTTTTTTTTAATTTCTTCTTATGGATTTAAGTCACTTTCTGGTGCCTTTCCTTTATTTCTTGTAAAGTAGATCATTCAGGAAAGTGTTTAATTCACCATCACCATATTTGAAGGATATTCAGTTGAATATAACATGCACAATTGTTTTTTTTTTCTACTACTTTTACTATGTCATAAGTTGTCTCATTTCCGGTGTTTGGTATGGAAATACATCTATGATGATATTGTTCTCACATATAGGAGACTTATTTTCCTCTTGCTGCTCTTCATTTCTCTGCTTTTGTAGTTAGATATGTCTAGAAGTACGTCTCTCTTTTCTTATACTCCTTGTTTGCTGAGTTGCTGGGATTTGCGGCTGTTGTCTTGATATTTTCATTTTTAATGACTGGTTTGATGTGGTTTGCATAAGTGTGGGTGCCTGCTCAGGCCAGAGGTGTGGGATCCCCCAGGGCTGGAGTTATAGGAGGTAGAGAGCCACCCAACGTGGGTGCTGGGAACCCAACTCGAGTCCCTCTCCAGTCCCTGTTGTTGTTTTATTTTTCTTTTCTTTTGAGGCGAGGTCTCATGCAGCCCAGGCTTGAACTTGCTATGAAGCTAACAACGGCCCTGAGCTCCTGGCTCTCCCACCTGTCTCCAGAATACTTGGATTACAGGTATGCACCCCCGTGACCAGCTTGCTTGACTACTCAGCAATTTGTTATTTGGGGATCTCAGAACCATCATTCCCTAGATACCTTGTCCATTTCTTCTCCCTTGCCTCTGCTCCTGAGACTCACCCGAAAGGTGTTTGCGGACCCCTAACAATGGCCGGGAAACCTCTGCGGCTGCGTTAACTTTTATGTCCGTCGTTGTGTTTTCTTCCTCGCCTTGAGTTTTGTTGTTTCTACTGCTCTCTCTTCCCTCTTCACCTTTGTGGAGTTTGCCTAGGGCTGTTTCGAATCTGCGGTGGCGGGGCGCTGGCGAATTTTTCATTTGCCTCCTTGCGCTTTTCAGCTCCACAGCTCCGACCTCGTTCACTGGCACTCTCCATTTGGTACGTGTGTCATCACCACGCTGTCCTCTGATTCTTTAAACATGGATTCCCTTAGTTCTTCGAACATGTTTATTATAGCTGCTTTGAAGTCTTTGTCGGCTTAGTCCCAAATCTGGATTTCCTCAAAGACAGCTTGTTTGGGCTGCTTTCTTTTTTTTTTCCCCCTTTCGGCGCATGAATCATGCGTTTCTGTTCCTTCGCATGTCATTTAATTTTTGTTGTTGTTGAAAACTGAACATATCAGTTAATATGTTAGAGCAAAGCTGGAGGCTGACTGCCCCCCCCCCCGTCCCCCCCACCCCCCCACCCCCCACCCCCCCCCCACCCCCCGCCGCTGCCCTCAGGCTGCTGCTGCTGCTTTGGTCCATAGTTGGTGGTGATTCAGTCACTTCCTTGGCTAACTCCGCAGTCAGAGCCAATCTCCCTACAGTGTTCAGCCGCTGATAATACCTGCTCTTCTGCTTTTAATTTTTTTTAACGGTTTTACTTCATCTTTAATAACCTGTATATGAATGTGTCTCGTGTATGTGCATGTGAGTGCAGAGGCCTGAGGAGGTCAGAAGAGAACATTGTTTCCCCAGGTCATTGTGAGCCGCTCAACTCAGTTACTGGAAAGCTAACCCAGGTCCTCTGCCATAACAGTAAGTGTCCTTAACCACTCAGCCATCTCCCCAGCCCGTCTGTTTATGTTTAAGCCTAGCTTCCCATACCTCATATTTAGCCAAAACTGTTTGGCTAGCCAGTGCCCGTTCTGGTACTCCTGAGTGTGAGCATACCCTTCTGGACCCCCAGGAGTGTCACAAGTGGCCACCAAGGCTGTCTCACTCCCTATTTGTTGCTAGTCAGTTTCTTATCTTCCACTTTGGGTGCTGGTTAGTTTTGGATTCATTTTTGTCAACTTGACGCAAGTTAGAGTCACCTGGGAAGAGGGAATGAACATCAATTAATTGCCTCCATCATATTGGCCTGTAGGCAACTCTGTGGGGCATTTTCCTTATTGATGTGCGAGGACCCCGCCCACTATGGGTGGTGCCACCCCTGGGCAGGTGGTCCTGAGCTATATCAAAAAAACAAGCTGAACAAACCATGGGGAAGAAGCCTCTAAGCAATGTTCTTCTGTGGTTTCTGCTTCAGTTCCCGCCTCCAGGATCCTTCTTGAGTTCCTGCCCACATGTCCCTCAATGATGGACATGAAAATACAAGCCAGTGTCTCTTCAAATTCTTCCCCAAGTTCCTTTTGGTTCTGGTGTTCATCACAGCCGTAGAGGAGCACACCAGAACCCTTGCCGAAACCAGACTCCATCTTCAGAATGGCTGCAGTATCGGACTTTCCTATTCATTTATTGCCAAGATGGTTCTGCCTCTGTGGCATTTTCCTGTACTTCTCTCCCTCCAGCAGCGAGCCTGCTGAGGGCTTTCATGGCTTCCTCTTCCCTGGTGCCATGAAGGACAGTGTGGATGGAGCTCAATTTGTTCTATGTCTTCAGCTGCTCTTTCAGTCCTGAAATTGCAATGTAATGACCCAGCCAGCTTGAGCACCGCGTTTGGGGGAATGATTGACAAGCTGTCCACTTCAGACCTTCCAGCAATTCCATCCTGGATCTGATGCAATGTTCATGGTACCAGAAGGTAACATCATGGCCAATGTGATGGTGAAGAGACCAGATTTCAGAGAATTTGAGAAACTGAAGTCAAGACTCACGTTTCTGAGAGGCAAAGCAAGTGCAGGGAGGCTCTGTGCCCACATCTGAAGTCTCCCGATATTTCGGGGCTCTAGCGGCGCCAACTCAAAGCGTCTGTATGTACAGACAAGTGAAGTCAGGAATAAACGATGTTGCCTGGATAGTTCTGGCAACTCTATCTTTCTCGTGACCAGATGTGGTGCAGATTCAAGTTGCTAGTGCAACTTATGTTGTTATATAACCTATGCTCCAAGTACCAAGGGGTGTGCTCCTGTATTTTTTTAATCATGCATGTACATATGTAGGCACATGTGTATGTGCAAGTGTGCTAGCGCGCACTCATGCAAGTGTGTGTGTGTGTGTGTGTGTGTGTGTGTGTGTGTGTGTGTGTGTAGACCAAAGCTCTACCTCTATTGCTCTCCACCTTTCTTTCTGAAGCAAAGTCTCTGGCTTGCAGCCTGAGCCCACCATTTTAGCTAGACTAGACCGCGAGCCCTGAGACTCCGATTGTCTCTGCCCATCTAGTGCTGGGTGTGGTGAAATCAGGTCCTCACGCTTGTGAAGCAAGCAAATTACTCACTGAACCATCTCTCCAACCCCTGTACTTCCAATTTAATCCTCACAGCAATACTGGAAAAGAAAAGGGGACCTGGTCATGCTGCCTCCATGACTGTAGAAGCTAGACACAAAAGCACCTCAGTTGTAAGTAGTAGAGGCAGGATTCCAAGACAGATCATACTCCAAAGTTCGCTGGTAGGCCCAGTTCAATGGTCTCCTTCAGTTCAAATGACATCCAAATAAAAAGAAAGTCAGAATATGGAAGATCCCCAAGGGGAAAAATTCAAAAGGAGAGATTTAGCAGTAATCCAATGGAGAAAACCAAGATGGGAGAGGACCTAGTTTAGAAAATAGCAAAGATGCCAACTTTAAACAGACACCATGATGCCAACATTTCATAAGTGCTAGATTTTGTTCCCCTCTCTGGAGGAGAAAAAGGCAAAACAAGACAGTAGGAAGTACCTTTTCATTTAGTCAATCTTGCTTCTTTCAGAGTTGGCTGAGATAGTGAAGTGTGGGATGACTGCTTCCCTGACCATTTTAAGTTGTCCTACATGGTGGCTTACACAAAGGCCGGAACAGTCTCCTAAGAGCGAACTGCAGGCACCCCATCTGACCCCACCTGTACCCGATCCTCACATGCTGCTCAGTCCACGCGCCTCCACACCACTTATTGGTTCAAGTGACCAATTACAGCAAGGTTCTTGCAGAAAAGGCCTGTCTGGGAAGGGGCAAGCCTGTGTTTAGAAGAAGTTAGCAAGTGTAGGGTGAACTCTAAGTCACAGATAGGTGAAAACCCCCAGCGGCTCAGGATATCTCCCTAACAAACCACTGCAAAAATCTCCCGCTTGGTTTAACTCTTTGAGGTGAGGCACAGTCTCCAGAAAGTGACTGAAAAGACAGTATTGCCATGACCACACCTCCTTAGACAGATGTGCACATCGCTTGGAGGAGGCATCACTTTAGAAGAGGAAGCTACCATAAGGGAGAAGTACCAACTTAACTCAAGGAAAGTTAATTCACAGAATCAAAGTTCAGGCGGGGCTTTGGTGGTGGGAACGTTTAATGGTTACAAAGAGAGAAGAAGTTGGTCAGAGGAAGGCTAGTTCCCACCCAGAGAAGATAGGGAAGCAGCGTAAGGCATCCATCAGTCCTTCAGTCCAGCCTTTGCTCAGGTCACCCATAATTTATCCGTCCGGTCAAGAGCTCAATGTGGTGACCTAAATCCTACATGACTGTGATTCCCCAGCCAGCTGGAACCAGAAGCAGATGTTGCTGTGTTCATTTTTTATATTAACTTCATTCTGCTCAAGGTTTCATTAAAAGCCACCTCCAGCACCGAAACGTGCAATGTGAAATCCTGCAGATGAATTGGTGTGGACGGTGACAACACTCTTGCCACACTCCATGGATCAAATTGCTCTTTATCCACCAGACTTGGCCAGAAAGGCAAATGCTAGGCAACATGCTCTGAAAGCAATAGCCAGAGAGAGCTGGTTTAGCTTTTTTTCCTTTCCCATATAGATTCCCAAAGGGGACTGACGTGCAGATTAGACAAATCACTTTTCATAATCCTAAGGACTGCTGCATGATGAATCCAGAGTATTAATCAAAGGCTGGGGCAGAGTAAAATATGAATTGAATTTCTTAATGGAGAGAGACGTGAACTTTCTGTCCTTAGATCTCTGGCTGTGGACGTCTCTAAGGCAATGAAAAACTTAGCTACCCAGTTTATAATATTCTGAGAGATATATCATCCAAGTGGCACAGCTTATCAGGGCTCAAGTTTCTGTTTAGAGAACTTGGTTTCCGATGTGGTCAAAAGAAAGTCAGGGGCTGCTGGCAGAGAATTGAAGGGTTGTCCATAAAAACCAAAGTCCTATGTGTTTAGGGTCATTTAAACATCCCATGATCCTTTTCACCAGTGCCTGGGGGCCTGTATGAGTTTCAACCAAACACTAAGGTCTTGGTATTTTTTATTTAGTCCGTAGACCTGAAATGGAGTGAAATACTTCGCTTTCTGTGTGAGTGCTACTAAGATGAACCCAAAAGAAATCAGACTGAAAGTGAATGAGATCTAATACAAGACTTGGAAATCAGCCTACACACTGTCCTTCTGTGGAGATCAAAATCACATTCTGAAGTCATTTCTAGGACACTAGTTTTTGGGGATAAAGGACAAGAAGAAAAGGAATACTTGGTGAAATGGGGATGTTTTCCCTTGCTCCTTGAAAAAAAACTGTTTTGTGTGACAGGACACTCCAAAGTCAATTCCCTCCAGCTGTTCTTTCCAGAAGGAATGCACACCCAGGCAGCCAGGGACAGGTCTTCCTACCTGAAGGCCCTCGGGCTCCTGGGGGGTTCTGGACCCTTCTGCAAAGGCTGGTAGACACAGTGGTAGCTTTTCTACTGTGCACTACTCTGTTCTAATGAGGCTAAAAACTTTTCTCATCATTCTCTGACTTGTCCACAACCTGCTGGTGATGTGGAGGTATGAAGGAGGGCCAGACATTCAGATGAGAACACCGGGCAGAAATGTGGAAAGCCCATGTTTGAGAGATCCCAGAATACATAGGAGGAAGGAGGCTGATGGGAAAAGATTAGAGATGTCCAGTTTTCCCAGGGATACACACACACACACACACACACACACACACACACACACACACACTATAAATCAATAAATATAATAAATCTTTAAATATGAATTCCAACAAATAACTCATATGTGTGTGTATATGCGTGCATGTCCATGTATATAGGAGTGAACATGAGTGTGCATGAGCATGTGGAGATTGGAGAACAGCTTCAATTCATAGGTCCTGTACTTCACCAATTTCCCAAGTCCGCTTGCTGTTGACTGGCTTGGCCAGAGAAGCCCAGGGACTCTCCAGGCATCGCCCCCTTAACTCTGGTATTACAGCTCATGACACCGTCACATCCAGAGTCTACAGACCAAGCCCAGGTCCTCTTTCTTGTAAAGCAGGCCCTTGACACACTGAGCCATTAGTCTAGCCCCTGGGATTTTGAGGGCTGTTAACAGAAATTATCCCAGCAAAATAACCGTCCATAACAAAAAAGGATACCCTCCAAACCCTCTTCCTCGCTTCTATATCCATCCAGAAAATGGGCTAGCCCCTTCGGGATGGGGGGAGGCAGAATGCCACTGGCAGTTTGGGGGGTAAGAAGGAAACTCTTTTAACAGCCACTCAAAAGAAAACAAACAGAGCACGCTACATATTCTAGACATCACACCGTCAGATGAAAGGCACACGCCAAGATGACTTGCATTTTGTCGGGCTGTGGGCTTGCACTGAGTCATGACCTCAGCTGCCGATCCTCCCACCGTGCACATCTGCTTCTCTTTGCCTTGGATGGCATTCCTGGTAGTTGGGAGAAGGCAGATTTTTCCCCTCCAGTCTGGAGATCCCCTGAGATTATCAGCAATTATGCAGTAAATCTTGAAGATCTATCTCCCCTCAAACACGGCGTGCTACAGCACACTAGGTTACAAGATGCGTAATTAGAGCTCATTCCACTGACAGATAAATGGGGGTGTAGCAAAGGCCAGATAGCAGTAAATTAGGCAACAACCCCGGGCATTGCACGGGCACTAAATTGTGCATCCTTTGCCGCGTTTTGGCTGCTCCTCACAGGGTTTGAAATGTCTCTGTTTTATGAAGTGTTTGTTTAAGGCACCTCGGATCAGATGCTTCAATGCCAGCATGCAGGACTCCACTGCCTGACTGACACACAGACTACGTCTTCACAGCCCGTGGTGAGACAGCGACTTAAATGAATGGACAAGGTCAGTGATTTTTGTAGGCAAGCTGGAAATACCTTTTCTAACTAGATTCAAAGTTAATAAGTGAGGGGCTGGGGAGGTGGCTCAGTGGTTAAGAGTCCTTGCTGTGCAATCATGAGGACCAGAGTTCAGATCCCAACACCCAGGTAACAAGGCAGGCACCCTACAAACACCTGCAAGTCCTGCTTCAAGGGAGTTGGTGACCTCTTCCAGCCTCTGCGCACATCTGCACACTTGCATACCTGCACTGCATACACTTGTGTGTATATGTGTGTATACAAACATAAATTAGCTAATTAACAAGTGCGTGAGTTTTGTAGAATCTAACTGCCAAATACTTTCTCCATTTTTATAAAACAATGTCTCACTCTGTAACCCAGGCTGACCTGGAACTCACTACCCTCATGTAATCCAACAGGGCCTCCAACCCACAGTAATCCTTCTGCCTCAGTCTCTCCAACGATGGGATTACAGGCATATGCCACTGTGCCCAACCTTAGCTGCTCTTGAGTGAAACTTGCTAGAAACCAGGTTAAATTCCAGGATGTTCCCATGGATAACGCACATCTGAGTGATTAACGTAGTCGCATACTAAAGAGGAAAGCTCAGCAAGACATCAAACAAATCCACACAGGCTGTAGGGGCCAGACAGATGCAGATGATGTCATGGGCCTTGATGGACAGAGCCTCATCTTCCGTACACAGCGTTCCCTGAACTCACCCGTCGGAGAACAAACACACTTCCTGCACCCCTTTTCCATCTTCCTTTTATAAGCGCTCTTCTCAAAAATTGTTCTCTTTTATTTTATTTCTCTTCTGAAAGTGTGTATACATGTGTGTCTGTGTGGGGGTATGTACATGTGAGTGCAGGTGCCCACAGAGTCCAGAAGAGGGCGTCAGATTCCAGGGTGCAAGAGTTACAGGCAGTTGTGGGCAGCCTGGCATGGTTCCTGGGACTTGAACTCCAGGTCTCCACAAGAGCAGTATGTGCTCTTAACCACTGAGTCAGCTCTCCAGAACTTTAACAGTGTGTTCCTAACTCCAAGTCTTCCTTAGGCATGAGCTTTCTCCTTGTCTTCGTCTCCAGCCCTTTTCCAAATCGCTCAGTGGTTTGTTTGTGGACACCCTAAAAGAATATTTTTAAAGTGCAACTTAAAGACGACGTCTCAGCTTCCTCACAATGGGTTGAGATGTTCTAAAGGCTATGCTGCCTGGAAATCTCTGCAGTCCGTTTGTGGACAGATTACATTGTTCAGGCATGGAAAATGTCTGCTGAGTAACCTAAATGGCAAAGCAGTGTTACTGCCAATCCGTCAGCCAAGTTGGGCTCACTTTCCTCAAAGAACTGTGGCTTCATCTCTCAGCTCAAACCCATGTAATACTGTACATGCCCAGGGCAGCTTCTTTGTGTCTCAATTGTTCTCACAGGCGGGGGGGGGGAGGGGGGGATGAGTGGGTGGGTGGGTGGTTTGCATCCACGTCTACGTACATGCATACATTGGGGATCTCTGTGTCAAGGAATACATGACGACTCTGCTCCCTTCCAGAATCTTCTCTCCCTGGAGCTCATTTTGTTCTCCTGAAACTCTCCCTTGGGAGAAATGTCTCCCAAAAGATCCCACAGATGAGAGACTTAGGAGATATTCCAATCCCTTGGTAATGTTTTTAACAGCCCCAGAGTGAGGCCTCTGAGAAGGCAGTTGTAAGGGAAGGTAGGAAAGGAACCCCAGACGCGTGTCCTCAGGTGCTGATTCACAGAAAGGTGTGCATGGAAGCCAAAGAGCTGGCAGTGGAGACCTGTGATGTCGATGCCCGCGAGAATTCCCAAGAGGATGCACAGCTGGGGCTTGTAGAGGGGGTGGTTGTCTCATTTAGTGAAGAGCCATGACATGAGCATGAGGACCTGAATTCTGATCCCCAGCACCCACATAAAAGCCAAGCAAATGGTGGCACACATTTATAACCTCAGTACTGGGGATGCAGATAGGCAGGGCCCTGGAGTTCTTGGCCACCCAGCCTAGCCAAGCAAGTTCCAGTTTCAAAGACAGACTCTATCTCAAAAAGTAAAACTAAGGCGTGGAGCAATTGGGAATGGCACTAGAGGAAAATCAGCCTCTAGTCTACAATACACACGTGCGTGTACACACACACACACACACACACACACACACACACACACACACACACGAAAGAGGAGGGGGAGAGAGATATGAAGGGAGGGAGGGGATCAAGGCGTGCACACCTCATCCTGAAGTGTAACACAAGATGGGGTTCATTCTGGGGCAAACCCAGAGAGGTGGGCACCTGCTATGGCACAGGATTTGGGCCCTTCCTTGGCGTTGTATCAAGGGGACTGTCTTGAGGGCTCATTGCCATCCGAACATGCGGAGGCTCCCGTAAGCCTTCCGTCTGTTAACTTTGTATCAAGCAAAACCCAGGTTTGTGCAGAAAGCAACAAGTCACTTGGTTAGAAAAACCTGCCTGCGCTATTTCCAGACACGTCAGCCGTCTGAGGTCCAGGACCCAAGTCCAATAACACAGACGAGGTGGGAGACGGGCCTGTGGGAAGAGAACAGATCCTAAACTCATCAGTAAATTGCTGGGAAGCGTGAGTGATGAAAAAGACCAGAAAATACGATCCTTTGGTGAATTGGGGTCTCATTAATGCTTAATTGGGTCTCCTGTGAGACGTTTAAATCCACGGGCAGCCGTGGTGGGGGAGAGCGCTCCTCTAGTGGCCCCCAAATGACTTCGCCGTTACTTTCATTTCAACAGTGGAGGGAAGCCAGGACATTTGCTAAAATATTTGAATGGTGGATGTGTGTTTTAAAGCCTGTATGTGTGAGGCAAATCACCACCAGGAAAAGAATGTTCAAGGATGGCTTTTAGCGCATTGCTTACCAAGCACAAGGGCAGCCACCCTGGAGGTCCAGCCACCTTGCTTGCTCTCTGTGTTTTTTCTCACTTTCCCAAAGCAGAGGTCTGCTTCCTTGCTAGTTCCCTAAGGCTGAAATGCAGGGGCTTCCAAATATGGAGTGCCAAATGTTCTGTAGCCTCGGGGCCCTTCAAAAGAGAGCCGCTGGTGTGATTTTGTTTCTTAAATTCTACCTCACGTCAAGCACCCAAGCACCGAGTCCAGGTGGGGTAGCAAAGCTGTGGGACCAGAGGCTAGGAGACTCGGGATTCAGTCTCCGCTGTGGGGAGAGACTGAGCAGAGGCTGGGAGAACTGAGAATCTAAGCTTCAAGCTTCCTGGGCTTCAACAAGTGACCTAATCACGCCACCCCGGCCTCTGTTTTCCCGTCTGTAGAGTGAGGTACCTGCCTTGTAGTGAGTGCCCAGCCTCCCGCACGGCACACACTTGTAGCTCAGTTAGAGTCACTCTGGTTGTGCCGAGGAACAAGGAAACCCCTTGGTTTCTCTGTGAGGTTTTCCTTCTCCCCCTTACCATGTTGAGGGGTAGAAAGCAACTTTTGCTTTTCCACGATTTTGCAGAGGCGGTTCTATCGAAGGGCAAACGGATTAATTCCAGGTTCTCCCTCTGTCAAATTGCAAGAGTCCTGAGGCCTAGGCTCAGACTCTTCCTTCCAGCCCCTGGCCCCGTTCTTCCTGACCAACAGCGCTCCAACCACCGCAGGCATCAATAAATGTTTATTGACCAAAAAAAAAAAAATGTTTATTGACTTGAATTACCTCAAAGTTTAACTGTGTGATAAGGGAGCAAATAAGTGAGGTGGTTTTTGTGGGGGTGTCAAAGTAGGCCTGCAAGAGTCTGCTCCAGTGAGAGGAAGTGTGTTTATTAGCGGTTTAGTGAGAGACAGGGGGATGTCTACTCATGAGAATAAATAAATATTCCCGTAATTACCAAGGCTGCTCTAACTGATTCTGACACGTCACTGAAATATAAATCTCCATCTAGCAGACCGAGGTGGAGAGAGGGGAAAGAGAAAGAGAGAGGGGGAGATTTTAATTCTCAAAATGAATCAAATTTTGCAATTGATCTTTCACAGATAAGTTTTCATGAGGAGAAAATGAGTTGCATGTTTTCCCTGCTCACCCTTTCTGGCCTTGGCTTATCAAAAATATCAACCTACAACACAGCTTTTTTTTTTCACTTCAGAAAACAACAACAACATAACCAACCCCTGCTTGTTCACAGGGCATCCCACTTCTCCAGTCTGAATAACAGTGGAGTATAGACGAAGCCCTTTGAAGGAGCTTGGGTACCAATACTATACTTCAGAAACCTAAAATGGAAAAAATAAATCTAAAGAGTGGATGGTCTGGTATTTGTTGATTATTTATTTATTTAAATAATGAAAAGAAGGGGGGAAGGCAGCAAGTGCTTCACCTGGCGTGTGTTTGTGGTGACTCATGGCAAGACTCTTCTGAGGGGAAAACCCACCCTCCCTTCTATCTCTAGGAAATTCCCTCTTCATGGGAACGAACACCCCAGCTCCCACGCTCACAGGTCTGGGGACCCGGTGGCTGGGGAAGTTGTGTCTGTCTCCCTACTTTAGAAGCTCCAAGCCCGAAGGCCAGCCAGGGCTTTCTCTCTAATCAGGGTGCATTTTCCAATCAGGGCGATTTTATGGAGGGGCTCAAGTGACTTCCTCCATTCCTGTCTCTGCCTTCATTTCTTTGCTCGCACAGAAACCCCTACAGGGGAGTTGTAAAGAAAACAGAGTACACGGAGGAGGAAGAGACTGCTTTTCTTCTCTTTCCTCCCTAAAGCCCCTCGTAAACATCCCACCCCATGTCGCCCAGCGCGCGGCCAGCGCTAAGCCTTGGCAGAGTTCTGACACAGCGCACAGGCCTTTTCTCCTCCTCTGGTCCTTTGAGGTTCGTCTCGCAGTCCAGGACTCTGTTCCCCTGCCAACTTGGTGGGAGTGTTTAGTGACTGGAAGGCTGTGGCCCGCTTTCCTCAGAGCTTCACACTTCATTTTTTCCATATCCCTGGGAACAGCAGCAAATATTTCACCAGCCTGGTTTGCTGGCTACCGCCATAAATCAGACTTAGGCCTCAAAAAAAATATCCAGGCCTGTCAGGGCCTTAAGCTTTATTTTCTGACTCGATCCCGTGGTAAATGAGAGCTTGTATTCTCCTTTAAAACTGTAAAGGGATTTTTAAGGATTGTCTCTGGAAGCCTGCCAGCCATGGGAGATACAATACAGAGCACGGAGCTGGTTAGGAGAAATTGGGAAAAAGTCTGAAGTTTGAAAAATGTCTTTTCTTAAAGGCTTTTCAATGAAATGAGAAACAGGGCTTAAATTTCATAAAGGTTTGAAAGAAAGAAAAAAGAGGGGCAGAGAGGGAGACCTGAGCCTTTTATGATAGAAACCTTAGGAAATGAAGGGGGATGCTCCTGCAGACACATGAGTTACATTTGTTGTATCACCCCCTTTTTCTCTGTGTGTATACACAGATCCTGGGGCCGTTCATTAGTCAGTTCCTGCCATCATTACTGGCTATATGACAGCAAGAACAAACAGACTGGACAGTTTTATGTGCTGTATATTAATTGCTTCATAATTTAAGCAGACAAACCAGGACAGTGAGGCAAGTCGGTTTGGAAAACCCCCTGCTTAAAATGCTAAGCAAGTTTGCAAGGTGCAGATCAGCCCCCAGCCTTCGCCCTGCTTGAGTAATCAAATCTTCAACTGCAAAGGCTCCTGGAATCTGAGAGACTGATGGTGGTGAAGGAGGTGGGTATTGCACCAAAATGCCAGGTTCCAGGAAATGTGGTAATTGGTGCCAGGGATCCTGGCTAAGATCGGTTACAGCGCCTAGAGAAACAGATCGTTGGGTTCGGGGGCTGTGTTCTGTTTTACTGAGGTGCATGTGTGATTCCAACAAGGTGTAAGTAACTGAAAGCCAACCCAACCTGCCTCTGCCTGCATCAAATCATTGCAATCGCTACGGTCCGGGATCTGGGGAGATGTGGGAAGTCAGGAGCCAGAGAAATAACTAAGAAAATGCTGAGTCTCTGTGGTTTCAAAGAGGGTTTAAATCAGATTGGGATGCTCAGTGATAGTAACCAGGTCATTTAGACAGTGTGATCCTGACAACAGTCAGGAGCGTTGAGCAGGAGGCAGGAAGGACCCGTGAGAGCACACGGCACTTAAAACTTGTAGGGTGGAAAGGAAAAGAAACGAGAAGCCGAGTTGTAGAAGATGCTTCCTGGCCTGGCTTTGCTGGGATAGCACGGATGTCTGTCCCACTAGTGACGTCATTTCTGTACATCTGTCCTTCACCTGAAGCTGGTCAGTTGCATTCAACCTTGGGTGTTCCCCAGGTGGGTATAACACTCTTCCTAGGTCATCTTCTTGAGGGAGAGCAAAAGAACCTGCCACCAGCTGTCTGGCCTGTCACAGTTTGAGCAGTGGTTTGATTCCAGTCCTGGCAAGTGCCCAGACTGGGTCAGTTTCTAAAACTCATGGCTGCTGACCTTCCTCGCTGACATCAAACTCTTCAGAGGGACAGGACGCCTAGTTAGCAGTGGGTGTGTGCTCTCCAGCCACCTCCCTCACCTCATACCTTCCACCTCCCACCTCAGTCGTCTCGAGAAGAACCTCCCACTGGGCCGCCAAGCCAGTGAGGTTTCTCCTACCTCGGATCTTTGCCTTCTGCCTAACATGTTATCTCCGTACGTCTGCAAACATGGTCCTCTAAGCAAATAACCGCCCTCCACCTGCTTGTGCGCGGTTCAAGAATGCTAAGATTCATTTTCAAGAAGTTTTAAGTATTTTTTTAAAAAAGGTGTATTTCATAATATGTAAAAGTTCAATGAAATTCAAGTTTCAGTGTCAATGAAGTCATATTGAAACATAGCCATGTTTTCAGTGTATGTGTAAGGATGCTTTTGCATATAACAGCGCAGGTGAGTGGGTGCCACAGAGATCGCATCACTTATGAATATTGATTATCTGCCTCTGTATGGAAAAGTGTGCCTACCCCTGTTGGAATTCCCCTGGCCAGCCACCCTCCCCACCCTGAGCTGAGTGTCACTCTCTCTCCATCAGATCACCCAGGGGCCTCCCAGGACACCTCTCTTACCTCGCACACACTGCACTTCCTCTTAGGAGGTGAATGTAGTTTTGCATACTGAATTCATTCTTCATGTTTTTCTCATTCCGACTACAAAGTGGCAAAGCCATTAGATGGAAAACTTAGAAAGTCATCCATCTGCCATAAATGTGCCCTAACTGAAAACTGGGTTAACCAACCCAACATGTTTGCAGTGCTTATCTGTAAGTACTGATATAACGGACAACTTTAGTACACTATTATTGCACTTTGTAAATTTCTATAATGTATATTTGCAGATGTTTGCTATGATGTATATGGTCTGAATTTTCTACAATACACAGTTTATAATGTATGAATGTTATTTTAATGGTGTTTTTACATTTAAAAAAATGTATTGAACATCTTTTTACATACAAGGCCTAAACTAAACCACCTTAGAAAATAAATATGTTTTGCATAGATTGGTTGATTTCTTGGGAAAGCAACTTGGAGTATTAGGGACTAATGCGTGTAAGCCTATGTCAGGAGGAGGGGGATGGCTCTGTGGGTGAAACACTTGCCACATAAGGTTGAAGACTTGAGTTCTGATAAGCAGAGCTCATCTAAAGCCAAGTGGCAAGGTAGGACATGTCTGTTATCTAATGCTCCTATGGAGCAATAGGATGCCAGCTAGCCTGGCCTGCACAGTGATGATCAATAAACAGCCTTGTCTCAAACAGGTGGAAGGTGAGGACCACCATTTGAGACTGTCTGTAGTGTCCTGGCACATCTGCATGGCCATTGAATTGCCAATGGCATGGGGAGGGTGTATACACACCAGGTCAATACAGGCCTGGCACAGCTGCATGGCCATTGAATTGCCAATAGCATGGGGGTGCATACACATCAGGTCAGTAACATCTGGTTCGCTCTGGAGTGACCTGACCTCAGAGGACTTAGGTGTTGTCTGATCTCCCTTACAATGGCAGAGCCACCTGGGCTGGACCGTTCCGCTGGTGTCACAACTTCCTATTCCCCCGACCTGGTAGTTTGTTTCTTGTGCCATTTGCCCAGCGGCAAATGAACAGGACAACAGACACCCTTTCCCCACGTCTCCGACACATTGAGAATGAACACTTCAGAAGCTGGGCCAGACTCTGGGTCCTCCAAAACCATCCTCACCAGGCATGAATGCAGGACTGAGTGACTGGAACTCTCACCGCGGCCAGGCCCAACCCTTCCCTAGCAGCATGCCTTCTAAGTACTGTGAGTCATCTGGTCCCTTCAATAACCAGACCAGTGGCTCTCAATCATCCGGGAGCTTTTCATACATACCAATACCTAGAACCCACCCACGGGAAACTGAGTCAGAATTCCCCCATCTGCTACACCAGGCTTGTCATACTGCGCTTGGAGACTAAGTAGGACATTTCTGGGGTGGAGGAGAGGGGTAGAGAGCTTGTCGCCTGACCACACCCCTCTGACCACATCTAAGTTAAAACCACAAACCAAGTAAACAGGTAGGGGAGGTGATTGAAAGGAAAGAGAGGGTAGAGGAAGAGGAGGGAACGTGACAAGTCCTATTTCATGAACACTCTTCCTCCAGCTCAAATCGCTCATTGCACATCAGACATGGTCTCTGCACAGTAGGGATCAGTTGCTGATGCTTTTGTGGGAAGGACCATGCCCTCCCAAGATCCAGGCTGCAGAGGCTGGGCCTCGCTCATGTCAAATATCACTTCTCTCTTCCCTTCTCCTCCTGGCCACCCGCATATTTCTCTCAGCTGCCCCCACAAGGCTCACACTCACATCACCACCTTGCCTGTGTTCCTTGGGGGTCCAGCACCTGTGGCAGCCACCCCATGTAAGGGACTTTTCCTCCTAAAATGCCACAGCTTCGGTAGCCCATTTTAGGGGTGGGCAGCAGGGTGGGCTACATCAGGAGGATGTGTCTGGTAGGAGAGTGTGCATGCTAGGGTGTTTCTGAGAAAGGAGGAAATGGGTACTGGGAGGTCTCGTCTCACACATTGACCAAAGTTGCAAAGAAACTGAAAGAACCCAGCTTCCATCCCCATTTTCCTCTTGAAACACCTGCCCTTCCCCAGCCAGGGCCCCTTTGCTTTCTCTCTTGAGCAACAATTAGATTTTATTTCATGCTAACTACAAAGTGTAGACCAGAGACTACTTCCCACGGGATCTCTTCAATTATATTCTGTCTGTAGATGGAAAAACTAGAGTGCAGGGAGATTAGACAGTTTGCCTCATACCTCCTGATTAGTATTGACAAAGAAGGGTTTGGATTCAGGCCCTTCTGATAAAAAAGCTAGAGTCCATGATCTCCTCTAGGTGCTGTAGGCTTTGTAGGTGGTACACTTGGTCTGTCAGTAAAGTTAGAATTAGTTCCCAAAGGATCTGACCCTTGTCAATCAAACGCACAAATACTCAGAACTGTGTATGCAACTGTGATGGAGATCCATGTGATCTAGTGTTTACAAGTCCAACTGTGATGAGGATCCATGTGATCTAGTGTTTACAAGTCCAACTGTGATGGAGATCCATGTGATCTAGTGTTTACAAGTCCATCTGTGATGGAGATCCATGTGAACTAGTATTTAGGAGTATCTAGACCCTTTGGATTTCCAGCCTCCAACTGTAGAGTGGAATATCGGTACTCCATAGAGTCATTGAAGAAATAGATTAGCAGACAGCCCAGTGGGAAAAAAAAAGCAGCATGCTGTATTCATTTTATTATTAATAGTACCATTGGAAATATAACTTCTGAGCCTTCATCCATCATACTGTAAGAAGTGAGAGGCCCAGCACCTACCACTGAGAGATCTCAGTGAACCACTGAGTGCTACCATCAGCTAATGGAATCACTGTCTTCTCGTTTGGAAAGTTCACTGAGGAAACCCAGTACCACTTCAAGGTGCCCTGGGTTATGGAATGACTGTTGTCTCTTCTTCTATTTGAGTACTTGAACTAAGGCTCAGCACAGTCTATCCCATGGATGAGAGGGTGAAGGAGAAGGGACCAAGCTATCCCAAACATATCCATGTAGAATGTCTGTAACTCCTGCTGTGGAAAATGCTTTTAGAGAGCATTAAGGATGCTATCGGAGTGTGTGGTCCTGTCCTGAAAAACCCCAGGGCCGGAGTCACGTTGCTTTGGTTCCTACCATACCTACACTAACTCACTGTATTATAAGCAAGTGATTTCCTCTCTCAGCCTTGAAGGTGGCCTATAAAGGTTGATACTGATAGTTAACTTCAAAGGATCTAGAACCATCTAGGAGTCAAATCTCTGGACATGTTTCTTGAAGGAGTTTCGAGATTGTGTTCACTGAGGTAGGAAACCTCATCCTCTCTGTGGGAAGTACCATTCCATGGGCTAAGTCCTAGAACAAATAAAAAGGAGAAGTGTGTGGAGCATCACCCCTCCCCCTGCGTGCCTGCAGAGGCCACTCTATCTGCTGTCTTTGGGCTCTCTGTACCATGGTGGATTTACCCTCAAAACACCCTCGGGGCCCAAAGATTTCACCATCTCTGAGCATCCCGTCCCTGGAACCGCACTGTGGGCCCAGGGAGGTGGTGCATCCCCTGTGTTTACATTACTTCTCCACTCTTCTTAGAAGTATAGCAACAAACTGTCTGTAGGTGAGGCCCAACTTTGCACATGGGTAGCCTTACTTGGAAGGCATCAACTCTAACCACTTGCTCCTTTAGATGGCATGCATGGCTCCTTGTTACAGCCTCTCATTTCCAATCACACCCCTGAGAGGGAGGAGCATCTCATCAAGCCAGAACACTAAAGCCATGTGAAGGGCTGTGTTTACCATGGTGCTGGCCACCTTTCTCACTTACAGAATGGCGATTCTGAGTACACACCATCAGACTCAGTGGGAATCTTTCCTGCCACTGTTGTTACGGGTCTTAGAAGTGAGTGAGCGATGGTGCCCAGGAGATGAGGAGGAAAATGAAAGATGAGAGTATAGAATTTAAATGAAGTTCCCTTAATGCTTCACAGTCCTATTATCCTACAAATAAGGGAAAGCGAGGCTGTGGGGGCTTTCTCAGCCTACCCAAGACCACAGGTATCACAGTCAGAACCCTACCATGATCCCCTCAGGGCTTCTGAACCCAAGGTGACCCAGGACCTCATTAAAAGTTCTTGCCCTGTCTTCTCTCTTCAACGGATAATTTAAAATAGAAATAATAAATATAACACCTCATTGTGTATAGGTAGCACCTTACTTCCAATAAATGGTGTTCTTTCAGCTTGGCCACACATGCTGCTCAGAACGGAAGTCTTTCCACTATGGACTCTGACGAGGGTTATCGACTGGAGCCCTGCTTCCAGCCCACACACACACACCAGCATCAAAGGCGTACTCAAAGAATCACTCACGACTCATGTCTGCAGAGCTCATATCTGCTCTAGGCCATTTCAGAGTGCTGGGCTCTTTTTCCTAAAAAGAAACCACACACACACATAATACATAGGCTATATATGTATGTAAAATTAATTTTCTCAAGAACCACAATGAAGAATTGCCTTTCTCCAGTAAGAATGATTATGATAAAAAATACAAAAAACAAAAACAAACAGACAAAACAAAACAAAAAACACCACCACAACAACGAAAAGCAAATGCTGGTGAAGATTTGGATAAAAGAGAAGGCTGGTACATTGTGGATGGAAGTGTAAATGACTATAGTCACTATGGAGAAAAAGCTTGTGTTAAAACTGCAAATTGGATTACCATCGGATCCAGCAAACCCTTTACTAAGTATCTCTCCAAAGCAATAAAAATCAATGCATCAGAGACACCTTCTCTGCTATGTGTATTACAGCACAATTTGCAATAGCCAAGAGACAGGAACACCCTCAGAGGCATCAGCTGATGGGTGGATAAGGAAATGGGACATAATGGAATACTGTTTAGTCACAGAAACAGTGAGGTCCTGCCATTGCTGTTGGAAATCACTGTTAAGTGAAATAAGCCAGGCATGAAAAGACAAGGTGTGGAATCTAGAGAGTTGATTTCACAGACACTGATAGCAATTCTACATGGGACCACAGGCTCTTCTGATAACAGTAGTAGCAGAATAATAGCCTTGTTAGAGTAACTACCATCCAATGGTTTCTACAAGGGAACCATTTATGTCCAATATCTTGTCCTTCACAGTAATCTTAATGGTATAGGAGTTATTCCAGCTTTGTTGATGATAGTAACTAAAAACTAAACACACAACTCATCCAATATTGAAATGCAAAAAAAGAAATCTTGCCTTTTGAGCAATAGGATTTCAAAAGAGACCACCAGATTCGATAAAATAAAAAATTATTTTAAAAATATATTAATGGGCTAGAGAGATGTCTCAGTGATTTAACACTCGATGTTCTTGAAAGGGACCTTGGCTCAAATCCCAGCATTCACACAGTGGCTCACAAACAGTTCTCCAGTTCCAGGGGACATGATGCCCCTTTCTGGCCTCAGGAGGCATCAGGCACACACATGGCATATATACATACATGCAGGCAAAACACTCATGCATATAAAATAAAAATAATTATTCATTAAAACTTTAAGAGAGTGTTTAAAACATACTTATGTGAGTGTGATCAATCTAGCTAAAGAGAAAAAAAAAACATAATTCCTTGAGTCTCAAAATGACCAGAAATCCCAAACCCAGAGTTATCACACAGTGCTAGAGCTAGCATTTCCCACATAGAAGTATAAAACCTGAAGTCTGCCATAAATATAAAAAAAGAAAAGAAAAATCACTTCGAGATGGTTGAAGGGCATCACTCAAAAATGAGCGAGCGTGGAAAACACCTATCCTGTGGAACAAGAAAAAGGAAATGCATGCCTGGGTTGGCCCTACCTCTGCATAGAGAAGAAAAAGATAAAAAAAATCCCCCTTTTCTTTCTAATTACAGATCTGCACTTTTATGAGTTTGGGGCCTTAACATACACAAACCAGTGTGGCTGGAAGGAAACCCTGAAAATTTAAATCGGTTCCAAGTTTGTGAAACCCTCAGGCTCTGGCAGAGGCAAATTCCAAACTTCTCTGGAAGCAAGTACGTCTAAACAGGGTCTCAAGAGAATTCCTACAGATTAAGTTGCGAAGAAAATGAGTTCAATTGCGAACAATCAGTAAACACACAAGTAGATAAGCCACCCTGAGAGAGACAACAGAAGCAGACGCTAGCATCAGACCTCCAGAAACCCAGCACTCCAGTTCATCAACAGAACATGAGCTTGGCACACTGCATATGTTCAAAGATATGAGAAAAGATTGAACTACAAAGAAAATCGGGGATTTTCTAGCTATCCATGTTTGAAAAGGGACCAAGTAGAAATCTGAACTCTTTTTTTAAGAGTTGGTAAATGAAATTAAAAACTAAATTATTTGACTAAAGATTGACTGATAAACTAGAATATTGACGAAATTATATGGATTCTGACAGTGGGACGAGGCGGCAGTGGGAACTATGGACATGGTTTGGAAGCCTAGAAAACTGAGTGATAATTCTCTGTAGGAAACAATAAGGGGTGTGGAGAGAAGCAGTACTAAAAAAGACAAAGACAAAGAAATCTCTGGAATTAACTCAAGACGCCAGCACACAGAATGAGAGAGCTCAGAAAACAGCAAGCAAGAAAACTGTGAAAGAAATTCTCTCTGAGATAGACCGCAGTAAAACTGCGGAGCCAGGAAGTAAAGAAGTAAGAAGAGCGTCTGAGAGAAGAGGCAAGTTGTCTGAACGAGGCTCAGGAGCCAACAGGGGAATTCTCAAGGGTAGCAGGCAGGGGAAAGTGAAATCAGTAACAATCCAGAATGATTAAAAAAAATGCCTTTCAAAAAAGGAGCAGGAACTAAAGACTGAATTTGTGCATTTTAGAAAGAAGGAAATGATCAATGAAAATAGATCTGAAATGCAAGTAAAGCAATAAATAAAGATAAAAGTAGCATATGGAGGAAACCAAACAATAATAATGCCTAACTCTAACTTACGGATAAATTATATATATACATTGTGTGTGTGTGTGTGTGTGTGTGTGTGTGTGTGTGTGTGTGTGTGTGTTCTTCTGTGTGGGAGTATGTGCACATGAGTGCAGATCCATGCAACACCAGAAGCAGGCACAGGATTCCCTAGAGCTGGGGTTATAAGCTGTTGGGATCTACCCAATGAGGCTGCTGGAAACTGAGCTCCAGGTTTCTGTAAGAGCATCTAGCACCAGATGATAAATTTCAAGAATCAAGAAAAAATTCAAGTACTGGAAACATCACATAAGCAATCCCAATTAAGAAATCTGTGTTTCTTGTATTGGTCAGGACCATAAAACTTTAAATTCCATTATTTTAAACATAAGGATGAAGTTTTACGTGACTCAGTAGAAGAAGCTAGAATTCATGAGGTGGAGGGAATCAAGATAGAAGGTGGAGTAAATGGAAGCAAAAATGCAGAAGGAGAATAAGCAAAAGGAAACAGGAAAGGGATAATTATTATCAGAAAATAGAAAATGCAAAACATGAATCCAAGCTGTTCGGTTATTACAAATCATGGAAGTTAACTAACAGAGGCGCTGAGACTTTAGCTTACCTTGGAAAGAATAGTTGGTCCAAGCTGAGAAGTAGAAACAAGGCTCGGAGGGTAACCCAAGCATTACCAAGTCACAAGGGGCTTGAGAAGCTTCAATGAGGGGCTACTCAAGGGTAAAGGCTCCTAACGCCCAGTGTGGCAGCCTGAGTTTGATCTCCAGACCCCATGCAGCCAAAGGAGAGAGCTGACTCCAGAAAGATGCTCTCTGACCTCCACATATGTGCTGTAGCGTGTGTATGACCACACACACACACACACACACACACACACACACACACACACACACTAAAACAATAAATATTTTTTCTAAAAACTGTCTAGCTAAAGCGGTTGGTTTTTGATTTTACAGTTTGTACTGTTGAAGCGTGGAATAAGAAAGTTTTGTTTTTCACTCTAAGACTTGTGTTTGTATTATTATTTGAATGATTTTTTCATATTCATGTGTTAAAATTACAAAATGTTTTTAAGTTGGCCATCATGGTGGTTCATGCCTTTAGTCCCAGCACTCGGGAAGCAGAAGCAGGTGGATCTTTGTGAGGTCCAGGCTAGCCTGGTCTACAGAGCAAATTGCAGGCCAGCCAGGGCTACATGGTGAGACCCTCTCAAAAATAACTTTAGTTTTGAATTTAACAACAACAAAAGACTGTTGATTTGAAAATGTGTATGCATGTGTGTATGTGTTAAATTCATACCGGTTAATTAAATGTTAACTAACATTATTTATCTATGCACATACGTACTATTTGAATTGGGGAACAGTAAGTTTGGTTTTACAACTGAAACTAGACAGTGAGATACTATAGATTTTTGAGAAAGGGGAGACCGAGAACAAAATGCCATTTGAGAAATAGTTTCCTATGGATTGAGAGTTCAGGAGACAAGGTCTGCTCCTGTGAAAGGCCCGTTCTGCACATTCTGGGGCATTCACACCGAGGAGCAACACCTTCCCCAAATCTTTCCTCAAAGGCTTTTGCAGAACAGAGGCTGAGCCCCACTTAAGCCTTTGAAAGGTTCCTACATATATAATAAGTCAACATGAATCAGTTTGATTAGAGACCTTCCCCGGTCCCAACCCATCACACAGGAGGTTCTGTGGTAACCTGTGCTTTCGTATACATCTTGGGGGAAAGGAAAGAGACACCTCAGGCATGCTCTGGGCTCTCACTGGGGCCAGCAAGGGTGCCTTCTGTGTCCAGGAGTTAGATGTCATGAGATCCGAGGCGACAAGCGGCTGAGGAACCAGGAAGCATGCTTGTCATCGTTTAGGGTCTCCATCATGGTGTCCAAACTGACCACTGCCTAGACCATCTAGAGCTCCGTGTGACAGCACACGTCACTTAGCCTTAGTTTTCTGGTATGTTCTTAACCAGAATTCTCTCTTTTTTTCTCCCATTTGTGGTGTGTGTGTGTGTGTGTGTGTGTGTGTGTGTGTGTGTGTGTGTGTGGCATGTAGGGCACATACGTGTAGAGACATGTTTGCATGCGCGTGGACACTCATGTGTATGAGTGAGTGTACTTGTGGAGGCCCGAGGTTGGTGTCAGGACACATTTTCCATGCTCTACCTTACTCACTGAGGCAGGGTCTCCCCATCAAATTCAGAGTTGGCTGAATGGCTACCTTCACCAGCCAGCTTGCCTCTGACTCCTCAGGCTGAAGTCACAGGTGGGTCACTCCCAACATTTACATGGGTTCCAGGGATTCAAATTCAGGTCTTTCCACATGCACGGTCATTGCTTTAACCACCGGGCTACCCCCACAGCTCCTGGACTCCTCTCTGGTTAGCCCTTGTGCTTGGCTAATCTGCTCCCTGGTTCCTTATAAAAGTTTGATAGGTGCAAGTCCTGTGAAATGACCGTGCTCCTGGCGCACACGGGGAAGGTGACCTTCACTGGCTTTGCTTCTTGAGGTGGTGCTCCGACATGCCCAACCCTGAACTCCAGTGTCTGCGCTGGCCTAGACTTAGATTCCACCAGGAAAGCCGTCGATGCCCATGGAGCCGACCCACTCTCCCCCACATAGCTGACCCACATCACTGGCCTATCTGGCAGCACTAAAGAACCGTGTTACAGAGTCAGGGATGGAGAGTTCCCTATATTCCTGAAGACAGTTTGTCTTCTTGACAAACTACTTTTATTTTTATTAAAGCCAATCCTTCTCTCTGTTTTCTCATGGTTAAGTTTCTCCTCTGTCCCCTTCAGACTCAGGCTATAGATAGGAGTCTCTTTGTTCTGTATCCTCTGGGTAATGGTTGCAGACGTAAACCAGGAACGAGAGGCCTCCTCACATCTTCCATGTCTCTCGGTCGGCTCTCCACAAGTAGGCAGTCGTGCAGACAAACAGACTGGTTTGTTTGCCTTGCCTCTGAAGCCACAGTTTCTTCCACCAAATGTTTACACATTCCACCATCTCAAGAACCCCAGGACCCAGAGTGATGGTATTTTTATATCTGTTGGAACATGTGCACATAATGTGCTTGGTTAATTGGAGTAATTAGTAGTCTTTTCATTCCAAGGCCGTTGCTGAAATTAAAACAGGGCTGTTGTTTTTGTTAATGGACTAACTGAAGAATTCTTGTTTGGAAAGTGATTCAGGCCTGATGGACATAAAGGGCTGGCCTGCTAGGCTAGGGTCCCAAGGATCCGGACACCTTTGAGGTCAGTGCCCAGCTGCATGGAGTCCCTCCACATTTCACTCAATGATCACTAAACACAAGGCAGTATAAAGACTCTCTCAGATTAGAATCCTTCAAGAATGAAATGAAAGCCCATTGGTGACTGTATCCAGATGATAACGCTAAACACAGTTTCTTCCCATGAAAACCAGGAGTAAGGTTGCCCTAGCAACACAATGCCTCGATGATACATAGCTTCTTCTTTTTTTTTTTTTTTCCAGCATGCTCACGGGGGTAAGGGGTCAGAGTGGTGGGGGCTCATTACTCAATCTCTTGTGTGTTTCACTTCAACCATGAGGTGGGGGGAGCACTACACCGAGTAGATGAAGTAACTATCGCCAGAGAGCTCATAAACACTTGCCCGAGGGCAGCAGGCCGTACATGGGGCCATGCTTGACCCAGATCTTCTTCAGAACCCTGTTCACTGTGCCAACCACACTGGCAGATGTTCCTTCTGGCCAGCCACAGGATAGGTTGGTAGCATGTGAGCGCAGGTAGCAGACCTGGGAGGGGCGGAGGAGAGAGCTGCCCTAGAGTGTGGGCAGGTGTCCTGACCTGGAAGGCTGCCTGGTAGCTACAGAAGCCCCAAAGGGTCATTGCCTCAATGCTACAGCTCAGTCCCTGCACCTCAGGTACAGGAGTGCCTGCCACCAATGAGCTCCAGGGCTGGTGATCAACGGACTTGGTTGTGATGGAATTTTCCAGGAGACATTTTACTAGCTCCTGGGCTGCAAGGCCGGCTGCTGTGGTCTACAGTCTGCTGTGATGGCTGGTGTTTTGGCCCTATCTGTTACTTAAGCCACGGGCACAGATGGGTCTCTCATTCCCGCCTGTTGCTTCCTCTACCTCCCATTTCTGTTACCCTCCTCATCTTCCCTGCGGGGTGATGGTAACTGTTCTCTGTAGTGTCCTTTGCCCATGTTCCTGACCCCTTTGTTCAGGTAGCCATTTCACAGCTGGCTTTTCACACAGGAAGAGCTGGGTTTTCATTGAGAGCAAGCGTTTCCGTGGGCCCTAGTGCCCACCTGGAGCTACGGCAACCTTTTCTGGGATGAGGTTCCAAGGAAAGCCTTTGGAGTGTGGATTGACATGCATTTTGGGTATCAGGTTCTATGGGCAGAAGAAGAGGAAGCTTCCCCATTTCCAAGGTCTTTACGTTCTAAAGGCAGAGAATGGGTTGGGGAAATGGATCCATTGGGGAAATGAAGCAGAGACCTGATATCAGAGCCACAGCACAGACATAAATGCTGGGCTGTATGTAGCAGCCACCCTGTATTCCAGTCACTCAGGAGGCAGGAGGCAGGGGAACCCCTGAGCAAGCAGGCCATCTAGACTAGCCACATCCTCAAGATCCAGGTTCAATGAGAGACCTTGCCTCCATATATCAGACGGTGAGCCATCAATAAACCTCCTATCAAGCTCTGACCTTATGTGCATGCACTCACACGTCCATGAACACCTCCACAGACACCCGTACATCCACATATGCACATACATATGAACTTGCATAGATTCAAACACACTCCACACACATGCAAAAAAAAAAGGAGTCAGAGGAATAGCAAAGCTGAAGAGCTGCATTTCAGATCAGGAGTGTATGATGCTAAACCTTTCTCAAAGCCCTTACCCTAGGCCACACTATGCCCAGGTATAGTGTGCAACAGCTTGCTCGGGAAGCTTCCTAACTCCTCTCCCGGGCACAGTGAGAGCCAGGGATTACTATCAATGTGTACCAATGGCACGTAGTATGGTAGTCAAACTGTGGGTGCCGTGAACTGGCTGGCTCCAACTGGACTAGAAGCAAGTTGGAAGAAAGACACAACCATTCTCCACAGTAACTAACGAGGCAATGAAAACACAGGGTGATCTGGAGGCTAGTTTAGACCCAGCCTACCCCTGTACTTGTCATAGACAACCTTGGCACCTGCCTTGCCTTAAAAGGAGAAATACACAACTAAACACAATCTTGAAAACGGCCTGTGGTCACCAACATCACGATTTGGTTGCTATGGAAGCTGACGTCTCAAGACTGAGAGAGCTGGACACAGTGGCTAGCTTAGTCGAGACAGAGTGGTGGTCATATCCTGCAAACTGGTAGAGAAGGTCACCCAGCCTCCTACATTGAATCAGAAGGCTCCCTAACTTTGTAGAGCATCCCTTTCTCCTCCTCAGCCTGCTGACTTTGGTCACAGCGGTTGGCACACAGTGGTTGCCTGGGCTATTGGAGTTAGGAAGAAGGGTATGTCTATGCCTCTTCTTCTGCATGCTCTCTTTCTCTCACTGCTGCTGTGTGGTGCTAACAGGTGTCCAGCCCATGCATCAGAGGAGGCTTCCAGACAAAATTCACTGAACAATAGTAGGAACACGGGTTGAACCCCCAGAATGCCATAACTCAATAGGGAAGGTGCATGCTGCATGTGTATCTGGCTCACTCTGAGGGGTTCCTGTGGCCAGAGATCTAAGCTTAGCCTCAGGCTTGTCCTAGTGCTGAGCATACTCCACTACCCAGGAATGCATTTAGAGCAGGGTGTTTCTAAGGCACCCGCTTCCATTATTCACACGTGACCCTCTCATTGGGGCCTGGATCTCATAGCTTGTTACTGAGAGGCTCATTATGTAGCACTCAGATTCTTCACATCTCAAATCCTTTCTCATTTCAGACCCAACCCTGCTGGCTTGTGTTTCAAGAGTTGCTGTCCGTTTCTGGGGATTCAAAGGCCAAAGCTCATACTTTGGGGTGCACTTTATCCACAAAACCATATCCCCAGCCCCCAACTTCTGCATTGAACCCAACTCCTTGACTCTGTGAAGTTCCTTCCAACTTTTCCTATATGTCTGCAGGCTCTTTCCTCCCAACAGGGATCTAGAACATTAAAAGGCTTCAGACTTTGCCACACTCCTCTTTAGCATAGAGTGTGAACCCTCCGTGTTTTTGGCTTTCTTTACTTTTTCAGTTGCTTTTTATGTTCGTGTTTGGCTTGTGAAATGTTGTATTCCGTTCTGAGTCACCAGGCAGTTCTGACATCAATTCATTGCAGCCAAATTACATTGAACTGAGGGCCTAGGCCGGGATCAGCATCTATGGACTCTAAGATTGTAGAAAATTCCACCCAGCAGATCGCCAGCTGTACTTGACCAATATGCAAGGTCCTTAACCAGTCCTTCATTTTACAAACAAAACTCCTTGTTAGAACTCTCTTCTTCATCATCTCCATCCCCTAAAATATCAACCATCTAATGCTATTGTCCTCACCGTTTGTGGTTCTACTGTAGGCTCAAAAGTTATGTAAAGTCTCCAGGATCTCCCGCACCACCTCTGCAAACGAGGATGGTCTTCAGCTCTTTGTAAAAGCAGAAAGCTGGGCTGCTCCAGAGCCAGCTGGCAGCAACCTGTAACAGCCTGTAGGGATTGAACTTGGCCATGGTGGGGGTATTTGCATCACTAAAGTGGATAAATACTACACACAACATATTCTCTCTTCTTCCTTTATTTTTAGGGATGGCTTTTGGGAAACATTTGTAGGTGTGATGAAAACAGCCGGCTGTCAAGTTTACCTGACAGGCCCTTACAAAACCGACCTGTTTACCACTCATTCATCATTTTGTTCTCCCTGGGTCATTTAATCAGGCTAGACACCAGAGCCAAGTTTCTCTCTTTCTCTCTCTCTCTCTCTCTCTCTCTCTCTCTCTCTCTCTCTCTCTCTCTCTCTCTCTCTCTCTCTTTCTCTCTCTCTCTCTCTAAAAGTCCCTACCCAGGACCCAACATGGACCAGACTCCCCTTATTTCACTAGACCTCAAAAACAACTACCAGAACTTTACTCGGAGGAATTTGCCCCTTGTGAGAACTAGCATATATCACAGAGACACGGAGGGTTCACACTCTATGCTAAAGAGGAGTGTGGCAAAGTCTGAAGCCTTTTAATGTTCTAGATCCCTGTTGGGAGGAAAGAGCCTGCAGACATATAGGAAAAGTTGGAAGGAACTTCACAGAGTCAAGGAGTTGGGTTCAATGCAGAAGTTGGGGGCTGGGGATATGGTTTTGTGGATAAAGTGCACCCCAAAGTATGAGCTTTGGCCTTTGAATCCCCAGAAACGGTATAAAAGCCAGCTAGGTATTAAAGCCACCTATAATCTTAGCACTTGGCAGGCAGATGCAGGGGATTCCCAGAGCAAGCAGGCTAGCTGGACTAGAAGAAATTGGCTCTGGGTTCAACCAGAGATCCTGCCCCAATAAATGAAGTGGAGAACAATGGAGAAAGATGGGGTATCGCCTTTGGGATCCTACAGGCATATGCACACACGCACCCATGCATATGCAAACACACACATACACACACACACACACACACACACACACACACACACACACACACGTACCCATGGAAAATAAAAGTACAAACTGTCAACTTCCCAGGCTCAGTGGTTGACATGCTTCCCTCCCTAAGTTTTACGGAGGCCTCTCCTCCCTAACACAGACTCTCGATGTCCTCTCATTGCATTCCACATTTTAGGTGGAGGTGTAAAGGACAGAGCTATGCAAGAATGGCCGGAAAGAAGGAAGAGAAAGGCAGAGAGATGGAGGATGGGGGAACCCAGCCAAGTCACAGAGTAGAAACACAGGACAGGGTCAAAATAAGGACAAGAGTAAGCCCGGGGCTGGGGAGGCCAGAACACGCAGGCTGGTGACTCTGCCTTGCACTTTGTACCACAGGTTCTCTCAGCTCAGAGCCCTTTGTGCCTCCCTGAGAAACTGGATCCTGTAGCTCTCTGTGACCCAGGTCACTAGCTTTGCACCTAAGTCCCCTTGGTCACCCTCAAAACCATCTCCTATTTTCTCCTTAGATGTTTCTAAAGGGTCCTCTGTCTTCTCAGACATCCGAGTTTTTGTCCTCATAGAGCTGTGTCCAGTGGACTACACAAAATTAAAAGATGGAGATGGCTGGAGAGACGGCTCAGCAGTCAGCACCAGCTGCTCTTCCAGAGGACCTGGGTTCAATTCCCAACACTCACATGGTGGCTCACAACCATCTGTAATGCCAGTTCCTAGGGCTCGGACACCTTCTTCTGGCCTCCACGGTGCCAGGTACTCACATGGTACACAGACATACATGCAGCCAAGACACATGTACTCATAAAATAAAATCAGTGTATCCTGGTTTAAAACTAAGCTGGAGAGCAATAGAGGAAGACAATGTCTTTGGCCTTCTTGTCTGTGCGCATGCACCTTGATTTAACCCTAGAAATGTTGTTAAATGATATTCCAATTTGCTTCCCTGCTACAGTGATAAAACACTGACCGAAAGCAACTTCAGAGAAGGAAGTGAATTTCAGCTTACACTTCCAGTTTACAGTCCATTATGGAAGAAAGAGCAGAAACTCAAGGCAGGAACATAGAATAGAAACCGTGCAGGAAGGCTGAGTGTTGGTTCACTTTCTTCATTGCTCAGCTAACTCTTAATAAGAATAGCCCAGACCCACCTGCCTAGGGATGGTGCCACCCACAGTGGGCTGTATTTCCCATGTCTATCACCAATCTAGACAGTCTCTTATAGTCATGGCCACAGGCCAATCTGGGAAGTTCTCTAACTGAGCTTCCTTCTTCTGAGGGGACTCTATGTTGTGTCAACTTAACAATAAAAACTAATCTAAACAAATAACCATAAAGAATATTCTAGAACAATGTAGAAATTTAACCTATAACATTAAATTTACATTTAACTTAAACTATTACTCCTTATTATATTTACTTAGTACTTATAATTTATGTATTATTATTTATCAAGTATTGTAATTCTAAAAAGTACTTATAGTTATCAGAAATAGTAATTTAATATTACTTTGCATAGTAGTGTTTTATTTTAATGACTAAGTAATAGTGGGTAAGATTGAATATTTAGGTGTAGGAACTAGTGGAGAGTCCATGTACATCAACTGTCAAACTTCATCCTGTTTTTCCAAATCTAAGAAAAGTTTAAAATGAAAAGTTGAATTAAAAATAATGTTACAAGAGGAACTGAGGTAGCTCAAGCTACACACAGCCCTCAGTCTGACAGACACAGTCCTCACAGTCTGACAGACACAGTCCTCACAGTCTGACAGACACAGTCCTCACAGTCTGACAGACACAGTCCTCACAGTCTGAAAGACACAGTCCTCAGTCTGACAGACACAGTCCTCAGTCTGACAGACACAGTCCTCACAGTCTGACAGACACAGTCCTCACAGTCTGACAGACACAGTCCTCACAGTCTGACAGACACAGTCCTCACAGTCTGACAGACACAGTCCTCACAGTCTGACAGACACAGTCCTCACAGTCTGACAGACACAGCCCTCAGTCTGACAGACACAGTCCTCACAGTCTGACAGACACAGTCCTCAGTCTGACAGACACAGTCCTCAGTCTGACAGACACAGCCCTCACAGTCTGACAGACACAGTCCTCACAGTCTGACAGACACAGCCCTCACAGTCTGACAGACACAGTCCTCACAGTCTGACAGACACAGTCCTCACAGTCTGACAGACACAGCCCTCACAGTCTGACAGACACAGTCCTCAGTCTGACAGACACAGTCCTCAGTCTGACAGACACAGTCCTCAGTCTGACAGACACAGTCCTCAGTCTGACAGACACAGCCCTCACAGTCTGACAGACACAGTCCTCACAGTCTGACAGACACAGTCCTCAGTCTGACAGACACAGTCCTCAGTCTGACAGACACAGTCCTCACAGTCTGACAGACACAGTCCTCACAGTCTGACAGACACAGTCCTCACAGTCTGACAGACACAGTCCTCACAGTCTGACAGACACAGTCCTCACAGTCTGACAGACACAGTCCTCACAGTCTGACAGACACAGTCCTCACAGTCTGACAGACACAGCCCTCACAGTCTGACAGACACAGTCCTCACAGTCTGACAGACACAGCCCTCAGTCTGTCCCCTGCTTCCTCCCCAGTGTCCCCTCATGCTGAGCCTGCTCGCTCACTACACTCTAGGCAGCTCACACATCCCTGGTGCTTCTAGAGCCCAGCATAGGCATTGTGGTGGGGAAACCGGTAATAATGGAGATCCAATAAGGAATATAAGTTTGCTCTGTGTTAGAACCATAAAAAGAAAACCAAGGTCTACACTTGCCCTGGGATCTCGGGCGTGTGTGAAGTCTGTGGTCTAAGACAGTTCTGCCTGAAGCTGCAGCTCATTCTCTCTCCCTCTTCGGGTCTCCACTGAAGGACGTCCTCTTCAAGAAGCACTTTCTGGGCTGAGACTGTGACTCCATGGGAGAGGACCTGCCTTGCCTTCACACAGCCTGAGTGTGATGCCGGCACCCGAATTTCACAACCAACCCCGTCCCCTTACACTCCCATCTCACACAGTATCTTCATCCACTCCTTCCACCCTCTGCCTTGTCCTGTTCACACCACGCGCTTGTTACACCTTGACGTGACGCTGCCTCTTTTGCTACGCTCTTCCTTGCTGACTCCCGGTATCTCCCCCCCCCGCCCCCAACATCTTGCGTGGAATGCAGAAACGGGTGAATAAGTGGATTACTCTTTCTATATTCAGCTGGCTTTCCTCACACCCAAGTATGCATCATCATCAGTTACCTGTCCGTGTATCTATATCCCCGATCACACTTAGTTATGGTAAATTACTCCTGATTTACTAATTCAGCCTGAGGATAATTCCAGGCACCACAGACACACCGGTCCCTCTTTGGACAGCGCGGTGAGAGGCTGTGTTGTAATCCTGGCTCTTCCACTCGATGTTTATAGAACTGTGGCCAAGCGGCTCCGCCTCTTGGAACTTTTATCCCCCTACTGGTTCCATCTTTGCCAACCTTACCTTGCGAGATGATCCCATTAAATAAGATGGACCATGTGAATGCTTTTTAGTTCATAAACTGCCACATACTGTGGAAATGTGCCTTATTATGTTACCTCTGAGAAAGACGTGGAGAAAAACAAATACTTCAGGTGCCACTAAAAACACGAACTGAACTCACAATAGTGTGCTATAAAATAGAGTTCCCTCTACACTCGCTAAGCCACCACGGTGTGGTAGAATGTACCAGATGGAAAAGGATGGAAACGTTTCTTACCCGTGGCTCAGGGACAGTTGAGATTAGCGCCTGTGATTCGTGGCCTGCATTTTAAATTTCATTGAGTTTTACTCCATTTTATTAAAAGTTGAATGGTTGCATGTGGCCAGAGGCTACAGTATTGAACCCCACCAAAGGTACTGTTTCTACAGAAAACTCCCTCCAGCCCTAACTGTGGGGAGAGTCGATGTTGCAAGTCTCGGGAAGTCCAATGGTAGAAGTCTTATAATTTTTTAGAGCCAAAGAAATTTGCGGACTGTTGTGGACTGTCAGAAGAGAAAGGGAGCAGAGGGTGGCTGGCCAGGTTGATTCAGAATCTGCTGTTTTGACTTTGAGAGGAGATATTTAACCCCCTTGAGCCCAGATCTCTAACTCTAGACTAGGAATGATACCTCACAGGCTTGTTCCAAGGACTCAAGGACAGGATGTGTCTCACAGGGTGCCTGACACACAGCAAGCTCTAAACCTCCAATTCCCTACCTCTCCACACCCTTCTATCATTCAAAGGTCAAAGCACAGTGGTTTGTGTTTCTGGCCACAGACCATGCTGCCACCGGGGCTATCTGTTCATACTTGGGGCATCATTTCAGCTGCTAGTGGCCTAGCCTGCCAGCCTGGCTCACACCCAACATCCCTCCCTCCACTTAGGCTCCTGGGTGCCCTGACTGCACCCGATACTGCTCCAAAGATCTCTGAAGACTTCAAAACCTCCACTCTAGATTCAATACAAATAGCGTTCCTTCTGGGTATGTACACAGGTGGGAAAGGCTGGAGGGTGGGACCCAGCCTCTTCCTCGACACTGGCCACTCATCTCAGGTCTTAGGGAGATGTTCGTGCACCACCCACATCTCTGATGTGGCTAGAAAAAAAATCCACAACATCTAGTTCAAGGCTCTTAAGAGCAGGGTCTCCTCCTGTCTGCTGAGGAAGACCCACAAAGCAGGTGATGGCGGTTCCAGGTCCCACATGTGGAAAACAGAAAACCCAAGCAAACCCAGAGAACCAATCAACCAATCTCTAAATCCCATCTCCTAGACTGCCCCTCCCATGGAAGCAGCGTGAGAGCATTCGCTGGTCATGTTCTCTCTGCTTACAGTAAGTGACCATTCAAAAGTATGGCAGAAAATTCTCTAACACTCCTTCTTTCAGAGGGAAGACGCCTCTTCATGACTGTGGGTAAGCATGTGACTGCTTTGACTAGTTTAGTATGGAGAAAGCAAGCCCAGGTGGCTTCTGAGGTGCTGTGGTGGGGTTGGGTGGGACATTTGTTCCAGGGGCTCATCATGGAAGCAGTCAAATGACTCAGGGAAGGCTTTCTGCCAGTATGCCATCTGTGACCATTCTTCAGGCATTTCAGCACAAATGCCTGGCAGTGAAGGAAGACTCCTCAGAAGATTCTAGTCTCAATGTTTCTAGCTACTGTTTCTCCTTCTTCTTCTTCTTTCTCTCCGTCTCCATCTCCATCTCCGTCTCTCTCTCTCTCCTCTCTCTCTCTCTCCTCTCTCTCTCTCTCTCTCTCTCTCTCTCTCTCTCTCTCTCTCTCTCTCTCTCTCTCTCTCTCTCTCTCTCTCTCTCTCCAGGTGTGCTTAGGAATGTATGAAAGCTTGATGACAGCCGCAGGAGTCATCCTCAGGAATGTCACCCACCTCCTCTGAGACAGCCTTTCTCTAGCCTGAAGCTCAGCATCATCTAGACCCAGCTGGGGATCATCTGCCTCTCCAGTGCCAAGATAACAAGCACCAATATGCCTAGCTTTATAAACAAATTGTGGGTGCTGCAGAGAGAGCTGAGGTCTCCATACCGAAGAGCACTTACATTCCTACTGTGAGTGTTCAAATCTGTGACCCTCAGAACCTGTGAGCACGATGGATTGTTCTCTTGAGTGGTTTGTCTCATAGGAAGAAAAAGGAAAACCTTGGGACTCTATCTCATAGAATCCAGGCCCCATGATCCTCTGCTCAACAGGAAAGCTGAATTCCACAGACCAAAATGCCCTTGTCTCTTGGCAGTCTCCTTCTTCCAGGCGTTACCTGTAAGGGGAGGCAAAGTTGGCCATACGTAAAATTACCCGCAGTAGAATTGACCATGGAGGGAGAGCCAGCCAGGAAGGACAGACTTTCTACTTTTTTAACTTTATTGTTCAGAACGTTGCCCTTTAAAATAATGTTTTACCCAAAATACAAAGTGCTTCACAGAGAGGAAGCGTCTCGTGCCGTTTGGGAGATTCTTATGTTGATATTTGTTACTATTTAATTGGCCTTACTGGCTTGCTTATTCCTTCAATGTTTGTCTGTTTCTTTAGCTAACATGTCCCCTTCTGGTCACCCCACATTCCTTAGGGTCATAAGGAGTGTATTAGATCCAAGGTCACTTGACGACTGTGATAGACATCCTTTAGGGCCTTACACATCTCTGAAGCAAGCAGAAGAGCCTGGAATAGGGAGGGACCTGCCATGATACCAGTTAAACTTCTACAGTTAATCTCAGCATTGGTGATCTCAGTGTGGTCACTTATAAATTGGGTTTAATGATCTCTAAGGTTTCCTTTTGTAACATTTCAGAAAGAAGTCAACATTGATAATGTGCTTATTCTACAGCAAGTGCCCCATACCCCTTCGAGATCATTTCATGGATTTCTTAAGGGGCAAAAAAGAGTCTTGAGGACCGCCATGCCTTTGCCCTTCTGAGGAAAGTGAGGCCCGTTGAGATGAGGACCATGGGGGGGGGGCTGTGCAGTCTGCACAGGCACCCCCAGGGGATGCTGACTCCTCTCTGCAGTGTTCCCCATACCTTGCCCTCCGAAGCTTCCAGAATCTCGTTCTTTGGCCTGCAGTCTGCCACGGTTATAAGGGAGGGTACAAACTACATTCCATTGTGCTGTCATCAGATGCTTAGAGCGGCAAGGAACAATAGCCTCTTTCTCTGGACAGTCTCCCTCCACTTTCCAGAAAAGGTGGCTCTTGGACCCTGCCGAGTCTCTGAGTGACAGCCAGCCAGCCGTGCCAACCCCCGCTGCCTCTGGGTGCCCTGGGCATTTCTAGAGGAATCCTGCCACCCAGCTCTTCCCTGTGGAACTTGACACTGTTAAGGGGTGTGCACTGCTATTTCCCCATTAATAAGATCCCTCAACTATGTGACACATACTTATTAGTTCATCACAGGACTCGAGGAAGGATAAAATGAGTCTTTTAACAAAACTCTCAGAACCCATCCTTTTCCACAGCACACACCTTCTCCATCACCAAGGTACCTCTTGGCCTTGTTGCTTTGATAAAAGGATACCTGGTTGTACAGGGGGGCTTCCTAGGTCGGCTCTTTTCCCTGCACATCTGTTACTGATGCTGGAGGAGTGATCATCAAATGTGTGCTGAGTCCCATGAAGTGCTGATGCGCATCATTGAGAACTGACTTTCACAGGGATTCAACTACAGATGGCAGTTGTCTCTCCTCCAGGACTTCAGGCTGGCTCCTGTGACTGGCTTTGACCAACAGTAGCAGTGGCCCTCTTCTGAGAAGAGACCTTCAAGAGCTAGAGGTTCCATCCCCGTGCTTCTGGGAAACTTGTACCGTGAAGGACCTCTGACAACCCTGAGGCTGCCACACTGTGTAGAAGTTCAAGGCAGCCAGGAGGAGTTACGAGGAGGGAGAGGGGATAGGAAAGGGGAGGAGAAAAGAAGTGGGGAAGGAGAAGACAGGGAGAAGGAGGAAAGGGGGGAGGAAGAAGAGAGGGGGAGGAAGAAGAGAGGGGGAGAAGAAGAGGGGGAGGAAGAAGAGAGGGGGAGGAGGAGAGGAAGAGGGAGGAGGGGGGAAGAGGGAGGAGGGGGGAAGAGAAGGAGAAGGAGAGGAGAAAGAGGTAAAAGGAGAGAGGAACTACTAAGAACTAGCTCCATCCCATGATAGAAGGCTTCTTGGACTTTCCAGTCCAGCCTCTGTGGGATGCAGCCTAGTGAGGGACAACAGCTTGGTCCTCTGTGCTGCCGAATCATGTCAAGCCCTGCCTACATTCCTGACCCACAGAACTGAATTGTGCGTACACTGAAATGCCCACGAAGGGGAGGGGAGCCTGGAGAGACAGCTCAGTGGTTAGAGCTCTTGTTGCTCTTGCAGAGGACCTGGGTTCCATTCCCAGCACCCATGTGGTGGCTCACAACCGTCTGTAACTGCAGTTCCAGGGGATCTTATGGCCTTCTCTGACCTCCTTGGGCACACAGCAGACACAGACTTACATGGAGGCAAAACATGCATATATATAAAATAAATAAATAAATCTGAAAGCCATGTCCATGCATCATTTATTTTAAAGTATTTTTGATTTATTTCATTCAAATATCACTTAACAAAAATAAAATAATCTCCTAGGAAAGAGTTCAGCCTTCTAGAGTCCTTCCTAGCAGATTCTCGGGGTCAGAGCTATTTCATTTGCTACTGGGATGTTCAAGTTCTTTCTTTCTAGAGCTGTTCCAATTCCTAGTAGGGCAAGGTATTCAGATGACGCCAAGAAAGAAAGGAAGAAAGGAAGGAAGGAAGGAAGGAAGGAAGGAAGGAAGGAAGGAAGGAAGGAAGGAAGGAAGGAAGTCACCGAACCACCCAGTAGGCTGGAATTTGCCAGCACATAAACTTCTCTTGGAGCCTTCCCCCGTGAACTCCAACAGGCCACGTGAGGCTTTTGAGACCAAGCGCACAAAAATGACCCTGAGCCTCAGAACAAACCAGGAGTGCTTCCGTTTGAAACCAACACCCTCACGTCTGTCTCGTCCACTAGCTAGCCTTCTGTCGGACAGCCTCTGTCAGGCAATGCGGAACCGTCCTCAGTATGTGATTTCTGTCTCCGACGGCCCTTGTCAGGTCACAATCAAGAGAAGAGAGATGTGGAGTGTGAGAACCCTGCAAATCTTGAGAGAACAGGAAAGGAACTCCTTTGCTTCGCCGAGTTGATTTGGTACTTACAAAATGATCTGCTGGGCCAAGACTATTTTTACTTTGTGTCTATATAAATATTCTTCATTTTTTATGGAAAGCACATCGCTGCTCTCTCAAAGCAAATGTGGTTTTGATTGAAGCAGACTCGAATTTCTATCTGAAGCCCGCTTGCTAACAATAGAACCGGCTTTCCCATTTGCCAAGATCAATGTTGACCTGTTTTCACCTAAATTTTATAGATGTCAGAAAAAGAAACTGTTCACTGCTCTGTGGCGTACCCTGGCCTTTTTCAGCCGCACTCGGCTTGATTTTTTTTTTTTTTGAAGCTCCTTTAAATTCCCCTTGTCACAAAAAACTAACAATAAGGTCAAGTATTTCAGTAAGAAATATTGAATTATTATCCAACATTGTCAACCAGCCAAGAACCTACGAAAGTTAACCACGAAATGTAGAAGGGAGAGGAGGCTTAACCTCAGGCCTCTGAGCCCCGCCTCCATCACAAGGGGAGGATTTTTGGCGCTGGGGGGCTGTGGAGGGAGGAGGGCTGTCAGATGGGTGAAAAGGGAACCGGACAGCTCGCAATCACGTCCAGGCTTCCGTCCCTCAGGAGTGTCTTGTTGCACTCGCATGCTGCTGCAAAGAGCCAACTTTGATTTTTCTTGGAGAGGGCTCCGGGCACCCTAACATCTAAGCCATGCCAGCAGCATGAGTCTACTGAGCTCTCCTGATCCCCTGGCCATATCCCTGTCCATCAAGACTAATTTCTGTGACAACATAAACTTTGCTGCGTAGCCAATAAACTCAAACCCGATGGAACTTGATGTGGCCGGCAAGAATGACAAGCTGGCAAGAGGTCGGGGCTGGAAATAGAGCGAGTCTCACCAGCCAGTGGTTTGGGAGGGGTAGGGGTGGGTGTATGGATATGTACATGTGTTTTATTTGTTCTGATAACCCTAATAAAGATTTCATTAATCAGTAAACTGGCTCCCATAGGAGCAGAAATAAGCACAAGTCTCCAAATAAGCTTCAGTAAAACCAACACCCGCACCCCCCCCAGCCCCTGCCACCATGTCTGACCATCTAACTATAACCCATGGTGGCTGAGGACACAGATCCTCTCTTATTCCAAGGGATCTGGACAGGGTGCTTGGGCAAGAAGGGATGGGGGATGGTTTTCCATTGGACAGGGAGACCCAGCCTGCAAGGACACAGCAGTTCCAGGATAGCAAATGAAAGGTGCCAGAAAAGAATCCTAAGAAGCTTACTCAAGGGGCTTTGGAGGTGAGGCTGAAATGGCTCCCCAAAACTTCCCTTGAAATGCAAATACTCTCACTCATCAAGGTTGAGAGTCAGGACTCGTTCATTTTTGTGAAAGGAGAGAGCCACAGCACAGCCCTTGATGGAATGGACTTGGAGGAGTCTATGTGAAGTCCACCTGGCGGGCATGGTGGGACTCCGAAGGAGAGGTCAGAAGTATGGGTAGAGCAGGAGTCATAAGCATGCCGTCTCTCAGGATGGGGTGGCTCTCTGTGCATGCCCAGTCACTCAGAGAACAGACTTATCCCAACTCTTGATGCCTGTCACCCTTTCCTACTGAATGCTGGAGGTCTTTTGTGCCAAACCTATCCCTCATTGTCCCATCAAGATTTCAAGGAATCACCCGGCCATAGGTGTTGGGTAAGCACCTGGATAAACACACATCCAATGTATGTAACTGAAATGTGTGTTGATTTCGGCTGCCTATATCCACTTTTGTCAAGCATTAAAATCTCACATTTCTTTTTGTCATGTACCTTGGTTTTAAATTATTAAATTCTAATCCCTTACCTCCACGCTGTTTGGGCCCTGCTCATCCTGGGGCTGCTACACCTCCCCAGGACGTTCTTCCCTGCCCAGCTGAAAGCCAGCTCTCATTGCATACAAGTCCCCAGAGCATGACTTCTACTCCACAGACACTCTGTGCTCAGCCTTCACTTCAACCCCTCTGAGAACCCGTCCTGCTCATCTTATTGGTGGAGTGAGGTACCTGTCACTCTCTGCCTCTTCTTCTTCTGGAGAGCCGTGGTGCTCCCGGGCAGCAAACCTCTACTCCTGAGGGTGTAGGGTGGGTGCTAGTTTAGCTTCAGATCCAAGATGGCTTAGAACTGACTCATCCAGATGAGGCTCAAATGGTTGGTCCTGGTGTCCCTAGACCCTCAGATCACATCTCTGCTGTACCACCTGCTGTGCAAGGAGTGTCTCTATCTGTCCCTAGGGACAGATCAGGTGATCTTCATGAGGCTAGAGTGTGTCTCAGTCACTTTCATATCCATCCTGCCTAGTAAGTGTTCAATCCATGTTTGAACTTAGGGAAATAAGAACGGAACCCTTCACTAAGATCAGATTAGGTTATGGAATTGAGAAGCAAAGCAAGAGTCGCTCTTTTCTCAGGCTGGGGAGAGGGTAGACCTGGAGTTGGCGTCCCACCTACTTCCTCTCTGTAAGGCAGAAGCACTTGAACTGGATAGCCTTTGGCACAGCCACAGTGCGTTGGGGGCCCTATGGCTAATTACGTTCTAACGTCTGTCTGACAGCGACATTGGACCCCTGTGTGCTCTCGCTGCCCTGTTGGCATGCTTTTCCTCTCCTGCTTCTTAAATTGAAGTGACATCAGCTACAGGCATAGGTCATGCAAAGAGAAAAGGAAAAGAAGAGGGACACGTGAAGTGATCTTTATTAGCATGTTAAGTGACAGTGTGGTCCCGTCCTAGCAACCCGTGTGTGAAATAATAGAATAGTCTTCCCTGAAGGGCCGGTGAACCTACCCTGAGCATAGAAGGCAGGGGGTCTGGACCGGAAAAGCTCTCTTGTCCACTGCAGGAGAACCATCTCGAAAGGCATCGCCAGTGCACAGGACAACTTTGTCCAGCAAGGAATGGCTTCAACTCTCTCCTGCTGAATCTCAGACCTGGCAGGCTGACTTGGTCTTGCTTTCTAGAGAGCAATGTGCTGCCTTTAACATGGTTAGCTGAAGTGTGATATAGAGGCAGTGTGTTGGGAATTCCATTAAAACGTTTCAGGAGATCGGTCTGACTCAGTTTGTAACAAATGGGAATTGAGTGCATGAAAACCAGGGAAGCCACGCAGTGCCCAGTGAAAACCTAATGCAAAGGATGTTTCTGTTCTAAAGGTGAGAGAGTGCAAGAGCTCGTGGAAAGAGACACCCTAACCCCTGGACTCCGGTCTTGCACCCACAGGGTGATCTTGCAGAAATGATTTCACCTCTTCGGGATTTCATTTCCTCTTTCTCCACAAAATGACCATTTTTCCCAGTGCCATGAGAAACAATGGGCCCCATTCTCTCTCTGACATTAGACAGACTCTAGCTGCCTCTTAAATCTCCCCATAATTTCTCCATTTTAAAAGCCAATTCAAGTCTATAGGTAAACGTTGTACGGTCCCTCAACAGACCATCTGGCAGGCAATTTATTACTGTCCATGCTTAAGGAGAGGGTCAAGAGAGGTGAAGTGGCTTGTTCAAGGTCATGCATGAAGTTAGTGGGGGTTAAAGACCTGGAACCCACATCTTCCTGCGGCCTCCTGCTGTTCCCCTTCCAGTGACTCCCTAAGGCAGAGCTGGCCGCAACGCTGCTGTGCATGAGGAGAAAATGGCTGCAGCGTCTTCTGTTTGGAGCACTAGATCGCCCATGCCTGTGGTGGAAATGAAAGTTCCCCGGGACTCGATGTAAAGGTTAAGTACCTTACAAGTACTCAGTGTTGTAGAAAATGAGAAAAAAGGAAATGAAATTGGCCATAAACAGAAATTAAAACTACTTAAATTCTCTCTGTAACAAGTGGCAAATGTTTTTACCTCCCTCCCCAATGTGTGTGTGTGTGTGTGTGTGTGTGTGTGTGTGTGTGTGTGTGTGTGCCTGTTTGTGTGCATACGGGTGCTTCTAGGTGTAATGTGTGTGGGTGTGCATTAGTACTTGTGTGCACGTGTACACCAGGGGTTCATGCCTGATGTCTTCTTCAGTTGCTCACTACTTCTTCACCGAGGCTTCTGTTGAAGCCCAGAGTCCATCACTTTGGCTAGTGTGTCCAACCAGACAGCCCAGCTGACCACCGCGTCTGTCTTCTGAGCACTGGGATTACAGGCCACAGCAGCCCAGCTTCTACATGGGTCCTGGTAAATCAGAGCTCTGGTCTTGATGGTCCCAAAGCAAGCACGGTATCCACTGGGCAGTCTCCCCAGCCCCGGTACCTGACTTCCCAAACATCATCGTCACTGGCTTAGAGTGATTCAAAGAGTGACGACCACGAGAAGAGAGAGATGGACTAAGGTGAGTCGGAGTGCTCCTCCACAGCTTTCTCATGGTGGCAGCCATTCTACATAAGAGTCTACCTAGAGCTGGGAGCTGAATAAGGATTTGCTGAAACCAAGAGGGAGAGATTGGGAGGAAGAGGAGTCATCTTGATGATCTGGACTTCCCAATGACCAGGCTCTCCATTCCATATAAGACAGACAGTAGACAATCACTGGGAACGTGTGTAAGATACTCAGAGAGAAGACCGACATGATTTAGGGCAGGAAGCACGCATGGTCTCAACTCTGGCTTCCCCCAGAATCCTAAACTCTGGTGCCAAAACCTAGTGCACCCCAGGGGTTCCATTGCTAGCTGCCGCAGCTTTCCTCATCCCTAGGTCCTCTGGATCAGCTTCTCTCCCCTCAACGGCACGGGCTTAGGGATCAGAAAGAGGTGCCAGGTGCTCCCTCTTCCTTCATCAGATGTGGGGCGGTGGGGGGGCGGACCCCACAGCCATTCATAGGAAAAAGAGAATTGGAACTGACAGAGATTTCTTGGCTGTGGTCTTTCTCTTTCCTGTTCAATGATCCAACAACAGCCAAATTAAGTTTAATAATACTTTTTTCCCTCCAGTAGCAGTGTTTATATGAAAGCAAATGTAAAACCTTGGAAGAGACCATGGATGCCTGGAGTCAAGTCAGGACCACCACCTCTGTTCTGAATGTGTGGATGTGCTTTACACTTAGGACTGATGTGATGTGAGAGCTCTGTGTTCCTCAGGGAAGGTGCCTATTGTAAGAAGCCTGTTGTCAATGCAGTTTTCATGTTTTATAGAAAAAGCAAAACAAAACCAAAAACCTCGGGGGATTTGAATCAGGGATTTAGCTCAGTTATGGAGCACTTGCCTAGTGAACATAGGCTTTGGGGTTCAGTCCCTAGCACCACACGTACATTTTTTTTGAGAAAGGGAAAAACGGTTCAAATTCTATAGAAAACTGTCACTTTGGGATGTTTTAAATGCTAAAATTGTATTTAAAAATTATCCCACTTGTGGCTCTGGCTTTATTGTGATTCAAACTAATTGAAAGTTTTTCGTGTGCTTTTTAAAATAATCATCTTAATTATCATGAGTAATAATAATAGGTACCATCTATTTTGCACCTATTACGTGCCAGACACCTTGCAAGGCATTTTCCTATCTCGTTAACTCATTTACTTCTCATAGCCTCCATTATATAGATGAGAACGGAGATTGTGTGCAAATCCACGGCTTAGGAAGGCTGTCTTTGCCGTCAGGCAGATCTAGGCTTGAGACTTAATAGCCCTGTAACCTGGGACAAGTCTGAACCCCAGCTTCCTATCTGTGAAATGGGAACAGAAACACTGTTAACCTTTCTGCAGGCTGCTGGGAAAACTGAGATAAGGCAAGAGAAACATTGCGAACAGAACCAGGTGCACAAGGCATTCTGTGACTGCTACCGACCCAACGTACCCCAGAGAGCAATCAAAACAACGGCTTCCAATGCCATCCCAAGCGAGGGGGCGCCTTGGGCCACCATTTCTTTCTTCCCCTGGTGCAATCTGGACCACCTGGACTCAAGGCCAGTGAGGGAGGAAGACACCAGAAAGGCATGAGGAGGGCTTTCTGCCTTGAAGGGAAGGAATGGTGGCTGGAAAGAGGACCTCTGGGGTGTGGAGGATGAAGCAAAAACAAGGAACGGTAACGAACATCCTTGGAAGCGGCTGTTGGGATGAGCATCCCACCGGTCCTGGGAAGTCTAGGAAGCTCTGCAGAGACCCCTGCCCACAGGACATCCTGTCCTGGAAATAACATCAGGCAGCCTGCCTCCTCGCAGAACACGGACTTCCATACTATCTCTGATAGGTCATTGGGAAAGAAGAAAGCCTGTTGCAAATGGGTCATATTCTAAAAGAAAATAGTATCTGACAGATTGATGGGCTCTGACAGGGGGGAGGACTCAGAAAGACGGAACAAAGATGCCATTTTTGAAGATTGGCTCTTGGTCAGGATTTCAGTATTTTCTATGGCAAAGGAACCAGTGAAAAGTTCCTCCTACTGATGAATATTTTTCTACAGTCATTCAAAGTCAAAGAGCCCGGGGCTGGCTTCGGACTCTCCCTCTGGAAGGACCTGGAGCCTGTCCCCTGGATAATTCAGAACAGGGCCACATGGCGAAGGCGAGAGGCTCCAGGGTCCCAGTGAGCAGCCGGACGGGGAACGGGTGCAGGGGGGGACACGCTGTGTTTTCAGCTCAGATTCTGTGATCTTTCTGCCAAACAGGGGTTTACAAAGCAAAAGCTTCCAGAGAATTCTCATACTTTCTGGCTTATTCTCTGGGTGTTCCTCTTAACAGGAATCAGCTGTTTGCCTTCTCACTCATCCAGCATGTCGCTGGGGAGCACTTAGCATCTGGTCTGGCTATTATTAAAAACAAGAACATCCCGCTCTGTCGGGAGAACAGTACCCCGGTAATAAAAAGACAGCAAGCATTTGCATTCAGAACCGGGGATGTGGCCCATGCAGTGTCTGCTCTTCCTCCCCGCCAGTGTTCTCAAGTCTCCACCACGGGTCTCCCTCTCCCGAAACACAGAGAGGCTGGGCTTATGTTTTCCTTTCCTGGGGAGGCAAGAATCTCTGGTCCTGAGCCGCAGTGTGATAAATCTAAAGTACTCTTTTTTTTTTTTTTTTTTCTTCTTTTTTTTACAACTACGGAAATGAAAAGGCAAACAAGACTGGAGTTGCATTGGTTTTTAAGCTCGAGCCTTTTGTTGTTGTTTTTGCCTTTTTCATTTTTTTTTTTCTTTTGAGCACTGGGCTAGGAGCCTGCAGGAACCATATAATATAAAAACCTTGAGAGGTTTTATTAGCCAATAAAAAGCCTTAGTTCCTATTAACCACTTAACTCCTTGCTCAGATTCAGCACTTGCTCCCTTCTTAACGCTTCTCTGCCTCCCACTGCCCAGGAACTACAAGCTGGCCCACCAACCTCTCTCAGCACGACCTAGTTCACACTCTGTTCTGGAAGGTTCCGGCAAGAATGATCTTCCAATAGTAATCCTGGCATTTGTCCTCTGCCAATGCACCAAGGACGAGATGTCCATACTCAGACATGGTCTGGCTTCCCACAGATCCCCACCCCCCAGATCCCTCAGCACCTGCCAAAGGGGCAAAACCATCATGACTTTCACGATCTTAAATATTAAATATCAGGGGGAAATTCAGGCCAACGGCGTGGCCGGTAGAAGAAGCCATGAACCTCTCTCTTTGGAGCCGGAAGAATGAAGAGGAATGAGAGACAGAAAGTGAAACTGGGCAGTTGCTTGACTGCCTGGAAAAGATGGCGTTCCTAAAAGCCAACGACATGGTGTAGGAAGGAGACGGTGTTCGAGGCATTTAAAGCCTTCAACTGCTCCGTCAGCACACTCCCGCCGCTCTCAGCCCTGTGCTGGGCCTTAGATTGTGTGGGCTTTAAAGAATAAATACATCTGCACACTTACATCAATCTATCATGTGATTGATTCTACTTGGAGGGCCCGGGTACGCTTGCCTAAGCCCCACCCCCAACTGTGCCAACCCTGTGTCCTGCTCTTCCCTTTCTCCACATTCAGGCTAACTCTAGTACTTCTGGCGCCCTAGAAGTTTCCTAAGACCTACAGGGCACAAAGCCACTGACGGCTGCTTGTATTTTTGTTCTGGTGCTCACTCAAGCTGCATCCTTTGTTACTCCGTCTTCCGATAGACTTCTTTGCTGTGTGTTGTGTTGGCTTGCCTTTGTTTTATGTTTTACGGCAGGTGAAAGGCTTCACTTCCTAGTGGCTCAGGAGTGGGACCAAATGAGCTGGGAAGGACACACAGCCATAAAGAAGTGTGCAGTTGGAGGTGGCTGGGTGGATAACACCCCTGACTCAAAATCATGAAGACTGACTTGAGTTTGCATGCCCAGAATCCGCAGGAAAGCTGGGTAGGTGTGGTGGACTGCGGGTCCTTCCAGTGCTTGTTTTAAGGTAGAGACAGGGAAGGCAAAGAAGGAGAATCCCTGAGACAAGCTGGCTAGCCAGGGCTGCCATCTCAGTGAGCTCTGGGATTGAATGAGAGAGCCTGCCTCATTCATTAATTAATTAATTAATACAGTGCAGAGTGATGGAAGATGACTCCCTGTGTCAACCTTGGGCCCCCACATGCAAGCACATCCTCCCCACATATGTGAAAGTACTCACACTCAAACATACATGCACACCATGCCCACATACATGGAGGTGAGGGGAAGAGGTGAACAGCATTTGCAATGTTAAAAAAAAATACATAAAACAAGTTTTTCCAAAAAAAAACCTGAGCTAAGTGGCCAGACATCACTGTGGCAAGATAAGAAGATGAAGTCTTAGTAAAGGTTAAGCAAGTTTCCAGAATTGCATCTCCCTGCTTTCTGACTGGCTGGGCCTCTCTGAACAACAGGGCTGGGTTGAGTCACAAGAAGCTCTTGAAGAAAAGCTTTACAAAAATTAGTAATGACCTCTTCTTAAATGTCAAGCTCCACAGGCTTCATTAACCCCAGGAGCATCCTGTGTCTACTGTCCATGTGAAGAACAATTGGGAGTGGCATGGTGGTGGTGCATATCCCAAGCCCCCGAGAAATCACAGTAACAACCAACACCTCGAGCGAATCATTGCCATCCCCAGGAGCAGTGCATTTCTGTTTCTTCACTGGCTTGCCATGCTCTCCTTTCCTCTCTTCAGGTATACTTGCATGGACACCCACCACCCACCACCCCCACCCCCACACTACCTACCCCCACTACCCTCCCCCATACCACCCCCACCCGCCTATACCACTACCACCACCCCTACCACCCCCTATACCACCCCCACCCCCATACCATCACCCCCATACCACTACCACCACCCATACCACCACCACCCATACCACCACCACCTCATACCACCACCACCCCATACCATCACCTCATACCACCACCACCACCCCCATACCAGCACCACCACCATGGTAAATTATTCTCTCCATCTTCACCTAGTCTAAGTTCTGATGAACACCTTTTAAAACTCCCATTCCCGAGGTCTCCAGATTGAATGGCTATGGTTGAGAAGTATCTAGGAAGTCTTGACGAGGCTGATCAGGGTGCGTGAGGAGGATGGCAAGGAGAGAAGAGTCTGTTGCCTTTGCTCAGAGCCCCAAATTGAAATGGCAGTCCCTATCTGGCCTTTCTTAAGCAACTCCAAGACCAAGGAGACAGCCCAGAAATGAAGAGGAGAGTCATGGGTGAGGGGAACACATTGCAGTGTGCGTAGGTAAGTATTCCTGGGGTGCACGCAGGGTAGACTGGTCCTTCAGCACTGACTCTGGGAGCAAATGTGTGAGCATTCACGGCCTTGCATGGGTGAGCTGGTGATACCACTGAAATCACAGGAGTCAGAAAAAGAGTCCCCCAGCCCCAAAAATAGTCCCTGAAAAAACCTCAGGCTGCAATGCTATTCTAAGATGCCCACTTTTGCAGTGGCCCCAGGACTCTGTTTTCTAGAATGGTCTCTCAACTGATTTTCTCAGAGCTGGGACAGAGGCCATAATTCCCTGCCTCTAACCTGACAACACAGATAGAGGAGGTCGCTTCACTCAGAGGAGTTAGTCCCTGTTTTCACGGTGGCTCTTGGTTGTGTCTCAACTGCTCATCATCCATTCTCAAAAGGAGTGGGGTGGGGCCAGTGAGCCTTTGTTGCTGTAAAACCTGTACTCGCTGTGACCAAGGGCTCCCCGACATTCTCCCTTGCTCTCCAGACTGTTTTCAAGTCTCATAAATACAAACATGTGGCTCTTCAACCACATCTGTAGATAATAACTTCAGGGGGCTTCCTGTTTACATGGCAATACCCATTTCCCAGCCAAATAAACTCTGTAACAGAGAGCTAAGGTGTTTATTGGGCCAGTCTCGGCTGGGATTGAGTTAACAGGAAACTCCCACTCTCACAGAAATGTCTCATGATTAAATATTTGGGACACGAGGGGTCAGAAGCATTGGAGGACTCTTTCTTCTTCCGCCTGCTGTTGCAACGAGAGAACAGAGGAGCCAGAGGAAGTGCTGGCCTCCCAGCAGACTTCAGAGCAGCTGAGAGGCGGCAGAGAGAAGAGAGAATGTGCCCTGAGCCAGGAGCGTTCTCCTAGGTGAAGGGATGGATAAAGGACCACATGCATATGGGAAGCCCTTAATTCTTCTGCGGGTGGCCTTGGCTTAGTGGGCAGCATCCTCTCCCACCTGCTCAGTTATACCCCCATACCAGCTCCACAAAAGACAAAGCTTCCAGCCTCCAACTCCTGGAGATGTTGCCCATTTGGTAATGCCTAGAGGTCCTTTGGGTGGTCGGGGATTGAGAGGTACTCTTGGTATCCAGTAGGTAGAGGTTGTGGCTACTGATAAATAACCCACAAGGCTCTGGATACACCGAGAACTGTCTGGCCTGAAATGTTAAAGTCAAGGTTTAGACAGTGGGTAAGAAACTCAAGGTTCAGAGGAGTGAAGTGATGTGGCTGGAACAAAACAAGAGACTGACCGCCTCTGTGCCCCCCTCCCCTGTGCCTTTAAAACCCACGGAAATGTTATTTAAGTAAATAACTATTTGCGTTTTGAAAGAGCTACACAAAAATTCTCTGGCCAAAGCTCAGCCATGTTCTTCTAGGATGACTCCTCCCCTTAGGAATAATTTGCTTCTAAGATTTCTCCGGGCACAGCCCTTTTAGGGGAGACCTCTACCCTGCAGGGATAAAGAGGCTGATGTGGCCAGAGACGCAACGTCTCTACACCAGGGTCTCTGGACTCCTGGCAGAGGGAAAACAGCTGGGCCATGAAACAAGTAACTACTCAGCCTCATGGAAAGGGAAAGATTTACTAAAAATAAGCACTGCCCCCCCCCAAAAAAATCCTCAAAATACAGTTAGGCTCCCTAAAAGAAAGCTTCTGAGATGTAAGTCCTCTAGGCCAAGGTCCATTTTAATCACAACTAGACTTCAGTTTTTATTTCTAAAGACCCAAACGAGATATGGGAAGGAAAATGGACAACTCTGTCTAGGCTGCCTGGGATCTGACTAGAGCTGGGAAGAGGGCTGATCAATTGTTGGGTCCAATTCCTGTTCTCAGAGGTCTATCCACCTGGACTCCTCCAGAGCTGGATTCAGGGGCTTTGCAGCAGGATGGCATGGGCACCCCCTCCTCCAGACTCAGGCACTAAAAACATGTTGAAGGCCAGAGTTTCTGCCTGCTCCTCCAGATGCAGGGCAAACAAGAGCCCAGTGCTCACGATGACGATGTTCCCCCTCTCACGAGGAGTAAAGGACCTCTGCTTTTACCTAGCTCTGGTACATCCTGGCAGGCGTAGGTGGGAGCAGATGTCAGACATAAACGAGAAAAGACCCAGGATACACACATAACAAAACAAAAAACAAAAAAACAAAAAAAAAGCCTTTTTATTGAAAATTAAATTCAAACTTCAAATTAATATTACAATCATGAGGGAAAAATGCCAAATAATTCAATTTACAGTTGCAACATACAATACAAATAGTCCCTTTGAAGTTCAGAGTAAACTCATCCACAATCATGACCTGTGGCACAAAGCAGAATTTGTACAATACGTGTATGGAAAGCAAATCTTGGGCAATAGCAATCAGAGAAATAAAAAATAAAAACAAAAGCTGTATTTACACAAAATGCTACAATTTTTTTGTTGTTGTTCCACAGAAATCTAAGAATGGTAGGTATATCAAAAGACATGGAATTTTATTCAGCATACCTAAGAAATTACTGTAAGTTATGGTTTTGGCTGGTATATTTTTAAAGTAAGGCATTAAAAAACAAACAATTATTTGTAAACATGAAGTAAACAGACAACTAAGAAAGTTCTCACATAGGAAAAAAAATCTTTGTTTTAGGTGCATTATCTTTTTTAAGAACAACAAATTCAAAGTTTGGAAGAATTGTCTTTTATTTTCTATTATTTTCTCAAATACTGTGCATATAATTACTTCTGCTAATGCTTTCTATCTCTAGGTCAGTCAGTCCCTTTCCTTGGAGAGGAGGGAACCCCCAACATGGCTCCTCCCTTCTGAATCTACAATGGACAGTCGAATGGTGTGGAGATGTTTCTCTCTCTATTTCCCAAGGGTCCCTAGGTAGAGGAGCAGACAGTTGAGAGAGCCAACAGTAGTTAATCTGTGAGGTCTCTCATTCCCTAACCTACAACGAAAACCATGGTGCCTGTTCTGAGACAACTGGAGAGTGTTATTCTAAAATCTAGCTGTGTCCATCATCACACCATGAATCTCAGGGATGTCTGTGCTCCTTCGAGAACTGGGGGGGGGGGGGGCTGGGGGGGGGGCTAGCACACATAGATGGTTCCAGAAGTAATAAGACATTGCTTTGGTCTTAAAACCACAAATCATACATGTGACCCAGTGCAAATGGAGCATTTGAGAGACAAGGGAACAGGAAGAGGATTTTAAACCCTAGTCCAAAAAACAGAAGAAAAGAATGTGTTCTAAGTAACGGGAGTCACCCAGTGAGGTGGCCGAAAGGTGGAGAGAAATACTTGAATTTTTCTCAAAGGGAGGATGAAGGGAAACAGCCTGTTTTCAAAAGTGTTTCTGGGTTGCTGCCTGCAGCCACTGTGATAACATTTGGGCACTAACACATCCCCTCTAGTCCCTTACTGTGTGTACTGTAAACTTTAAGAAGCCCTTTAACGTTAAAAAACACTGTACAAATATAGTACCCTTTTTAAACAATTAAATAGGGTGCAGCTGGCACCGATGATAACATTTTCATGTCAACTAATGGAACCTGAAGAGTGTGACCAGACACTGGCCTTTGTAAGTGCTGCTGAAATAGGTATCGGACAAACCCATGGACAGTGGTGTGCTTCAAGCTACCACACACAATAAATAGCATCCATTACAACTTCCATCTTAAGACATACAAAGTGGCTTATCTAGCTGAACATACTTGGTATACAACCTTTAGAAGGCAAAGTGTTTTGGTTTGGTGGGAGCCCCCCCCCCCATTTGTACCAGAAGGAGTCAGGGTGAATGCTAAGGAAAACCCAGACTGGAGGCACACACAGATCCACCTGCCCCCAGACTGTCCCACATTGGGACAAAGGTCAACCTGAGAAAGAACAGAGAGCAGCGGGAGGCTAGAGGCCCGGGACAAATGTCTGCAGAGCTCTCCTTAGGATGACTCAGGATTGAAATGAAGGTGGCCCCCACCCCACCCCACCCACCACCACCTGTGAAGAATTTGCCTGGTGTCCTTGAAAGGTCCCTGGGTTGGATTAAGGATTCACACTCAGGGATTGGCCGCAAGGCGCCTGGAACAATGAAAGTGCATCCTCTGGGAGGGCTGGATCTCAAATTCACACCTTGGCAAAAGCCAATTGGTACATGGCCTTCCCTGCTCTTGACCCTCCCTAGTGGGAGCCCATAATATGGAAGGATTTGTGGAGGTCCCCTCAGACTGTGTCTACTGACATCAGCTACTGGTCGCTATTCAGCTGACCAGCTCCCCTAGGACAGTGACTTTGTTCTGCTCCTTGGAAAGCTGCTGGGGGGCCCTCCTTGGGTAAGGCACTTGGGGTTCCCCTGAATGACTGTGTGGTAAGGCTGGTAGGTGCAAGGTCCTGGTGTGTCTGTGCTTCCCTACACTATACATGTTGTGATTGAGCCCTTACCACACATGTGGCTTTCAGCTGACTAGGTCCTCAACTAGGAAGCCTGCGATTTACAGTTTTGCTTAACTCCGAGACCACAGAACACGTTTCTGCAGTTATTCACTTGTGCTTAGCCTTTTAATATGACAAGAGCCATAATGACCATGCCACCACCATCCCCACCCCAAAGAGAAGGAAATTAGGAAACCACATGTCTCCAGCATTTCATGCTGGTAAAGGGGCCACATGAAGTGTTAAAGGGCTCCGGGGCCATGGTTGTTTTGTTTTTGTTTTTTTAATCCCTAATTATTGCTTTAAAAGGCAAAAAGCTGTGTCAGAGGCAAAGACCTGAAAGAATGAAAAATAGCATTCCCTTCATACATCACAAAAACAAACTACAACTAAAATATTTGGAGGTGGAAATTATCTTCAAAAATCACATTGTGCCTGAAGGAATTGAAATTGCTTAGCAATATTTCAGATATGGCTCTAGCCCACTGAATAAATTTGTTATTTAAGAAAAGGCACTTTTAGAGACCGAAGTCAACATATCATTACACTAAGAAATGTTCCAAAGGTCCAAATGTCATTAAATAATTATAAATATATCTTTAAAGTTATATGACCATTCACGTTAGCAAGTTACCTCAGATTTTACACATATTCATAATTTAAAAAAAAGAAAAACAAATAACACACAGCCAACTCAAACACTATATCATTATGGCTATAATAAGGTATTGCCATCTTCAGTTTTGCATAGAGGGAGAAGGAGAGGAGAGGGTAGTTGGGAGGATTTCTTTTTGGTTAAATGGGGGACGTGAGGGAACTATAAAAAAGTAAAATAAAATAATCTATCCTGATCAGTATTTCTGAAGTCACTTTCTTAGAGTAGGAAAAAAAATAAGTGAACTCAAAAGTTCAAATGAGTACCTGCAGCAAGTCTGCAGGCAAACTTGGGGGCAGGTATCAGAAGGGACAGCACTGGACGCGGCGGCGGTGGCGGCCTCCATGCTACCTCTCGTCCCTTCCTGAGTGCACCACACTGGCTTTGTAAGCTGGTCTGCAGAGTGCACTGGCCTCCACACAGCCGAAGCGTGCGGTTTCAGAGTACAGGGAGGAAGTGGCTTGGCTCTTCTTCCTCCTGAACCCGGAGTCCACCTCTCTGAATTGGCATAGGAACAAGTTACTGATGAAAACAGACCAGACAACACCTTTGACCATTTGTTCCTTGGTAAAAGGGACATCTTAAATAGTAAACAGAATGAGACCCAGTTATGATTGTCTATACCCTCTTAGGGTTGCAAGATCATGACTAGGGAGTGAATGAGAAATCTTCTAGATAGCTAATCAATATACATATATATGCACTCTCTTTATATATGTATATATTAACACATGTGGGATGTGGCCCCTGGATGCCGCTGGGCCACAGCTGAGGAATTTCAATATGGTCGCCAAACAGATTCATCCATTCTGCCACTAGAATTCAAAACAGTTGGGGAACTGCTGTGGCTTCCATCAGCGTCAACACCATCATTCTGGTTAGGCAAATTTGGATTTAATAGCGTGCTGCCATTCGAGGTGGTGGTGCATGGCGGAAGCATTCTGGAAGGAGACCGGTCCCCTCCCGGTACCATGGGGAACTGATAGGACGCTGACGAAGTGCCATAGTAGAGATATGGAGTGCTGCTGGTCTGGAAGGGTCCACTCTGGCTTTGGGAAGAGCCGGGGTAGGGTGGTGGCAGGTAGGTGTGGTAGTGGGTGGTGGCGGACATGCCGAGGGACATGCCTGACGTGACTGGCGGGGTATAAGTAAAGGTGGCTGGGTAGTGCATTCGTGGGTTGGAGAAGCGGTTCTCAGTGAGGGATGAAATGCTTGGGAACTGCCTGGGGTCTGAAAAAGGGCCCAGTTCTGAAGCACCTAAAAATTATAACAGAAGATGGGGAGGGGGGGAAACATCTGTAAATATCAATTAAAATGATAGAATTTTTACAAGATTAAAAAAGAAGAAGAAGAAGAAAACTTTAGCTTTCTCCCGAGGAACAGCAAGTCACCAACAGATTTTCAAACGCACTGCTCACCTCGGGCTTCAGCTTTCCCCCCATCACCGTCTGTCTCAGTGACATTTATCCTTAAGTTCTCCACCTCCAGAAATCCCCAAGGGCTTTTAAAAGCCAAATGTGTGCTAGACCCTGTGTGGAAGGCAAGCCAGCCTGCAGCCAGCCACAGGCTCCCTCCCCAGACTGTAAGGCTGGGTCTTCAGTGACGCCCCTCCCCTCCCCTCCCCTCCCGTCCCTTTTGGTTTCTTATTGCACTTCAGGTATCTGAAGTGAAACCTTTACTAAATCAGATCCATTGATTTTTTTTCCCCTAACTCAATGTAAACAAACTCCAAAGATTTATTATTGTACCCCTTTGGAGGGGGCAGGGGCTTCTTTGTTAAGAAAAGTACATCTAACAGAGTTCCTCAACATATTCCTACTATTTCTTTTAACCTTTGAAAGAATTTAAGATCTTGTTACAATTCTCACCCTAGTCACCGGTGAAATCACAGCAGATTTCAATGTAATCTAACACTATCTTGCTTTTCTGGGGGTGTCGGGGAGAGTGGAGTCCTCAGAAATTCTCCCTTGAGTCATAAACTAAGTAAGAAGGTATTGAGAGGGAGGGTGGGGTGGAGGGGGGTGTGAGGACCTTGACTGTCACTGAATTTCAGAGTGTTGATGAGTAAGCCGCACAGGACCTGAGTTAGGCCAGGCGCCCACAGCAGCTTCGGTACAGGCTTCAAGCCTAGGAGAGATTAAATGAAGAGTTCCCTGGCTGCCTGTGCCCTGCTTTGGGCGCTTAAAAACCTAGAAGCAGATATGGCTTCCCCTAGAACTTTCACATCTGGGGCTCCCGGTGTGCCTCCTTAGCAGATCCCTCTGCCATCTGACTCCTGAAGCACAGCTGGAGACTTTCTTTGCACGTGGAAACTAGTTAACTGAAATGGGGAAAGCTCATAGCTGTGATCTTGGGGTTCCTTGTAGTTTTCTAGAATTGACAGGATTATAGCAAGGCCTTTTGTAACATCAACGTCTCTCGCTAAGATCGTGATGCCTAAGTTTCCCCTCGCTTCCTGACTTGCATCTCCTGTATCTGCTTTTGCTACAGGTTCCGGCTGTAAGGGAAAGTGCTGAGCAATGCTTGAAGACCTTAACTGTCCCTGCGCCCGATTTGCCCTCAGCCTTTCTTCTGGGGTAGTCTGAAGGGATCATTCAAGAGAGTGTCTTTCTTGAAAGGGCCTGTCAGAGGATGGTTGGTGTTTGTAAAACTGCCCATTGGTTGTAAATCTTCCCCAGGAGCTGGGATTCAGGGCGTGAAATGCACGTGTCGTACAAAGTAACGGCTTGAAAGCAATATGGGGTTAACAACCCCTTTTTTTCTCTCACAAACCAGAAGACAGCAGCCCTCAGACAGCCCAGCCCAGCCCCCCAGGGTTGTGAAGTCTCACCTGCCTGGCTCTTCTTGCTGAGAGAGGAAGGCCAGAGGCAGAAGTCAGAGGTGGCAGTATCGTCATCTGGAAAAGGAGGGGACCAGCTCTAAGTTCCCGTCCAGCTCTAGCATTGACAGCTGGTCTATGGCATTGATTCCCAGGCAGGAGGAGAGACAAGGGCCTTGGGGTGGGGGTGGGGGTTCCCATCCCTCCTTAGTGACATCCCAGAACCCGCTGGCCCGTCTGCAGAAGGTGCCCACCAAATGAGCTGCCTCCAATGCCAGAAGCAAACATTTTCAAGATGCCAAACTAACATGCATGCAGCCTGGCACTTAGGCTCTGCCTTTTATAAACCCCTCTTCCCGGGACTGGCCTCTCCCTCGCCCCTCCCCCTAAATGACATTCTGACAAGCCTGAGTTTTAGAAGGTGGAGGTAATGAGGCTGTGAGAATCAGAAATGGGAGCAGATGAGCATACCCACCTTCCTACTCCCCCTCCCCCCCGCCCCACATCTACCCCTCCTCCACGTTTACGGGCTGCCACAAATGATACAGACCCCAAGCAGAGGCCACAGGTGGTCCTCAGCAGTCTTCTTGCCCCACAGCATTTAGGTGAAGTTGAGGGGCCAGCCTAATAGATACAGGCAGGCCACTTCCATGTGCATTAAGTTCAGTACCCAGAGCACACGAAAAAAGCCTGAAGAACTGCAGTAGTTAAAAACGGAAAGAAGCCGCACTTAAAACATCAACATTTGCCCCTCAAAGAAGCACAGACTTCACACCCAGATAGACATGCTAATGTTTTTTAAAGGCTTCTAACATGTATTTATTTTTCCTTAAAACTGTGTTTTAGGAATAATTAAAATTCCATATGGCTTTGCTTATTTTGATGCAGAAATCTCATTAAAACTCTTTATGGGGGACCCTGCTAGTAAACACTGATACGGCTTTGTATTTACTCGTACCACACACCTCTATTTTAGCTGCTACGTTTTGCTGATGTTTTTATTGCTCAGCAACATATGCCAAGAGCGCTGTAGCTTTGGGTTTTAGAGACGTTAACTAACACAAACTGACAGTCATCTCTCAATGAGTGACCTCAGGTTGGGGTTCACTGGTCTTCATGGAAAACAACAGGATGCTGACCAGTCACTTCTTTGAGACTGTGAAGTCTTGAGGATCAACTCTTTCTTGACTGTGTGAACTAAAGTAGACATAAAAGAACTAGAAGAGACTCTTTGTAACCTATGAACAACAGCCTTTTCCAGAATCTGCTCAGTCATTTTATGTTAACAGGCGTTATTTCTGAAGCTGACTGCAGTGTATTAGGGAGGAAGAAACAGGGACTTTTCATGTATGGTGGGCAGGTGGGGGGGGGGATCCTAACAGAAACCTCAATTTCCTTATAATCATTGTTTCAGAGGGAAGAGATGCAACTACACATCTCTCCCTGAATAGGTCTGCACCCGAATTTGTACTCTGTCTTGTACGAGTGGCGTGGCTTTCTTCTGCACCTCCTTTTTTGGGTGATTTTGACAATGACACTGCTCCTTTGTGTCATCAGCCACATTACAGCCACAAACTTAAAAAAAAAAAAAAACTGTAAAAACACATACTGAATTGAGTATGAAAAATGTCAATTTGACTTGTTAGAAATGCCCACAAGATGAAAGCCTGGACTGATATGCCCATCTAATTTTGTACATGCAAACTCACCCTACCCCGCCCCATAGTGACAGGCCTGTAACCTCAGGACAACCCAAACATCTTAAAGCTCCCAGCTACAGTCTCCCGAGTAAATAAAGCTAAGATCATTCTTTTTGCTGCTGTCCATGTATATATAACCCTGTCCATGGACAAGGGACACTAAACTGTGGTGAAAAATGGAAACTGCCAGGGAATTGATGGTTCTACTATCCACACGAGACCGGTTCTAAGAGTTTCAAAATTAACCTGGGCCGTGGGGGGGGGGGGCACAGTTGAAGCCTGTAATCCCAGCACTAAGGAGGCTAAGGTAAGACTACGTACAGTGGTTTTGAGGCCAATCTGGACTATATAGTGAGCTTCAGGCTAGTTCCAGCTACAGGGCTGAGATCCCTATCTCACAACAAAATCAAAGTTTCAAAATGGTGTTTCAAGTGCCTGGTGGGCCGACAGGAGTTAGTGAAACTCCAAGATGATGACGCATCTTCCTGATAGGCTGGTTTGACTCACCCTGGGGATGGAGCGGCAACACTACACAGTAAACCTGAAAACTGTGTCAGGGAGGAGACTGAATTTTTGGAGAAATAAAAAAGATTTCCCCAAAGCTTTGTACCTATCAACTGGGCAGTAGTGGCGTACATCTTTGATCCCAGCACTCAGGAGGCAGAGGCAGACAGATCTCTGTGACTTTGATAGCAGCCTGGTCTACAGAGTGAGATCCAGGACAGCCAGGGCTGTCTTAAAAACAACAACAAAAAAAAAAAATGTACCTATGACATTTCCTGCTATGTCCCCTGATCTCCCAAGTTAGCCACAGCAGGACCTCCTTCTGCCGGGCAAAGAACTGTGATGGGAAAGTCTAAACTCGAGATGGATTGTCATCTAATCTACACTTGACAGTTAGGGAAGCTGAAGCCAGGGACGAGCCAGTCACCCGAGCAGCATCCTCACACAGTGGAGCACAGGGAAGGAGGCAGAGCCAGCAGACAGACACCTTTGACTCCTAAGAGCGGACAAGCAGTCTGTTTTACCCCGGAAGAATCTGGTTGAGCCAATCACGGCCCCCCTCCCCACTTCTCTCACTGTATTTGTCCAATTAGAAACTACTTAAGTAGACTCTCTTGGGATCTCAGTGTCCCCCCCCCCAGTGATAATTACCATTTTGGGGGACGCTCTTAGTGCTCCACTCTGGCCACATTGTTGATCTAATCTGATAAACAGTTAGCAACCAGTTTCAGTTCTCAGGGTACAGGAAGAATGGGAATCAAGGTCACGGGCTCCATCCCCTGGGATCTCCTGACTTCCTACAGATGCACTCCATTCCGAAGCTGCTATCTCCACTCCCAGCCACAGCTGGAGCTGGACAGCTTGCAAACAAACGTAGCTGCCTTGAGGAGGAGGAGGAGGAGGAGGAGGAGGAGGAGGAGGAGGAGGAGGAGGAGGAGGAGGAGGAGGAGGAGGAGGAATGCTAAGAACCTTGCTGGTGGAAGCAGCAGCAGCAGGAGCGGCCGCCCCTCACAGGCTAATACAAACTTGGAAGATTACACTAATATAATGCCCATGAGGTCCAAATAAAAACAAAACCAATGTTAAAAGTAAAAACACCCCGCCTCACCCCGCAAGATCTGGGAGGGGAAAGGCAGCAGGCTCTCTACCTCGTCAGGTTTCTGGAGTCTTCAGAGAAGGGGAAAGTGTGTGGAACCCAGACAAGAGGAATACAAGAGAACCTTTGAACGTGCCTTGCCAGGCCCCTAATCATCTATGCTAGGTCTTTCATGTGCTGCTTTCCAATGCTGCTTACCCTGGATCACGTCTGACTCACAAGTAGAGACAGCTGTTGAAGGCACGGATCTCTCCCCATCAGGGCTTACTAACGGGAATACTCAGTCTTTCTTTTTTAAAAATTACTTACTCATCTTGTGTCTATGTGTGTGTCTATGTGTGTGTGCTACACATGTGTGGGTACCCTTAATGGCTGAAAGAGGCCATTGGCACTGAACTCTCTCTCTCTCTGACCCCTTTCCCTTTTTTAAAGTACCGGGGATCGAACCTATAGCCTCAGGCATGCTAGACAAGTGCTCTACCACTGAGCTACAGCACTACAGCCCAGGCCCTATCTTTAGGACACACGTATCATCTAGTAGACCTTCACTAAACAGTTGTTGACTGGAAACAGGCAAGGAGGTCTTTACAATCAAAGGAAACTGGACTTGGAGGACAGTGGAGGAAGCATTTGTCACTAAGGGGTGTCAGCAGAGGAACGGGGCATGTCAGCTTCCCCGCTAAACATTAAGCAGAACCGACACACCCCAGCTGAAGGAGGAGAAGAAATCCAGAGCGCCTGGGATCTAACTGGACGTTCAGTTAGATCCAGAGCCCATGCTTGTGGGGAAGGACGCCATTGTGTGACATGAAAAGCCAGCAGACCTGGCAGCCAGGGGTTAATTTCAGAGATACTCTGGGGCCGGCTACTCAGCCGGAGGTATTGCTTTAGCAAATCTCCAATGAAGCTCATGAACTTTTTTATTAACCTGAGACATCCTTCCCAGGAACACAGACCACACGAGACCTACACAGGGCTGCTGTCCTCTGCTCTGCATGGGCTCCTTCCGCTTCAACGCTTGGGCCGCCCCATCCATCCCACCGCCTGCTTACATAACAACTTCCTATTTCGCTTCTCTTCCAACAGCACTCGTTTTTCTGCAGCGCTCTTTTGAGCCCTTGCTGGCGGCTCTACTGAGTTATTAGCTGTCTCTCAGGCTGTTCTCTCCAACTAGAGTCAGCTTTGGATGGCAGCTGATTTATTTTCCTCTCACATCCCTCCCGGAACCTAGTAGATTGTAAGAGCTTCAAATTAAAAAAAGAAAAAAAAAATGAGTGGTTGGATGTAAAAACAAGTAAGTGAATGAGCTTAGGCATCAGCATCTCTGCAACACGGTCAGAACAATGGCAACATGGTAAGAACCAGGCATCGAAACTACTAGGGAGGGCTGGAGAGGTAGCTCACGTACAAGAGAGCCCACCTGTAACTCCAGTTCAAGGGAGCCTGACACCCTCTGGCCTCCAGGGCACCTGCACACACATAGTACACACAAACTCATGCAGCCACACAATTTGCACATACATAAAAGTGATAATTAAACCTGTTTTTTTTAACAAGTTTTTGGGTGGCTCATGTCTGTAATCTCAGGACTCACGAGGCTGAGGCATATGGAAGATCACCGTGAGTTTGAGTCCAGAATAGACAACACAGTGAGTCCCAGGCCAGTTTAGCTTAGGCTGGTCACATAGGGAGATACTGCCTTAACAAAAAAAAAAAAAAAAAAAAAAAAAAAAAACTATTAAGAACAAAACAAAACTAAGCAACACTGACATCAAATCTAAAATGTAATTTAAGTATACCTCATACCTAAAATCTTGTTAAATGCTCTTTAACATGGACACCAAGATAGTCTTAGCCACCATCCCATCACTTGACCTCATACTTCAGACAGAGCCCCTGCCCAGCGACATTTGCCACCAAGAAACAGATGTCCCTGTTTTACTAGCATGCTATTCCTTCCTTCCTGACACCCACCCTACCTCAGAACCAGTATGCATGGAGCTCCATACTGGGCAAACCCTGGGGAAGAGATGAAACAGGGGGATGGGACAGAATCGGGACAGAAACACACACCCTTCCAGACGCTTAGCACACTTGTCCCTGCTCTGAGCTTGGGCCCATTGCTGCCATTAAAGCCATGGTGTTTATTTGGAATCAGTAAGGTAATGGGGACAAAATTTGAAACTTTCTGAATGTCTGCACTTGTGTAAACAACCAGCATTTCAGAGTCATTAATCATCCTTGATGGGAGCTCAATCAAGCCCCATGGATGGGTGGAGCTCCATCAAGCCCCATGGATGGGTGGAGCTCCATCAAGCCCCATGGATGGGTGGAGCTCCATTAAGCCCCATGGATGGGTGGAGCTCCATCAAGCCCCATGGATGGGTGGAGCTCCATCAAGCACCACTGATGGGTGGGCCCCAAGTATCATTGATGAGTGTAGCTCCATGGTAAAAGCACTCACCTCACTTGCAAAGACCCTAGATTCCATAGCTAGAATTGAAGGAATAAGGAAAGAACAAAACAAGAGAATGAGCCATAGATGGTTTTGACAGAAAAGACATGGGAGTCTGTGGGTCCATGAGGGGCAGGAGCAGCAGGGACTCCAAAGCATCCTCCTGCCCCAGACCCAACACACTCCTTTCTCTCTGCCACCTGATAAGACAGGACGTGATGGTGGGGAAGAGCTCAGGGTCTGTGCTCTGTAGAACCACCAGGGAGAAGGGACTTTCACTTCCATGTCTCCCTTTTCAAGCCAAGGTAGCAGCCCCAGAAGACCACCCTTAGCCACATGCAGATGGATCCAGCACTTCTGGTGAGGCATTGCCCAGTTACCGTGCAAAGAATGTGTGAAAATGAGAGAGCGCCTGCGTGTGCATGGAGAGTAGTGGTCCACACTCAGACATCTTGTCTCCCTGCTCCTCGGGATGCACATGCTTCCTGCTGAGGGGACACAAACTTGGGGCTCTCCGGGGAGCTTTTCTGTGGCTACCCCTTCAGGGTTCCCAGACCAAGGTAAGCAAACACCAACTGCAGAACTCATGGCCACAGAAGAACACCCCCTCCCATGGTGTGCAAATTTGTACTACTTTCTTATCAAGCATCCCACGAATATTTGTGTCTAGAAAGTATATTATGCCATTTAGATTAAAGCATGGCCATTGACATTCACATTGTTTTTAGATAGGTATTTTTCCTTTACCATAGGACCCAGCTACTTCTCTCCTGGGTGTACACCAGAGAGCTCCATGCATACCCTACCATACCCATGTTTACTGCTGCTTTCTTTATTCACTATAGAAAAGAACTGGAATCAACCTAGTTATCTATAAACAGACAAATGGATAATGGAATCTATATACGTATATATCATATATATATATATATATATATATATATATATATATATATATATATATATATATATTGGAATAATACTTAACTCTAAAAAATGAAATTTAAAAATTTGAAAGAAAATGGATAGACTTAGAATGTACATTATTAAGTAAGGTAGTAAGGTCACATGCTCTCAAAAAGAAATTGTATTTTCATTCTCATATGGACTGTAGACAATAAAATACATGTATGGAAACAAGTGTACACATGGGTACAGTATAACATGAAGAAATAAAACAAGCTACATATGAAGGGACGAGGAAGGGCTGAATGCAGGCAATGGACACAAGTTATAAAAGGATAGAAAGCTAATTGTCTTTCCAGGTCTAATTCTATCATGGATTTTTGTTGTTTTGATGGTGGATAAGTGCATAAAATTTATTCAATATTAAAAGTGTAACATTTAATGTGAAGTTTCACAACTTCCATTTTGAATGCCAATTCTAACTGTATAGAAGTTCATTAGGTTGTATAGACTTTGGGCCTGGTTAACTTTGGTGTGCAATGGCTTTTACTTATTTGAAAAAATTTTTATAATAAGGTTTATTTTAAAAAGTCATTTTGTTAACTTAGAAAAATAAAGCATATTAAGGAACTGAACTCTCGTGTTATGTATATGTGTGTGTGTGTGTGTGTGTGTGTGTGTGTGCATGTGAATATGCCTACATGCAAGTCCAAGTCAGAGATTGACTTTGACTATCTTTCTCAGTCACTCTCCACTCTGTTTTTGAAACAGAGTCTCCCTTTGAACGTGGAGCTCATCGATTTGGCTGGGCTGGCCAGCCAATGAGCTCGAGGGACCCACATGTTCCTACCCCCCCCCCCCCCCCGAGCAGACTTTCACACGTGTGCTCAGGATCTGAATCCAGATCCTGAACCCTATGCTTCAAGGGCAGGCACTTCACCAACACATCCTTCCTTTAGACTCTATCTAATACCTCATGGAAAAGACGAGTGCTTCAGAAATACAGCTCAACAAGCGAACACTAATCTAGTCTCCAGAAGACACGATCCAAGAATCAAATTTAGACTGGGCACAAAATATTACTTTGCATTTTCACACTTAGATTCTAAAGGGATTTATATCATCAGTTGCCCCCAAATTGATCCCCTTTCTAAATATGACTAAGCAACACGACATTTGACTTAGCTTCGTTACCTAATAAGTAGGAAAGCACACATTTTAGGGAAATGCAAAGGACCGTGCTAAAGAGAACAGCAGAACGAGAGATGGAACCAACCCTGAAGACAATAAAAGGACTAGCAAGCTCCATAGTTTTACCCACAAAAAAGGGCCTCAAGTCTCCAGTGTAAATATTTGTTTTCAGTGTTGTAATAAACTGTGTTTTCCACAGCATACTCACAAATTCAGATAGACCCGCTGGTCCTAAGGCAGGAGGGGCGAGAGAGCAGGGCACCCAGGCAATCTTGAGAAACACAACTATTCTTTAAACCCACCCCAATTTTAAGGATATTGCAGGAATAATCCACTACCGCTTTGTGAAAGAAAAAGGGGGCAGACGGTAGAAGACGTGTGTGTGTGTGTGTGTGTGTGTGTGTGTGTGTGTGTGTGTATGTATGTGTATCCAGGGACCCAGGGCAGAGAAGAAAGGAGCTAAAGGCTGTGAGGGTGGAGAATTGGGAAGGGAAGAGGGGAAAGATCTCGCTAGGCCTTGATTAGGAACATTTTAAAGGAACGGTGGATAGTCTTTGAAACCAGATCCACTGCAGGAAGGAAGCCAGCACCCAGGACACCCTGTCTTTCAGAAGGGGCCACCCACGGTGCCGCGAGTCATATGACTGCTCTGTCACATCCTGAAGCCATTTCCAGCCCATGCACACGTCTGAGCTCCCATTTAGAGAGGATGGGATATATTGGGAACACACATATGGAAACACTTTCAGAGAATCAGTTTCCATGAAATTCATAATGAGCCAAGTGGCTTCAGATGTGGTTGCGTTCCCCCGATTAGCCAGGAAAAAAAGAGGGGGGGGAGGAGGAAAAAGGGGGCAAATCCACCCTTTCAGACCCTATTTCAGTTTCAGAAAAATTAAAAACCACTAATGAGTTATGGCTACGAAAACATGGAGCCACGATTAAAACGGGAGGAACTGGGAAAAAGAGGCAGAGAGATTGGAAAGCAATAGTCTTTAACCCCTAAAAATAACAGCTTCTATATCGGTAATCTTATCTTGAATCTGGCGCGGCTTTCCTGTGATGGTATCTACCCCGAGTGGCGTAATTAATTTTCTGACATCCTGGCAGAAAGCAGAGCAGTGCGCATGCCCACACGAAGGGGCGCAAGGAGGAGGGGAGCAGGGGCGGGAGGCAGAGGCTGCAAGACCGGCTCTTATTTGATAGATAGCACGTGGTCAATTAAGAATATTTTAAAAATTGCAGCTAAATGATAAATTGTTCCTAAGAATTTTTTTTTTTTTTGAGCTAGAATTCAGAGAGGGCAGTCTGGTACTTCACCGTGGTTTGAGCTAGAGGTAACTTGGACTGTATTAAAAAGAGAAATTTGTGAGACTGGTTGACATGTTCTCTATTAGCCACCGAAGCTTAGCTGAACAGGAGAAGGAGACAAGTGGGGAGGCTTCTTACAGGACACCTAAGTGATATTAGTGAGTTAAAATATATTAAAAACAAACCAACAAAAGCTTCACATACATTTTTAGATAAAACATGAGATTTGAAAAATCCTCTGCTTAGGGGGAATTGTGGATGCCAGTCGGCTGGGGAAAGCATGGTGAAGGAGTCCTAGGTTTTCATTTGCCCTTCAGGGTACTGCCCTGGAAAAGTTTAAGCAGCATTTCTTTCAAGCCTGGTCCCAAGCCCAAAGCCGTGGTGAAGGAATGCTCTGACCTGTCATTGCCTGATGATGGTGGGAATCAGATCTGGTGATGGCTCAGCCAACACAGTCTGGTGATCTGCTTTCCCCCGGCCGCATGAGTCCCTTTAAGGGACCTGATATTCACAGCGACCCATGGGGCGAGCAGAGGCTGGCTTGGATGGATGGGTCTAAGACACCACCGCCACAGCTCTAGTCAGCATCTGGGATGACTTCTGTGAAACCCCCTGCCACTGACATCACGTGAGCAAATCTTCCACGGGAGGAGACAGTGTCACCAATCCCGTTTTCTGAATGACAAACTTAAAGTTACACACAAGTACCTAGTGGCCCCAGAACCTGACCCTAGACCTGTGTGGCCCGGCTGCCATGTAGGAACACTGTCAACTCTGACAGACTGGCTAAGGCTGACGTCCTGATAGACTCTGGGGGCACCTGAGAGAATGGAGCCAGGATGGATGTGGCTTGGGGAGCTGATATCCGCCATCTTCTTGCCATACTTGACCCTGCCCCGGAATCTGGATATTGTCCATATCACTGATGTCCTGTGGGAGCTGAATTAAATCACATCTTATAGTCCTTAGGCTGACTGGCTATTGTCACTGGAAAACAGTGAAAACACAAAGAGCAAGCATCTCTCTTTCTTACCTGTTACTAATTGCCAGGTGCAAGCTAGAAAACCCATGAATTGAGACTCTGAACGCTGAATTTCCCGATTAACCCCACACACTCAGCCCCAGGAGCCAACCAAAATCGTTTATGAAGACTCTGCCTGGGAAGAGAGACGTGTGGCAAGAGAAAGAAGCTCTTTCCGCTGCCCCATTTCCACAGACTGTATTTGGGAGGTAGATTTTGACATCTTTGTCTTATAAAGTGGCCCCTCTACATCAAAGCCCAACCCAGCCTCAGACTAGCAGTCTGGAGTGGTTTGAATGAGATGTCCCCCACAATCTTCAGGTATCTGAATACTTGGTCCCCAGTTATTGGTGCTGTTTTGGGAGGCTTGGGAGGTGTGGCCTTGTGAGAGGAAGTGTATCAATGGGGGCAGACTTTGAGGTTTCAAAAGCCACATGCCACGTTCCCAGTTAGCTCTGTTTCCTGTTTGTGGTCTGAGATTGTGAGCTCGCAGCTTCCAGTTCCAGCTGCCATGGCTGTTGCCTGCTCTCCCTGCCAGGATGAACCGTCACCCTCTGGAACCATAAGCCCAAGAAACTCTTTCTTCCATAAGTTGCCTTGGTCATGGTGTTTTATCACAGCCATAGAAAGTAACTAAGACACCTTCCAGCAACCCTCACACTGATCCACAAGACAGGCCAGGGGATGGAGTTGGCTCCGGACGGCAGGTGGAAACACACAAAACCCAGCCTACAGTTTTCCAAGATAGACTAAGAGGGCTTAGCACGGTGGTGAGCCACCCAGACCTTAGTGCGTGCAGTATAGCCCAATTGCCCAAAGCGACAGATCCAGACCCTGAACCAGATGACCACCCCTCTTCCTCATCCTCATTTGTGGATTGTATGCTCCGGGTACTACAGTCAAACTGGACCCTTTCCACTTTCCCTAGCACCAACCTTTTCCCCCTTTCTTGGCCTTGGCCTTCCCCACCATCCCCTCCCTCCCTTCCTCAGCACTGGGGATTGAACCTGGGGCCTTCCACATGCTAGGCCAGCACTCTACCACTGACCTATCTATCCCTAGCCCTCTGTTACTCTATATCTTGAAACAGGGCCTCCATCATTCACCCTGCAGTTCCTCAACTCACTCTGTAGGCTCCTGGGGGAACTGAACTTCATTCTCCTGAGGGACTCCTCCTGGCCTCGGTAAGTTAGGATTACAGGCCTGCTCACCAGGTCCAACTTGCCTTGGTTGATCACTTCTTCTGCGCTTGTACCCTCCTCCTCTCTTTAAATTGCAAACAGTCCTTCAAATCTGCCTCACAATCCCTTCATACTGGGAGCTCCCTCCCACATTTCAGGGGCCCTAGCGCCCTCATCTTCCTCCATGATTCTCCAAGTCTCCACTTGTACCCTGTATAGACACGCAGAGGGACAAAAACCACCTCGCCATCTCTACTGGCCTACGTTCTTTTGGAATCAGAACCCTGCCCCTCTTCCTTTGGACACCTCGAAGCCTTTCTTCGAGAAACGGATGGACGATATCACATGCACAAGGGCAAAAGGGGTGGCATGGCAAACCCTTGTCCTGTGGCGATTTGTGTGCACCATCTGTCTTCTTCCTGCGCAGCCAGCTGCCATGTCTGCAGGAGCACAGCTGTGTGGACCCAAGCCACAGGACTCACCTGAGTTACCCTGCACCCACAGATATCCTGCACCCCCACTTCCACACTGTATCTCTTGCCCTGCTCACTTCTCCTACAGACAACTCATCCTTTGACGTTGGCCCCAGGAAACCATCAGGTCATCACGCCAACACTGACTCTCAAAAGCTGTAATTACATACAAATATGGGATCTCACATTCACCTGCTTTAAGAACTTTCACTGTTTTTACATGCATCTGGCTTAATCTTCACAAAATGCCTATGAGGCAGGTATGGCAGGAAACAGTGACAGTGAGTCTTTGTCAAGAAAGGAAGGACCCATCCATGACCCAACTAGCTACTGGTGGGACAGCATTAGTGCCCCCTTTCCACACTGGGCTTACCCTGTTGGCACCTAGTACTTCTGTGCAAATAGAATTCCTGATAGGAGGTCACACAGAATTTCTTTCCAAACAGGTCACCTGCTTTCTATTGACATGATTAACACCAGAGCCAGAAGCCACTTGGAGAGAAAAGGGTTGATTTCACCTTACAGGTGACACTCCATCATCAAGGGAAGGGATGCGAAGCAGGAGACTGAAGCAGAGATGGAAGCAGAGACCATGCAGGAACACCACTTGCTCCCTATAACGTGCTAGTCTTTCTTCTTATACAATTCGGGACACACACACACACACACACACACACACACACACACACACACACACACACACGCTCAGAGGTGGCACCACCCACAGTGGCCTGGGACCTTCTATATCAACCATTAATCAAGATAATACTCCCACAGACTTGCCTACAGGCCAATCTGAAGGAGGCATATTGCATACTCTCAATTGAGGTTTCTTTTCCCAGATAACTCTAGCTGGCATCAAGTTGATGAAAAGTAACCAGGACAATAGAGAACCATTTAACCAGCCATAGCAATACACGCCTATAACTCCAGCACTCAGGCAGATGAGGCAGGAGGATGACAAATTGGAGGCCAGCCTGAACTATCTAACCTGTCCTTGTCCCCAAAAATGAAACAAAACAAAACCCAGGAACAAACAAACAAAAGAATTCCCCATGAGACCTGGTATGGCTTCTCATGTGACTATTTAGATCCAATGGCATCAGAAACCAAAATATCACCTTCTATTTAACTGAAAATTTGACTTAATCTGAAAGGATTCCTTTCCGAGTGTCACTAAAATTTAGCCTAAAACCAGGGAGAAGAGGCCCGGGACAGGAGGCCGGGACTCCAGCTAGTGAAGTCCCTTATGTAACTTGGGAAGCTAAGTGTGGCGTTACTGCAACTCACTCCAACAGTCTCCAAGTTTTCCACTCGAGCCCTGCACACAGAATTAACTCAAAACTTCTGCAAGAAAAACGTCCCTTTTAGAGTTTGATTTGGCATCCATTTCAAAGAACTGTTTGTATATTTTAGAATAAGGAGACTTCTCCTTTGATTGAAACCTCTCTTTTAACAATGGACAAGACAAGATTTCCCTTCTGAATGACTTAAACAAAAACAAACACATCTTCGTTACATAGACCCTTGTTCTCAGAGTGATCTTTTTTTTTTTTTTTTTTTTAATGAGAAATAGAGTCCCACACATTGTTAAGCATTTGGCAAATGCCTTCAAACAGCCAAAGTCAAGTAATGAAATTCTCCTTTCTGTAGGAGATAAATAAATACTAGCCTCCAAATGGGACTTTCACTTTCTCTTCATTTGATAACATTCCACAGTCAGCATACACAGACACACATACACACACACACACACACACACACACACACACACACACACACACACCTCCAAAGGGCTTCATTCAGTGTTTATTCTTGGTGCTGTATCAGTAAACTCACCACCAATGGACCATCAACATCTGTTGGTGGCTGCTCATGACCTCTTGTGTGTCTCTGAGAGGTGAAGCCCTCTGTCTCCCGAGGATAAACAGATACACCTGACCTGACGGTGGATTGGGATGTTGTTTCTTTTAATGAGGGGGGAGGGGCTGGTCTATTCTTGTGGGACAAGAGACAAGTGCAGGGCAGTCAGTAGTGGTTCTTCAAACAGTGGGCAATCTCTGTCAGCTATGATCAAAACCCAGCTCCTATTCTCTTACAGTCAGAATAATGTCCGCTGGGCCCACACTAGCTATGGCCCCAGACAGCTCCAGAGAGACTGTGTTGCCAAGCTACAGGGCAAAAATCTGTTGCTGTGGCTATCAAGAATGCTCAGGATGTAAGAGTGCTTGCTTGATATGTGTGAGGAGCTGAGTTCAGATCCAGAACCTATTAGACAGGTCAGCTATAGCCATGTTCATGCCTTAACCCCAGTGCTGTGGGGCAGGGGGGACAAGAGAATTCCTGGGGCCTGTTGGCTGCTGCCACCTTAGCTCCAGGTTCAGCAAGAGGCTCTCTCTCTCTCAAAGGAATGAGGGAGAGAGAGAGAGAGAGAGAGAGAGAGAGAGAGAGAGAGAGAGAGAGAGAGAGAGAGAGAGAGAGAGAGCAGGCCACCGACGTTCTCTTTTGGCCTCTGCAAATGCACACATTCACACACGTGCATGCATAAACCACACCCACATCTTATATCCTCACAGATCTTCCTGTCAGAGTGGAAAAAGGTAAGAATGGGATAATTCCAGGTGAGGTCTCTCTCTTCATTGGGTCGCCATGGCTGTGTTCAACCATGGAAAGAATGCCCACAGCCTGCAAGGTTGGCACAGTACAGAACATGGTCTCTGATCCTGTCCAAGCAAAGGTCAGAATGGAGGAGCCCAGCCCCTTTGGGGCCCCCAAGATTCCTCATTAAGAGAGGTGGGGATTTCACTCTACTACACAATAGACAACCACGAGACTCCTCAACATACCATGAACAATTCTACTAGACACACTACACTTGTCAAGAATGGTCCACATTTACTAAAAACAGTATTAACATTTCAGATGAGGCAATCAATTAACAACAGATCTGCCATGCAAAAAAACACCCAGGTTTTCATGCTACAAAATAAAAACATCTAATTGTTAAGCAAGCATGTAACATGGGCCAAAAGGAAATGGGAAAAGGACTTGGCGAGATGCCGCCACCAAGCCCAATGACCCGGGTTCCATCCTCGGGCCTCACATGGTGGAAAGGGAGAACAGAGTCCCAGAAGTTGTCCAGTCTACAACTCCTTTTCTAAGGAAACCTTTCCTAGTCAAATGTAGCATGCAGACCAAAATCTACGGGTGCAAGGGTGTGAGCCATTTCTTCTCACTGTTCTATGTCCTTCAAGCAAAGTGCTTTGATTAGAACTACTTTAAATAAATGATTTTATGTCGATGGTCTCAACTCCCATAGGGACATATATGTAGTGTTATGGAAAATTTAAGCGGCTTTGAGTTTCTTCACCCCACATATAAAAACATGGACTTTACAGTTTCAGATTTCATTCATATGTATATTTTAAATCTTTGCAACTAAATACCATGTTTGGAAAATCGAGTGGTAGATTATTCCCACCACAGTGTCTGGTTAGAGATAGAGTGGGTGTGACCCATCTAAGGGTCCTGGAACCCAGTTCTGGCAGGACCACAGGCTACTTTCCTGCTGGTGTAATCCAGGTGTGGCCTGGAAAGAAGAGGAGGATGCTGGAGCTTCGTCAACAGTGTGGCTCTGTGGCTGGGGAGATTTCTCAGTCACTGAAGCCTTCGCCTCATGAGCACCCGTGTAAAATATGGGTGCAGTGATGTGTGCTTGTAACCCTAGCAATGGTAAGATGGGAGAGGGAAACATGGGGATCCCTGGAGCTCACCGGCCAGCTATCATAGAGCATGGAGGGCAAAGTTCCAGGAAAATGAGAGATGCTGTGTCAACACAAATGGTGGAAAGGGACACCTGCAGAATGGCAGAATGATGTCTGAGCATGCATGGGCACGGATACAACACACACACACACACACACACACACACACACACACACACACACACACATTTAGATCTGAAATGGAAACTCCTATGGGGGGTGGGAAGAATAACAAAAAACACGTTTAAAACCTAAGACTTGTCACCACATCTTGATTCTCCTTCCTTGTCACTGTGGGGCCCGAGACAAGTCTCTTGAGGTCTCGGAGCCTTGACTCCCTAGCAGCACAATACAGACTATGAGAATATCAATCCTCCAGGAAGCTGCTGTGCCAATTAAATGGAGTCACATCTAAGAAAGTGGGGCACCACGTAAACAGAAACACACTCGGTCCTCCCCACCCGTGGGTCTGCATCCATGCAACCAAAAAAAAAAATGCTATTTTCACATTTTATTTTTAGTTGTCAGGATGTACACCATGTGTGTGTGGGTGCTTTAAGAGGCCATGGGATGGTATCAGACCCTCCCTGGAGCTGGCGCTCCAGGCATTTCGTGAGCAGTCTGACATTGGTAGTAGGAACCAAACCAGGGTCCTCTGCACGAAGCAAATACTGCTGAGCCATTCCCCGGGTCTCCTAATTTTTCTATTGCATACTCAGACACCATTGTTCCCAAATACAGCCAAAACAATTATTTACATAGCATTTACATTCTACAACATAACCTGGAAATTGCTTACACAGGAACACGGGAGTAGGTCACAGGCAAGCAGGATACCATTTTATATAAAGGAATGGGCATCTGTGGTATTTACAGAGGGTTCCAGAACCTCTTGGATACCAGGGCTCAAATGTACTAAGCTTTTCTGTATACTGAGTATTATTTAATGGCTATGATGATCCTTCCTATTTTTCTCTACAATTCATTTCTCTTAGATGCCTTTTGTTTATCTCTAAGGTTTACATGATTAGAAACACTATCATTTCTGATGGTCTGAGTGTCTTGGGTCTTTTCAATTTTCTAACGCTATAAAATTCCTGAATTAGGGCTGAAAATGTCTTCTTCTTCCCAGTAGATCCCCAGTCTCTTTCTCCAGGTTCTGCTGTTTCCCCAATCTCTGCCCTCCCTGACTGGACCAACTTTGGGGAGCATCCTCAGAAGACAGCAGCTTGACAGGCTGCTCAAAAGAGCTTGCCCGTGAACACGGGCCCTTGGCCTTGTCAAGATCAGTGTGATGTGTCTGGGCATACAAGCAGGATCTCTGTCCATCAGTCTCCCTATCCTCCTGTTTCCCTCCAGGCTCGTCTGTGTACGGCTTACGTGGATCGGAGCCTACATTTGCCTGCCTGTTTCTAGGTAACTGTTCTCAACACGAATGGCTCCGAGTTGGGTTCTTCTGCTACACTTTTATCTGATTTGTTATATCTTTTACAAAGATTCCTTTCAAACCTTTAGACCTAAGTTCTGTGCCTTGCAGTTTGAACTCTAACCTTTTTTAAGTGTTAGAGAGATACTTTGAGGACACGTTCACTTGGAAGAAACCGAAATGATGAAAAAGGAACCGAAAGATGCAATAGACCCTCCCTCCTGGGGGGACCTGTGGTGGGGGCACCCGCAGGCGTAAGTCACAGCTCCGCAAGGCTAAAGACTCCACTTCAAACAGCAGCCTGTAGATCCACAAGACGGCTGGGGAGATAGATCGCCAGAAAGCCATGCGTTTGGATCCCCAGAACGCGCGCACAAAGCCAGGCAGAATGCCTATAACCACCATCACGGTGCAAAAGGCAGAGGAAGGGAGACACGGGCAGATCTCTGAAGCTCATTGGCCAGCCAGCCTAGCCAGTTTGTGAGCGATCCCATCTCAAAAAACTAAAGGTGAGAAAAGGGATGGTAGTGGGAGAGGGGGGTTTGAGAGAAGGGAATGGGGTGAAAATGAATACATTTTATCATATTGCTGTATGAAACACAAGCAATAAAAAATTTAATAAAAGTGAAGAGTGATTGTGAAAACACCTGATGTCAACCTTGGGCCTCTATGCATGCACACCCCCATGCACAAAACACACACATTCATGCTAGTAACTATAAAACCACAAACACATACACATACATACATACATACATACATACATACATACATACATACATACATCTTGAAAGTAAGAATACAAATAAAGTCTACAGAGAGTGAAATAACACATCTTCGGTTTCCTCCTTTCAGGCTCCTTAGAGCAGATCTTTACTTGTCCCTTTTGCAGTGACATAGAGAAAGGTCAGTACCAAAGCCTGATGGCCGGGGTGGGACTCAATGGGCAAGTCCAGTTCCCCATCTTAGGAGGAGGTGAGTTAATACTCAGCCTGTACCAACAACATGTACACATCCTGGCTCATGGAGAGAAACACACCTTTCCGATAGGTCACCCAGGCTTTGCATCTTGCTCTGTTTTCTTGGTGACTCTATCTTCTATTTGCCATTCTGGTTTTGCCTTTTTCTTTATTTTTTTTTTCTCTTTTAAGCTGAAACTCTCTTTCGCTGTTTTGGATGGCTGGTTCTGATTGTCAACTTGACAGGCTGTGCCTTGACAGGTTCACAAGGTGCGAACCTCTGGGCATGTTTGTGGGAGAGTTTCTGGGTTGGTTGAGATGGAGAGAGCTGCCCTAACTGTGTGTCGGGGGTACTACTCCATGTGCTGGGGTCTAGAGGAGAAAGTGAGCTGAGTGTCTGAACTCATCTCTGACCCCGGAGTACAGATGCCTTGTGAGCAGCTGCCTCTGGCTCCGCCCACCGCAGCTCCCCACCATGACAGAAGGAATCCTTCTGAACCAGGAGCTAAAGTCAGGGGTTTGTCACAACAGGGAGAAAGCAACTAATGCACCCCCAACCGAAGGTTCTAGGAGAAAGAATATTGTCTTATTTTGTATTACATTCCTTTACTTTAGTGTGTGTGTGTGTGTGTGTGTGTGTGTGTGTGTGTGTGTGTGTGTGTGTGTATGTGTGTGTGTGTACAATGGCTCAGAGATAGAAACCAGGAGACAACTTGTGGGAGTCAGTTCTCTCCTTTAACCATAGGGGACCTGGGAATCGAACACAGGTCACAAGTGCCTTGGCCATGAAAATTTTGTCATCATGAGGAATCTCTTTGGGGCACAAAGAACCTGAGGGGGACTGGAGGCTTGCTACAAGGACAATGCCAACAGCCCTGCCAATTTAAACCTCCTTTCATCTTTAGCTTGTAGCTCTGAGGTCCTGCTTAGAACGATGTCAGGTCCTAACTCTTCTGAGTTCAAGGCCTTCCTACTGAGGAGACACCCCCACCTTTTGAGTCCTATCCCTGACACTCACATGGCGACACTCACCCTACTGCGCTCACCCCGCTGCGACTTTCTCAAATGGAGGATGCCAGCTTATGGGTTTGAAGTCACGACTAGCTCCTTACCCAGGGTTCTCCTCACTTCCTGTGCATTGCCACATGCTCCCAGCATGGTTGACTAGTGAGCACTAGCAGAGGCAGGTTAGTCACATCTACGTACTAGTATGCAAAGGAACTGGTATGCAAACCTATGAGAGATCTGAAAACACATGGCCTGCACTTTAAGAGGAAGTGCTTACAGTACCATTTGCGTCCCAGAATGCACCTTGTCACTTGCCTTTCATTGCACTGAAATCTGGCTTTACCACTGCTCTGGCCTAAATGAGCTAAGTGTCCTCACCGTCGATGGGATGCAGGAGTAAGTTCCCGGGGCTGTTTAGTCACTGTGCCATCTGACAATACAAAAGTTGTCTGCCCTGTTCATCACTTTCCCTCCTATGAGTAGAATAGGTTCAATGGATGAGTGAATTAACACCGGCAATAACTTACATTAAGAAATATTTTTATGGGACTTGAGTTAACTCGGCTCTTAAAGGGGGATGCTGCTCTTCCAGAGGACTCCAGTTCTGTTCCCAGCACCCATGGTGGGTAGTTCACAACTACCTGTAATTAGAGCTACAAAGGGCTCCAGAGTCTCTGGTCTCTGTGGGTACCTGAACACTGATGTACACACACAAATGCACGCACACATGCACACACACACAATTAAATTTAAAATTTTAAAGAAACATTCTGCCACCAGGCAGTGGTGGCGCACGCCTTTAACCCCAGCACTCAGAAGGCAGAGGCAGGTGGATCTCTGTGAGTTAAAGGCTAGCCTGAGCTACAGAGAGAGTTCTGGGACAGCCAGGGCTACATAGAGAAAGCATCATTTTATCATGTGACTCTAAAACACTGTGACACAATGGCTCAGTGAGAGGAACCGTGTCAGGATTCAGATCATATTTTCCTTAACTCTAGCTAATTTCTCCAGCATTGGCATGCCCTCTGGTCTCGCTTTTTCTGTCCTAAGAGTTAGTTGCTTTCCCTTGTTTGCCTTGCTATTGTCACTGTCATTTTTGAGGCAGGAGTCTTGCTACGTTACTCAAGCTAGCCTCAAGTTTGTGGACTTAAATGATCCTCCTGCCTCGATTCCTGGCTTGTAGGAAGGCCCTGCAGCTCACAGGAGAATCAGCTGTTCTTCCGTTTCTGTCACACCCATTCTTAAAGTAAAAATGATGAACATAAAGTCATGTAAAATTAAGTTCCTTAATATAAAAAAAATTAAATCTTCAGTGTTCAGTCTGTCTATGGATTCTGACACACTGTTAGACTCTACATACCAGGCCCTAAAGCAGAGCTTCAGCCGGGATCAGGAAACAAGGTCTGCATGCTCATTGTTTTGGGTATTGATTAACCATCATAATCAACTGATGAACCAAAACACAGTTGTCTTTAACGTCTATTGGCACTTGTGAACACTACCTCTAGCCTTCATGGTGATTATTGACAGTGTATTTGGTTTGCCGTTGTGATAACATCTTTCCCGAAAGGAAAATACTATCTTTTCTTGATTTAATTTACACTCACCAACATCCAAAGCTCTATGATCTACCTTGGAAGAAACCTAAGCCCAACAAATTCTATTCACATGTGAGAAAAACTAAGACCCATAGAATTTCAGCCATTGGCCCAAGAACCCAGAGGCATACCCAAAAGAGAGTTCATCAAATCCCGGACAAGTCCTGTGCCCAGTACACTCTCAATGATGCTACGGTTGGTCAATAGCTCTGCCATGTGCCTGGACCAAGGGAGAAATGTTTTCCTGACAGATCACATCAACACGATCTGATTGAGGCACTGGCGTCGGGTTCAAAGTCCCTTTGGGAGGTACTGCCTGTTTCAGAGGCTTCAACCACTTGTTAAATTAAAGGGACCTCGGGAAGTCTTATTAACCCTTCAAGGGATTCTTTTGACATCTGCAGGTTTTTAAGGTCAGGGAACTTTAACTTTCTCTGTTAACTGCCTGGAGGACAAAACTCTTTCCTTTTAGACTCATGTAGTAGATTCTCAAATGCCTTTAAACCATGATGATTAAACAGCATTTTCCCAAGGTACAGGCTGGGAGCTTATTGGTTGTTTTCTTAATTGATGATGACTACAACACTATTATTAATTTTTTAAGTCTGTTTTTATTTCTTCATAGTTTTTTTTATTCAGAAAGAGTCCCTCTTAATAAAGCATGGCTTTACTATGTCCGCATGGACGAATTGGTTATTGACTCCATGCTCTCCTTGGCACAGGGTAGGGTGTGTTTATAACCATCGTTTTAGTTGTCATTATGATTCTATTAACTATAGCATTATTACTAATTGCACAGGCAGCTGGAACCATGACCACTTTGGCTGGAGAGAGCTCTGAAGTAATTAATGCAAGGCGAGCAATCTCTACCACAATCTCTCCCAGCAGTGAGCAAGCCCTGTTTCCACAGAAGTCAGTGCTCAGTGAGGCAGAGGGTGATGCCATGAGCAAGTCATTCCAGTGTCTCTGTTGTTTCTAGAATGCATGGCCCTGCATGCCTCTTGTTCTAGGTAGCTCTTGTTAACTGGACACAGGCTAGAGTGCTGTGTGGGGACTCTGGGGGGAGAGGAAACCTCAACTGAGGGACCGCCTCCATCAGACTGACCCATGTGCAAGTCTGTAGGGCACTTTCTTGACTAATGATTGACGTGGGAGGACCAGTCCACTGGGGACAGTGTCACCCCTGGGCTGGTGGTCCTGGGATGCATGAGAAAGCAGGCTGAGCAAGCGATGGGAGGCAAGCCAGTAAGCAGCAACCATGGCCTCTGCTTCAGTCCCTGCCCTGGGTTCCCTCAGCGGTAAACCATTGCCTGGAAGTGTATGATGAAATAAACCCTCTCCTCCCCAAGCTGCTTTGGGTCATGGTGCCTATCACAGCAGCATAGAGCAGATTCAGACACATGTCAAGAATGCTGGCAAGTCCATCTATTCTGATTGTAGTGACTTACAAATGCATGGGCTCATGCGTGTTAAAGCATAGTGTGAACAGTGTGGTTTCACTTTATCAAAGACCCTGGCTGATTCCACACTGTATTCCATGCTGGAACACATACGCATTGGCAGAATGTGAAATTCAGGTAAATGGCAACAGTTGTTCATCTCCCATAGGACCCCACCTCTGGACACATTAGCATCCAGCTAGCCCTCAGCATGGTGAGCCCCTATGCTTACAGCACGGGCTATTGGGCAGACTTCCCTGCTGAAGGGAAGGGCTTCCCCTGGGCCTATGTGAGCAGAATGTGGACAGTGGAATTACAGAAAGACGGAAAAGGATTAGGGAGCCAGGATTGAGGCCTAGGGGAGCTATCCATCTAGCCAGAGTTACAGGGAGATAGCAAAGGATTAGAAGCCTAGGCCTTGGGCTCAGGGGAGCTTTCAATCTAGCTAAAGAAAGATCCCATATATTCTTGTAAGATATTAAAAATCATTATGAAAAAAATCATTATGAAGCCAAACATAATATAGGCAATTTTTAAAGTTAACAATATAACTGTTGAAACAATTCAGAATAAAAGGATAACCTTTGATTATTTAAAAAAAAAAAGAGTTGTTTTTTTTTTTTAATTCCCAAAAGGCATTGGCTCTAAGTTGGTTACAAGTATAAGTTAATAGAACCGAAGAAGTCTCTCTTTACTAAGATTCTGAGCATCCCTGACTTGTGCTGGCCTATACTGGGCTATATCCCAACACAACTGTGATGTATCTCCTAGCTGTCCATGTCATGTCTCCTAGATGAGAAGAGTGAATGCCTCCCCCACAGACTCTGCTTCCTGTGTCTATCACTCCTCACCTGCTGTTTTTGCACATTTCAAGTACATGAGGACCACTTATTGAGTCGACCTGAAGTAACTGAAGGAAGATATCCCTGCCAGGAAGAAACGTAAAAGCCTAACAGCGCACAGGGTGTTAGTCAAATCTACGGCATTCTTAGCAGGCAAAAACCACCTGAATTAAACCAATGACCATTGTAGCCTGCAAGCCCAGAGGCTGGGAATGAAGACGGAGTTTGACTCTGAGTACCTGGCACAAAGAAGGACACAGACACACCCAGAGGTCACTAACCAGGACAGTAGGGTGACTTGAAGCCTTATCACACAGGAAGGTGTGAGAAGTCAAGGGGACCTATGAGGAAAATGCAGCCCCAGGAGGTTTCATGAGAAACGACAGTAGTCAAGAATGGATCATTTGCTTTGTTCTGGAAGAACAGTTTCTCGTGCAGTTTACAATTGCGTTCATGTAACTTCCATCATTTTCTCAGAAGAGCCTCTGACACTTTATTGCATGATGGCTATAATTAATGTCAGACTCAAAATTAGAAATCAAAAATTCTATTTGATCCTTTGGTTTCAAGTTGGACCTAGAGTATGTTTTGGCATGATTACTAACTGTTAGCAGAAAGTTCTGGAAACAGATGTAGTCTTGATATGTGCTCTAAATATGAAACACATTGCAGAAAGAGTTGGAGATAAAAATATATACTGCTTGTGCACACTCTGGCCATGCCATTTCCTGTCTTTATCAGCAATAAAAGTCTCTCTCGTTTACCCTTCTTTTGTTGTCCCAGGTGAGCAAAATCCTTCTTCCTTCTGTTTCCCTTTTCTTTTTTTTAATTTTTAAGTACACTTGTTTGTGTGTTTGTGTGTGTGTGTATGTGTGTGTGTCTGTCTGTCTGTCTGCACGAATCCCACTCCCCCACCCCCCCCCACACACGATGGCACACATGTGGAGGTCAGAGGACAATTTGCAGGAGTCAATCAGTTCTCCCCTTCCATGATCTAAGTCCCCAGGGTTGTCAGGTTTGGTGGCACTGGCCTTGACTCTCTGAGCTGTCTCACCAGCCCTTCTTTTCCATCTTCGTGACTCTCTTGTTGGTTTTCTCTATCTTCTTTCTCATTGGTAGACGTTTCCTTGCACTACACTAAGCACTAACTCGGTGCCAGAGACCGTGGTGGGCTGCGATGGTCCAAGAATGTGTACGACATAGCTGTCGTCCTTGAAAAGCTTGCCTTGTGGGCAAAGAAAGCCATATGTAACGCAATCCCCGCACTGACTTCAAACAACCATCCAGCTGCCCTTTGCTTTTCTTTAACCAGCAGTGATGGGCCACTGTTTCCTCAGAAGCTGGTAAGCATGCACGGGAGAGGAAGAGTCAGGAGTACGGAGATGAAACGGGGGCAGTGTAGATAAGAGAACAGCTTGCTAAGAGCAGAGTTAGAGATGAGATGCCCGAGAGGAAGCCACAGGGCCCTGCACAGCAGCTTGAGAGCCTTGGCATAGAGTGGGAGGCAGCTCTGGGTTCTTCTCTCTCTGAGAGAGAAAGGGAACACCTTGACCTAGGAACAACTAATACAGCAAAGCAAGAAGATAAATGGACTGTGATTTTTAACTAAGTCAGTTCTGTATGAATGATGCCCTAAAGGGGTTTGTCTATGGGACAAATTAAGAAAAAGGCCTGTACGGGGTGTGCTTAAGTGGTATGTGGGGTATGTGTGTGTGTGTGTGTGTGTGTGTGTGTGTGTGTGTGTGTGTGTGTGTGTTGCATGTGTGTGCCTGTGTTCTTGTGTAAGAGCATACATATGTGTGAGGGGAGTATGCACGAAGATATGTTCGTGCCTGTGGAGGACAGAAGACAATCTCAGGTATCAATCCTCAAGAGCCATCCTCCATGTTTTTGAGACAGGGTCTCCTACCCATGAGGCTAGGCTGGCCTGCCAGAGAGCCTCAGGAATCCACCCACTGCCTCCCCAGTTACATGGTTCTAGAGACCAAACTCAGGTACCCATGCTCGCAAGCAAACATTTTACCAACCAAGCTATTTATCTCACCAACCCTAGAAAAAGAAACTGAGGTTTATTTGTATTTTAAAATGTATGTATGTGAATGTCTGGCCTTCGTGGGTTTATGCACACAATGTGCGTGCAAGGGCCAGTGGCAACCGAAAGATCGTGTTGGAGGCCCTGGGACTGGAGTTACAGTGATGAGCGAGCGAGCTACCAGACGGGTGCTGGGAACCAAACCTGGGTCTTTTGCAACAGCAGTAAGTGATCTTAACCACTGCGCCATCTCTCCAGCCCTAGTGGAAAGGTCTTAAAAACAGAAGCAAAAACAAGCCAGACTGAGTATATGAAAATCCATTTGGCCACCTTCACCACGGCTAGGACAGATACTCTTCCGTAGGAAGGTACATAGAAAGTTTTTCTAACAAAAAAAAAAGTCACAGACAGAGTCAGTGACGAAACAAAATCAAAATCAGGAGATGCAGACAGGGAGAGTATTTAAGTTTTTAAAAATGCAATAACCTTCTTCCACCGGATATGTTTAAATCTCAATTACTTCAAAAATTTAAAAACTGCAGAAATGGTAAAAAAAAAAAAAAATCTGTGTTTTCTAGGGGATCGGAAGGGGAAAAAAAAAGAATGGCTACTAGGTGGTGTGGGGGCAGTCTCAGGGCAGGGAGCCTAGTCTGTATGTGTGTGCAATGGTGGATACTGTAGGACTGGCAAGACCCACAGAGCTGTGCAACACCAAGGGTGAAGGAACCCTCAAGTAGACCCTGGGCTCAATTTCCTACCAGTGGATCTTAACAGTTGTAACAACGCAAGATGTGAGGGACGGGCCTCAGTGGGTGGTGGCCGGAGGATATGCAAGCTCCCTGTTCCTAGTCTTCTGGCAGGTAAAGGTAAAACAGCTGTGAAACAGATAGTAATTTAAATAACAGATATCAGCGTCTTTCCTTCTTTCAAAAGTAATAGTGCAACTTAGTTTTCTCACTGACATTCATTTGGGGAGTCCTAATGTTGTCTTGCTCCTTGTAAAATTCTGAGACACGTGGACAAGCAATTCTGAGTTCCTTCACTCCAGGGCACCACTAAGGCACAGGAAGCCAGGTGACAGCCCCGAGAACAGTAGAGAGACTCTTTGGTGACATGGAGACTAAAATCTGAATTTCCTCACCTAAATTGCTCTTCTTGGATCACAGCAGCCGCTGTGTCCCGAGAAACTCAGTACACCTGGTGAAAGGCTCGCCCACTCCCCAGGGGATGTCTGTCAGGGGAGGCTGTGTCAGATCTTACAGGAAAATGTGTGGCCACATGCTTGCCATCTCTGCATACGCATGACCCCTTTTTCAACTACCCTACGTGTTGGAGGTTGCATCCGTGTCAGAGGTAAATCCCACCCACACCTACATCCCCACCCTGCCCCAGCAACAACTGACAAGATCCGTGTATTTAAAAAAAAAAAAATCAGAGTCAAACCACCTACATAGGTTATACTCTGAGCTGGGGTACCTCAGGCTAACTACAAATAACTGCAATTAGTCATGCAAACAGGCTTACTCAGCCTTACGGTCTGGGCCAACATTCCCCAACAGACAGAGTAGGACTGAAAAGCAATCTTTATTCCCGGTACCAGAGTAAACCGAGGTTCAAGTGGGATTAAAACACATCTGCTCTTGTCAGAAGACAGACTATTTTTAGGGAAAGCAAGATGAACTCTGACCTACAAATTTGAAAACGCCCGGATCAATCACCACCGGTATGATGAGAGGAATATGGAGCATGCCATTGTTAACACGTGGGACGTGTCTTTGTTTAGGGGCCATTAAATTTAATAACTTCCCCCTTTATGACTTTAAACAGGGCCCCTCTTCGAAATAAAAGTGGCTCCATCGAACTTAATTACTTGCCCGTGGCTGCTGTGGTGGGGGTGTGCTCACCAGACAGGTGGTGCTGTTAACAGGAGTGGGTCTGCGGAGAGAGCAGAGGATCAGGATCGCTAGCGTTTTATTAAAGTTGTCTTAACTTTCCGCTTTATTAGTATTAATTGCTGGGGTTTCTTTTTAAACTTCCTGAAGGTGCTGTTCCCTCCTGGGCGTAGCGAGCTGTTCTGTAGAAATAGATGCTCACATGGATGTGGCCCACTGCTGGAGCTATTGATTTCAAAAACTGAATTCAGGAGATTTGACAGGGACTGGGTCATGAGGGATATTTTTTTTTAAACGAGCTGTATCAAACACCAATGGGTTTTAAACTATATGAGCTGATCCTCCTGGCAGATCTCAGGTGATCAAATGGGTCATCCCTCTACCCCCAGCAACTTCTTTATTTTGTGGTAGGGACAAAATAATTTTCCGTGACCTTATTTATTAGGTTAATGCCACTCTGCTGACTTTGGGAAGAAATATCATAGCTCTGAGAGCCATTAAAATGGCAACCTCTTCAGCAGCTTTGTGAAGTTGAGTGGAATTACTTTTTTTTTTGGTTTTTCGAGACAGGGTTTCTCTGTGTAGCTTTGTGCCTTTCCTGGAACTCACTTGGTAGCCCAGGCTGGCCTCGAACTCACAGAGATCCGTCTGGCTCTGCCTCCCGAGTGCTGGGATTAAAGGCGTGCGCCACCACTGCCCGGCCTGGAATTACTTTTGATACTAAGACATATAATGAAGAGATTCAAGACTATTTGATTAAAGAGAAAAAAAATAAACTTTCAGGGAAAAAAACTTTATGGGAAAGGCATAAATGCCATGAAAATATTCTTGGCGTAACTCCTAGTGGCCTCCACCAAAGTAACGGAGTAGTCAACAGGTATGATTCTTCCCTGTGTGTAGTAACCAGGCCTCCAGAGAGCAGGTGAAAAAGACCACGGGAAGTGTGTGCACCGGCCCCGTCCACCTCCACACCACAGAAGAGGCCAGGCAGGAGGGGGGGAGGGAGCTACAGAAGTGGGGAGAACAGGCAGGTTCCGGGAGAGCAAGAGAATAAAGCCCCCCATCAGAGTCAGTAAGGAGTCTTTCTTCTTTCTGTGGCAGAATTATTACATGAAATACAGTTTGAAGGTCAATAGTTATCTACAGAGTATTCTGTAATGACCTCCAGAAAAGTAATTAGAATCTCATGAAGCCACGTGAGTGCCCTGCAAACGCCCAGCCTCATGGGTGATGGGTGTTGTTGTTAAAATCCTGCTACAGTTTGGGCTGCACACCGCCTTCTGGTCTCTGCGTTGTCCTAACCTGCTTCTTTACAGGAACCACTGAGAAATCACTCTGGCTACTTCTGTGTAGTGAATATTCTTTTAGAATGACACAAGATGATGTGAGATCACACATGTATACAGCCACTGGGGGATGGGATGTTACTTAACCTTATTATACAAGGTCTTACTTACTGTAGTACATATGGTGCCGGAAGAAGCCCAGAAACTCTGGGGCTGCTTCTGACCTTTAATGCCATGAGGCTGGTGTCCAATTGATGAACTTGACTTTTATAATTTAACTGAGTGTGGTCCAAAGTCATTACAATCAAGAAGGACCCATTTGTCAACTAGATCACAATTGTATAGTGTTTGGTTACAATCCTATCAACTACTCTTGTTCTTACAACACCATTTAAGGCTGCCTCAGATTAAGGGAAAACATCCTGCATTCTTACAGCATGCCTATGTATTTCAAGACATCTAGTGGTACAACTTTCTCTGGAGCAGGCGGGGACCAGGTGGCATGCCCTCACCATCTTACTGGACCTTGTTTTGTTTGTGCCTGGCTTCCAGAAAGGAGCTGAAGAAGACTACAGGAACTACCAGCATGACACCACTAGTTCCTTCAGTTCTAGAACCCAATCTACACCTGGAAAGTCAGAAGGAAGGGCACAAAGACAGCAAGTGATGAATATGGGTCCTCTAAAGTCCCCAGGAACTATCATTCAGACTATCTCTTTTGAACAGTATTTCAGGGTGAACTGGAGTTTCCTTAGAAGCACATCTTTCTAATTATTTCTATTCCTATGAGCCCCGAAACAGACCCCACACATATACACCCTGGTAAACAGAAGTACAACCTAAGATTTTTTATTTATTGTATAATTTAACTTTTTCTTAATACTTTACTTTTTGTGAATACCCTATCTGATTTTAGCTTTATAAGTATTCATTTAAAATTTTTAATAATAATAATGTAAATACTTTAGAAATTCTATGTGCTATATATCATATGAAGTGAACTTCATATATTATATGGTATTTGAACTACACAGGAGGGTTAATTCATTTAAAAATTGAAATATTCCGAAGCATGGTTTGTTTTTAAATATGTTCTGTGGGTTTTCCTTTTTGTTAAGCAAATAATCCTCTTTCAAAATTTTAGGTTCCTATTTATTTTATTAATTTAAGCCAAGCTTTGCCTGCAAATGATATACAGACATACAATTTTTAAAACAATTTTCGCTTCAACATATGAGCTATCATCTGTTACATGCTGTGTGTCAGGTCTATCCTAAATAGTTTACACTCTCCCACTAATCCTAAGAGATCGTTGTTTTTTCCCTATTAATAAAGTTTTATAAACCTAACGTTTAGACAGTTAAGGAACTTTTGCCTGATGTTTGCATGGGGTGCAAACTTAGATCTGAACCTACTATTTCTCACCCAACGTCATCTGCAAGTATCTTGTGTATCCCTTTGGACCAGAAAGCATCTCAAAAGTGACCTTCTGAGGATGGTGATAGAGGTTAGCATTTGAGCTGTCCATGTTACAGACAAACAGTAGGTGAACAAGAGGCCTGGCCACGGTAGACAGACTAGAGGCCTGGCCATGCAGAAAGACTAGAGGCCTGGCCATGGTAGACAGACTAGAGGCCTGCAGACAGACTAGAGGCCTGGCCATGTAGACAGACTAGAGGCCTGGCCATGGCAGACAGACTAGAGGCCTGGCCATGGCAGACAGACTAGAGGCCTGGCCATGCAGACAGACTAGAGGCCTGCAGACAGACTAGAGGCCTGGCCATGACAGACAGACTACAGGCCTGCAGACAGACTAGAGGCCATGCAGACAGACTAGAGGCCTGGCCATGCAGACAGACTAGAGGCCTGGCCATGTAGACAGACTAGAGGCCTGGCCATGGTAGACAGACTAGAGGCCTGGCCATGGCAGGCAGACTAGAGGCCTGTCTACAGCCACAGTACACATAGATTCCATCCAAAGGGGTTTATTTTCTAGAGAAAAAAACAAAACCTTCAAGTCTCGCTTATAGCAAGGTCAGTCTTGTGTATCTTAAGAAGGATTTTATACATGAAAGAGAATAATAGTAAAGTAGAAATTGTGCAATTTGGCCCCTATAACCCTACAAAACGATTGTCTCCCCAACATGATCTCCAGGATGGGCCCTGGGGAGTAGAAGAGGCACTTGCTCCTGGCCCATTAGGTAGTACTGGGTGCATGGCCCCACAGCCAAGAGCCAGGTCAGGAGTTGCCGAGTTCCTCCAGCTCCTGACAGTCCCCAGCTGCCTGTCCCTTCCTGTTTCTCCACACGCTGACAGGAGGGATTTTCTGTTCTCTTTAATGTTTATACAGAACCTCCCACCTTGGCTCCATGTTACTCCTTTACCAGTTACAACTGACAGAGATGCTCAGAGAGGAGGAAAGAACTGGACTGGACTGAATTCTAATCCGGTATAAAGCAGGGTCTCGTTCCTGCCTTTGGCTTAAGATCAATACACAGCTGCACAGCCAGGCAGCTTCTGCTCCTGCCTCTTTCTCTGCAGAATGGAAAGAACTAGAATGTCATTTGATGACAATGCTTCAAGTGACAAGATCAACTTCTTCCACATCAGAATGGCAAACACTGAGGACCAGCCCATGGGGCAGTCATCTGTCAAGGCTGTTTACAGCCGTTCCCATGGTGAATCTGGGTATGAACACACCCCCATAAGAAAATGCTGTAGGTTTGTGTCTCTGCAGCTACAGTTGTCCTCTGGGGCCCTTTCTTTCTTTTTAAAGATTACTCTTATTTTCTGTGTGTATGTGATTGCCTGAGTGTATGCATGTGTGTGTGCCCGGCACCCGTGGAGATCAGAACAGGGTATCAGATCCCCTGTAACTAGAGTCATAGGTGGCTTTGATCTGCCCAATGTAGATGTTGGGAAACAAACCTGGGACCTTTGCGAGAGCAGCAAGTGTTCTTAAAGACTGAGCCATCACTCTATCACCACTGGGGCTTTTTGAAGGAACAAAAATCTGCTTCAACTACAAAAGGTTGGTCAGATGGAAGCCCAAAGGGACCCAAAATGCAAGCGAGTCTGCACAAGTCTGTTTTAAGAGTCACGTTGGCTCCATGCAAATCTGAGTCTTCCTATGCATACAGATGAAATGATCTAAACTAAGTCAACTCCATCCAATACCGGGGCCTCAGCCCTGTGCTAACTTTTACCCCCCTGTGCGTCTTCCTTTTCCTCTCCTGTGTCCCTGATTGATGTGTTGCCTAAAGGAGAGGGTGATTTCACTCAAGAGAGACGAAAACTGTACATCTATACTTGGCCCAGCTCCCAACAGATGTCATGTGATTCATAAGCAAAAGCAGCAGTGGTCAATAAAAATGTGGTAACATTGGTTATCCAAAGAACCTTCCAGCTCTCCCTCCACCCCTCTCCCATCCCTACTCACCCCGGGGAGTCCATCTGCAGCAGAAAATGTGAAGGCACTAGGACCAGAGAGCCCTTTCCTGCTACTCGCTTGAGAAACAAAGCCTTCCCTCCTCCCAAGTTGAAAGAAATAAAGGAGAGTGGACTAATGGGAGCTGGTGGGAGCTTCAGCTTGTCAGTGACGTGACTCAGCGGAGAAAGTAACGGCTCCGAGCTTTGCAGAAGAGTGACAGAGGGAGAGAAACGGAAACAGAAAGAAAGAGACAAAGAAGACATTAACCTGGCCAGGAGTCGAACAGGTGCTGGGGGCCCAAACGCTGACACAGGAGGACATGAGGAAAGTGGCCGTGTGCCCCCGTGGAGTCACAGCTGACGATTAATGTGAGGGGGTGTACATCGGAGTGAGTGGGGAGATTTGTCCCCCCTTATTTATAGGACTCGTATGGACGGGTGAGGGCCTTCGGCTTCTCTCTACATGTCTGTCTGGAGTCTTTACTGAAACTTTCTGGCTCCCTCTGCTGCATTCTGCTGGATGGGGAAGAAGGAGGCCAGGCCAGTTTTGACACACACACCTCCACTGTGATTTACAACCTCTGGGTGTCTTTGGAGTGATGGATTTGTGAGTACTGGGGCTGCCACACAGAGTGACAGTGTGCCTTCGCCTTGAGCTGCTGCATGCTGCCTTCCAAGGCTCCTCTGGACCTCTCACTGTGCTGTGAATGACTAGGTCTCCTAAGTGTCCTCATCTTGGAACTCGTTACTGAGGAGCCCGGGCAAAGGAAACTGAGGGGGATTGTCATCAGTCTGTACTTTGGCTTATAAGCAGAGGAAGGCCTAGGGTGCGACCCTTGGGAGAAGGCTCTATCTGAAAGACAGCACCCCTCAACTGGGCTGCGATTCAGCAGGACACTAACTGGGTAGCATAAAAAGGATACCATCTCTGATGGATTTTCATCTCTTGGATTAAAAACGTTCAAGTGTTTGATAGCCCCGTAAACTGGGAAGACCGGGTGCCTCCAACAGACAGTGACTGCGAGCATGGATAAGCCAGGCCTGCTCCATCCCCATCCCCCACCCCCTGCCCCTGTGCAGGAGTGGGCTTCTAGTGAAAGCTTGGTCTTTACCTGAAATGCGCCTGGGCACGTCGGTGATGGCGGGTAGCCCAGTGCCCCGTGTGGAAGACAACGGCGTGGTGGAGTGGATGGATGGGGACGTCATCTGGCTCAGGTATGAGGGGTAGGACTGGTCGTAGGACCACGGCGGGGAAGACTGGGCCTGCCTGGGATCTAGAGGAGGGAAAAAAAAAGATGAAAAACAAAAGCAGTTCAGTATTCCAGCTACTGCAGCCTTAGAAACATGCAGCCCAGAGCTTAGACAAAGGACAGAAGAGAAACGAGACTACAAAATAAATAACAGTAATAAATATCTCCCACGGCCTCTCCATCTTGGGCCTCAAATAGCCCAGGGCTCTCTAGACTTGATGTCTCAATGAACACGACAAAATGAGCGAGCATAAGGCTCATTTGTCTCTCTTATGCATAAATATTTCTATTTGGAAAGTCCAGTGGCCATTTAGAAAACAATCCATTTTGCTTATTTTACAAAGAGGAATTTATTTTATTTATTCTTGGTGTTTTCTAAAATTCCTTTCCCAAACACTCTTTTTAAATTATATTTTTCTGTCAGTTAGCTCGTTTAACTTTCCAGAAAGATGCAGACTTCTCCTTTAACTGTTGTTTATCTGGCTCTCTATGTTCCAGTGGTGCTCTTTTGGTCTTAAAGGGTGTGAGTCTGTGCTTCTCTTACTTCTTCCTGGGAGGGTCAATGGAATGCCATTTTCTAAGAGGGATGGGGTGGGGGCTGAGGAGGCAGAGGACAGGGACAGGGGTGAGAATGGAAGAGGTAGCATGCACACTGACTAGAAAGGAAGGAAGCAGGATACATTATCTCATAATAAAGTTTAAGCAGAAAATAACCTTTGAGAAAAGACAGAAGGTAATTTTAAAACCAACTGTGATTGAATATTGAAAAGCTTCGCTGCCTGCCATCCAGGCTCCAGGTCAAACACGTGTGTTCCTGGTGGCAGGAAGATGACCCCAACCAGGAGAAGAGGCAAATGTTTTAATCCCACTGAGATCTGTTTTAGAAGTGTCATGTGTTTGGACTGTGGCTTCGAGGTCCCCATAGTCACTGATAATTTAAATAATGGACAGAAGACTGCTCAAGGTTAATTGGCCAGAGCTGATGACGTTTTTGTTGGGCTCCTAGGGGTTTCTGAGAGCTGGAGGCTCTGGGCTAAGTAGTTTAGTAAAAGGCCATTCATTTGGATAGGAAAAGAGAAGGTTTTGTCTTGTTTCCCTTTGGGCCTACACCACCTGGCTTTCCCAAGGGGTCACCCATTCAAGCATTAAGTAGGCCCAGCCCTGCTTAGCCTCCAGGGTCAGGTGAGACTGGGTGTGTTTAGGATGGTTTGGGCAGAGATGAGAAGGTAAACTTGTTACTATTTCCAAAAAGATTGTGCACTATTTTAATCTTACTCAAAAGTTGACAGAATCATAAGCAAATTTCACCTAATTAATTTTAAATACTAGCTTAAAATTGTTATGCTAATTTTAAAAAAATTAAGAGTTGGCTCTTACCGGATGTAATTTGAATATAGATGTATTGGTGTATTTGAATATAGATGGTCTTTGGAATGTTTACAACTAGGTCAGAACTACCTCTGAGATTTCTACTCTCTACGTGGCCTTGGCCACATAGAGCCTGGGTTTCCTCATCCATAAAGGAACTCTTATAATAATCCGGTCACAGGAATATGAGATTACTTAAAAAACTATTAAGAGACCACTACAACAGGAGACTTTCAGTACAGAGATCTCCCTTTTTAAAGATTAATTTGCGGGCCGGGCGGTGGTGGCGCACGCCTTTAATCCCAGCACTCGGGAGGCAGAGCCAGGTGGATCTCTGTGAGTTCGAGGCCAGCCTGGGCTACCAAGTGAGTCCCAGGAAAGGCGCAAAGCTACACAGAGAAACCCTGTCTCGAAAAACCAAAAAAAAAAAAAAAAAAAAAAAAGATTAATTTGCAAATGTATGTGTCTTTGTATGTGTGTTCACATGAGTGCAGGTGACTGCAGGGGCCAAAAGAGGGCGTAGGATCCCTGGAGCTGGATTACAGGTGGTTGGGAGCCACCCAACGTGGGTGCTGAGAACTGAACTCACACAACTCTGCAGAACATAATCCCAATCGCTGAGCCATCCTCCCAGCTCTCCTTCTTACATCCTTATCTTAAAATAGAACAAACAACAACAACAAAAACAAAAAAAACTCTTCATAGCAGATTGTGTGTTCCATACTTAAAACACATTTGTGATGGAGTACCTTTGGAATAGGTATAAAATTCTCCCATTGATTATTATTGTTTGAAAATTAACAGCTTAATTTTTTAAAAATGTATCTGAACAGTCAATTCAGGTTTATTCCTCAAAATAAAAATGAATACATAACAAGACTCAGATTTTTCCTAGGCTATTTCCTCTTTTAAAGCCTCTGGGTTTTTTTCTATGTAGTCGAAGCTGTTGAGTTTCAGCTATTTCTTGTTTATTTGTTCAGTTTGGAAACAATTTATTTAAAGACTATCTAAATAGAACATACTTCCTTGAGTGGAAATAATTAAATACATCTGGATATTTATCTGATGTTTACTGACATTAATAGATTGGGGGGGGCGCACCCAATTCAAGTTTAAGGACCATTTACCCAAGTTTGTGATTCAAGGAAAGGGTAAGTATTAGCATACATTCTCCAGAAATCTAAAAGATACTTAATGATTAAAAATAATGAATTTCTATGCTTTAAAACTCTCAAGGTTGAGACTGTACAGATCGGCAGCATTTCAACTCTGAGTGACTGGTCCTTGTTATCCTCAGATACTGATATATTCCCAGCCTTCCGCCACAAATGTAAGTTGCTATTTAGAGAAATGGGAAATCATCTTCAGATGGAGAGGGGTTTGTTCCTTACAGAACAGGAAAACTGTCTCATAAAAGCAAGGGGCTGGACTCCAGCACATTCTCAACAGATGAAAGAGACCAATGCCACACAGCTTACAGAAGGGGGTCCTGCAGGAATAAAGGCTGCGTTTGCACGGTCTGGATTTGGCTGCTCCAGACAACTTCCTGAACAAGCAGTGTGATCTGTGCATCCAGCCTCAAACACAACAGGGTGTCAGTGGAGTAGTCCACCTTGCCTAAACTGGGGGACATCACAATGCAAGGAATGACTATAAAGATCAAAGGTGCCACCGAGGGAGTCAGGGTGCTTAAATTGGTTGTAACACACAGCCTTATTCCTTCTCTTTGTGCAGAGAGACAGCCTAGTACAGTGGGAAATGAACAGGCCTTCTAAGGAGAGACCGTGGGCTGGAGGGTCACCAGACTATTTATAAACTGTATGACATCAACTGGGTGAGCAAACGCTCTGAGCCTCCAATTTCCTCATCTGGTAAATGAGGCTGCATAGCATGCCGAAGCTACTGTGGCCATGAAGACAGATGGAGGCCAGGCTTGCAGCTCCCCACTGTGTTGAGTAGGTCATTTAAACTCCTTGGCCCAGTGGTTTACCTGTACAATGGGAATAGTGATCCTGATTGGGTTTTCATGAGCATGACATGAACTATGCCAGATCTGATCATCTATCTGCCTCTCACAGTGCCTATTAAGTAGATAAGAAAAGAGGTTCCATCTGTAAAATGAATACAATAATAACTACTGTCATGTTTGGGAAACTAGATGAAAATAAAGCGTTTGATAACTTCTACAGTCTTTGTTAAAATCATTATTGGGCTTTTCAGCTCACGTGGGCAGGTTCTACCTTCTGACCTAGAATGGAACGTCTTTCTTAGAGCTGCTGAAATTAAAGGAAGGTGGAAATATCATCTCTGAATTAGGCCCTCACACCTAAAATCAAATAATACACAGTGAATGACAAGTTAGCATCAATATTCAAAGAAATAAAAATCTGACTCTACACTATCTGAACTACCTTTGTGTGTAGGTGTGAGTGTGTGTGTGTGTGTGTGTGTGTGTGTGTGTGTGTGTGTGTTAAATTAAATATAAACCTAGAACATACAAGCTCCTCAACAGTGAACTTCCAGGTGGCTTGAATAAATACCAGAATAATAAAATGTTGTAATTAATCATTCTAATTTTCTCTTAAACTATAAAAGAGTTATTATATCAAGGAAGTTTTACACAAAATTTCTGCCTCCCAGATATTAACTAGAATGGTCTATCGAAGGACAGCTTCGCTTTCAGCAGAGGCCTTTCCCCAAGATGCTCTCGGAATGGTCTGGAAACCCCAAGCCTTATCTAACACTTGGTGAATGAGCAAACAGACCATGGATCTCACAGACACCACTTCTGGGCCACTGATTGGACAAAGGGCATCCTGTCTAAGCTTCCATTTTATCAGTAACATAGGCAGTAACAAAACCTCTTCCTCCTAAGCTCCTGAAGACTGAGAGTGTAACAGAGCTCAGCCTGGGGCCAGGCTGCCTCTGTGTCCATCACACAGATGTCAGGAATTAACCATCTTTAACTTGGACCCTGGTCCTTCTTGGACTCAGTTTCATCTCAAAAAGAGAAATTCCCATCTTTTCAACTAGTATATCCTCCAACTTTCCAATCATGTGGTAGGAGGAAAATTACCAAGATATCCTAGTTTGCTAAGAATATATAATCCTATCTTAAATATATGGTTACTCTGTGTGTGTGTGTGTGTGTGTGTGTGTGTTGTGTACAGTTACTAATGCCCACAGTGGAGAGAAGTCATGGACCTGGTGAATGGTTTCTGAACTGCACTTCCTGAAGAAACCTGAGCCTTCTGATTATCCACTCTGAATGCAGTGAGTCAGAGCAGGTATTGCTAAAGTCACCACTGAGGGCCCAGCTCTGCAACCGACCTTTAGGTTAACTGTGAGTCAACTCGAAGCCCTTGTCAGCTCAGCCTTGGGTCCCTTTGCTTAAGCCCACTGGAGCTACAGGGGGCATGGCTTGTCTTTCTGCATCTTCAGGAACACGAGGCAAGCATCAGAAGTTATGATCTCCAACTAAGAACAGCCTTGATTTCGAAGCCCCAAAGCATGAAAGTATCAAGTGTGAGCTAAAGATTACATCCTGGGGGGCCAGCAACTACCCCCTCTGCAAGCATCTACAATCTCTCAGAAGATATCAAAAGAAATCAAACCTGAACCTGAACTTTAAAAATATATATATTTTTAAAGCTTTGTTTATTTATCTTCATGTTTTGTGTATGGATGTTTTGCCTGCATGTGTATGTGTGCAGGTAAAACGTGTGTGGCTCCCAAAGAGGCATTGCACGCCCTGGAACTGGAGTTAGAGAAGCTTGTGCAGCACCACGTGGGTGCTGGGAACTGAACCCGGGTCCTCTGGGAGAACAGCAGTGCTCTTGGCCTCTGAGCCATCCCTCAAGTCCCTGTTTTAAACTTTTTATATTGTCGTGATGCTTTAAAACTACAATTCATTCTTTTTCTGTGGCAGCCTTCAAAAACAGGATCCAGAGCATCTTACTGCATTCCAGACGTGTAGATGTTTTTATGCAAATATGAAAGCTTAAAAACAAAACATTTATGTGCAGACACTCTTTAGTGCTTGAAAAATCTGCAGTACTAAATGATCACAAGCATATTTCAATACCACTGCGCCTCTATTTCTGCACAAACTCCTGCCCACCTAAAACAGAGGGGTTTAGCGGGATCTGAAAGTCATATTTGACCTGTAACATAAAGTTGAGAGAGAAAAATCAGGTCTTTCCAATAATGGGCCTGTTGTCGTCACAGGCAGGATGTGATAAATCATAATGATTAAATGCGAGAGAGGTGAGGGCAGCAGAGACATGGGCGGCTCCTAGAGACGCTGTAGATGAAGAGAGAGGAGAAGAGCCTCCGCATGCGTGAAAGCGAGCTCTGAGTCGCCACCAGGCATGCACGGCAGCTGTCTAATGATCTCTCAGAACTACCATGATCATGTGTCCAGAGGAAACCATGGCTTCCTTTGTGAAAACAGCTACTAAGAGCTCAGATTAAATTATCATTGAAACTAGAAAACAAACAAACAAACAAAAACCCAAGCATTTGACAGAATGAGGCAGTCTATCCCAAGCATGTTATTTGTGTTTTCAAGAGCACTCCAAGGTTAGAAAGAAGCCATGGAGTGCCAATGCTTAGAGGTTTTTCTAAGTTCTCCGCCCCCAATAGTGCCCTTCATCTCTGGCTTCCCAAGTGTGGATGCTGCCTTCCTCTCTATAAACTCCAAACACAGTAGCGCAGAAGACACTGTACCCAGGATGCTAAAAAAGCGACTGGAAAGGGGTGACTCGGGTGTCTCAAGCTGGCTTCCACCAGCAAAACTGCAAACAGTCATTCATGCAAAGGTAGGAGGGTGTGCATGGAGGGAGACAGGAAGGTGCCTCACACTCCCTCAAGTGGTATGTGAGGAGCTCTCTGCCTTCATACTCACAAATATCCAAAGTTTCATGTCTGTGTGATTGAACATTAGACACTAAGAATAAGAAACTCAAGGGAGCTCCCCTGTGAGCTGGCTAGAGGAGACACTGTGGGACTTCTTTCTGAATGTCATTAGGGTTAGAGATGGGACAGATGGAGTGCTTTGGCAAAGCCCAGTAGAAGGGGGATGAGGGAACCGGGGGGCTGCAAGCCTCAGTGGATAAAGACTTCAGTCATGCGTGATTGTGGGAGGGTTGACTTTCCCAAGAATCACTTCCGGGGACACACTGTGGATGTGATGCCAGGCTTCACAGAGATGGGAGGAAACAGGGCGCCATGGGCAAAGCCTAGATCAGCACAGAAAAGCACTACCAACAGCAGAGCTTTCCCTTCGGTGTGTCTGCAGTGGCCACAGGCTAGAGATGGGGGTGCAATCAGGGCTCCTCCACACTGCTACCCCTTGTCTTTTATCATTTTCCCCACTCGGTCCTCAGGTCAGGCTGTGGCGTGAGGCTCAGGCATCCTTTGAGGAAAATGGACTATATACATTGAAGTGCAAAGAGAGTCTACCGGTTCAGAGCCATGCCTCTTGACCACCAACTCCCAGGGTCCAATATGGCAATTGGGTTAGCAGTGAAAAAGAATGAGCCCATCATTGTCTTGTCCTCTTCCTGACACACCTCTGTCATAATAAACATTTTCACACCCATCCATACTTACATACACAGAAATTCCTAGTTCAAAACAATGAGCGTGGAATATTCAAGGTTCCATGCTATATGTTCTCCAAAACCCCTTTCGGCTAGCCTGGGTTTTGGGAATGAGCTTGCCTCACTCTGTTGAGATGCTCATGTCGAATGGGTAGAAGTCCCTAACAGGAACAGCCTCCTCCCCTTGACTCTGCTGCCACAGACCAGCATTACATCATCCGAGTCTTGTTCTCACAAAGCAGGGGTGGATATGTCATGTCAGGAAATCTTGTCCCACCCATACGATGCTGTAGAAAGGGAGCCCCCGACACACAGTCCTTCCTGCGGATAGCAGTTGGAGCAGAAATGACAGACACCATGCAGAGCTGACTTGGGATGACTATGAGAGACAGCTGAGGGGAAATGACATGGATGGGTGCCTTCCATCACAGGACAATGTGGCTCATACCAGAGAAGCCCAAGAATAGATTCTGGCTTCTCATCCGGTCCCCAAACCAAGCAAGGTAGCAAACAGAATCACTCAACGCAACTGATTCACAGAGCCGTGAACGGAAATTTGAGAAAAGAGCAGCACGCTGTTTGGATAAAATTGAGTGCTGTGTAGGCATGACAACGGGTTATTAAACAAGAGGAAAGTGGGGCTTAATAAATAAATCCCAGGGGACAACAGCAAGGAAGAGAATAAGAAATGGAGGGTGCAGCCCAAGGTGCCATACCCTACACCATGATGTGGAAACGGAAACCAGAAGCAAGCTGTGCTTCTAAGCAGGGGGTGCCAGGGGTGTCGCAGTGACACCAAGACTGGACCACGTGGGACTGACAACTGTCTTAGGGAAATGAGGGGCTGTCCGTATCCAAAGAAAACCCCAAGAGAAGACTCGGGAGGTTCTGCCACGTGTCACACCTAAGCTGGCCTTAGCACAACCTGGACCTCAGTGGTAGCGTCAGAAGGAAAGAAGTGGGATTACGAAGGAGTGTGGTCAGGATTTGCACTAGACTTGGGGTGTGGGGCTGGCCAAGAGGCATGACAAAAGTTCAATTCAATGTGGCTGTAGTAAACACAGGTTCAAACTGGGCTGCTGTCAATCAAATCGATCAGAAAGCGTATCTAGAGTGTCACAGCCCAGGCACAGTAACACTTATTATCAGGCGGATGATTCTAAATATTGTCCCCCAGGCATTTGTTCATTCATTGAAAACTATTTATTGTCTACTCTGGTGCTGGGTTGGGTACTAGGAATATTAGTGATGGATAAAACTAGAACTACCGACCCCAACTTTCTGGAGTTTGTCGTTGGATAGGAGAGACTGACATTAATTAAACCATCATCTAACTGACAAGTTGTAAGAAGGAGATATCCATGACACCGTGGGAATGATATATGGCGGGAGAAACCTGGACGGCAGGCATAGCTTCCCTGAGGTCATGATGATTAAGCCAAGAGCTAGCCAGGAGGCAGAAGCCCAGATGATGTTTACGTGGGGTTACGAAGGGGTTCAGCAAAGGGATGGCAGGTATCTGGTTCCTGGGAAAGAGACAGCATCGTCTTTTTGAGGAGTTGACAGACAAAAGCATGACAGTGGCCTGAGAGGAGAATGCAGAAGCGGCAGGGAGGAGCCAGGTGAGGTGGAAGCTGCTGGCCTGCGCTGGAATCACTCGTCTTCACACTAAGTGCAAGGGAAGGTCATTCCAGGTTGTTTTTTTGTTCTGCCCTGTTTGTTTAACAGGGCGGCATAGTCGGCTGTGCACTGAAAACCCTCCCTCTGACAGCAACATAACAGAAAAAGGGCAGGAGTCCAGCTGAGGGACAGGCCCAGGGAGGGGCGTGCAGGGAGAGCAGCGGCTGAAATCAGCACCCAAGGAGTCCAGGGGCCGCACTTGGGAACCCAGGAGCCAGCGGGAGACAGGAAGTGGCCGTAACTCATCCTGTGATGATAGGGTGAGGCTCTTCGACACCCTCCAGGCTGGGTCAGGATTGGCTCTCGATGGGCAAGGTTATCCTGGGGTGCTCAACCACGGGCGTTTGTGTTGGCCTCACCTCCCACATTCTGATTCAAGGTTGAGGAACACTTTTAACAGTCTCCCTTAGGTGATACTAAAATGCACCCAAGTTTGAGAACAATGGGCATTATTTTTTTTTCACTCATGACAGTTAGAAGGGAAAATTACACTGCCTCATTTTGATTTAATCTTCCCTATCAAGAAGAATGTTTTTCAAATAAAAGAGCAGCGCCGACACGCTGAAGAGGAAATGAAAGCCCGGAGAGGTGGTGTGATAAGGAACAGCCGCTTGCTGCGCTGGGTGAACTCAAGACTCTCCTCCAAAATAAATTATGTCTTGGGATATTGCAAGAATTTATGGCACCCATAGGCACGGGGTATCTACTTGACAGAGCAGCATCCAGAAAATCCCTCTTTACATAGGTCACATACGTCTCCCCATGACTCTATTTGCTGGTGACCTCCACTTTATCCTCAGGGGTTACTATTCCATTTGACATTGCTAAGCGACTTTGCCTTTAAAGCTTACTACTCAAGGTATAATGAGATTTATTGCCCTTCACTCCATCTTCCTTCTTCTGAAAATGCCATTACTGCTGGTAAAACCCTCAGATCTGACTAATATTTGGGAACCACTGTTAATGTTAGCAGGCTTGCAGTCCACTAAAAACACTTAAATCCTGTTCAAAGGCCTATGTGCAAAGCACTTTTCACTCTTGATCTCCATGTGACTCAGAAGGCAGAGGAGGCTCACTTAAAACTTGCCTCCAGGACTCCTAGGGCAACCAATTAGTAGAAAGCCTACCTGCCTTGTGTACCTGAATCTCAGCAAGGCAGACGCTTCCTCTCTAATGCCATGTATAAGCAGCAAAGAGGTCTACCAGGAAGTGCTCACTAATACAGACCATGGCCAGCTTTGAAGAAAGCATCTAATAGCATTCCAGTCCATTAACTTTACCAGAATCTAAAAGGGGTAAAAGCAATCTTTCCAGGCTCCACAGTGAGGTGCCGCTGTGAGGAATAACCACTGGGTGAAGAGTGTGAAGAGGGACCTTCTGAGGAGGTACAAAAGCACACCCCTTGCTCTGTTCAACAGCAAGATAGGAAGGGGTGGGGGAGGGCTAAGCCCAACAGCAGAGTTTCTCAAAGACTGCAAGCCACTGAGTGATGTGATCCCCAAAAGTCACCACAGTCAGTAATTAAAAGTCTAACCTTATTTTAAATAATAAAGGCCTTTTTCTTTCCATTCTCTCTGGTGACACTCCTCCCAAAAACCTCTCAGCCCCTCCCCACTTAAAACCACCCTGCCAAATTTCTCTTCCAGAAATGTAGATTTCCAATTTCAGCTCTATGGATTTCAGAAATCTTCTCAGGCCCCAATTTTTTAGTCACTAAATAAGGCTGGCAACACTGACAACCTCTGCCAAAGCTGATGTTTTTAAATACAATTAAAACAAACTGCTTCTAAACTATTAGAAAAATAAATCCTGATTGAACAGAGCCCTAAAAAAATCAACTAGATGTTCATAAATGAGAGCTGACTCATGCAATTTTATCCCTGGAGTATGCTTTCATATATTAAATGATAATATATTACATACATATTAGTACTGAATATTATATATAATGTGTTCATATATTTTATATGTTCATATAATAAATTTAAAATGGCTTACAATATGTTTGAAATTATACAAATAAATTATAATTGTCATTCCTCCCACAGTGTATAACAGGTCTCTGAGAACAGCCCCAGAAACTTAACCATGATGGAAATAAACTCCAGAGCACCCAGGGCAGACACGCCTGACAGCCCTTCTCCTGGATCAGCCTCCTAGGTGTGTACTTCCTTCTAATGTCATCTCCTGAGCCTCTGGCCTACAGGCCATCACCACAAGAAAAAGATAGTGAGAAAGGTCCCTGAGCAATTAATAAAGAGGGGTGGCATGCATATGTTTATATATGTACATTCCATACATGTACGTAAAACCAACATGAAACTATAAGGAAGAAAAAAAAACGCCCTGGAAAAGAATGGAATAATGAAACCAATGCTTTCTCTGCAAAGAAATCTAAAGACAGATTCAACCAGGATGAGGCGAGATGCAGCGCACAGACTCCTCCTGTCACAACCAGATGCCAGCTATGGAGCTTCTGCGCCAAAGAGAAGAAAAGACAAAGAAGAGTCTTTGGAACAAGAAACTGATTGTTCTCCAATAACCAGACCTCCCTGATTCTAGAAGCATCCTCGGAGAATAAGGAACGCCACCAGACACAATCCGAGCACTTCCTAGAAGTTAATTTGTGGACTTCCCTGGCAGGCTTAGCAACAGCTTATGCCTGTTGCCACCATCCCCTCATGGGAGCCTTTCTCTTTAAAGATGGGCGCCCAGACATCACCTCAACTGTGCTTTTCACCTCAGAGGCTGTGTCGTCCCCCCCCCCCCACAACCCTCACACTCAGGATTTGTGTTCTTTTTAAAAAAAAAAAAACGAGGATTGTGATCAGCAACCTCCCCCAGTGGGCTTTCTGGTACACACATGGGCAAGGCAGCAGCTGCTCACCTGGATACCCTGCCCAAAGACTCTCAGAGGAGGAAGCCAGGGCAGGACTTGTCAGTGACTTCAGAAACCCAAACTCATTACCACCAATGGAAAACAGAACTACTTCCCACCGTGTTGTCTTTGATTTGGACCCACAGTGGGTCACAGGGACACAATGGCTATGAAGCCACTGACTTCCCTGTCTGTATCCCTACAGACATTCAGCCTCTCTAGGGTCCCTCCCCTGTCACACTAACAGCCACCATCACCACCCACACCCATGTCACCCCCCAAGTCACCAAGCCGAGGGCATTCCTGAAGACAATAGAGACACAAAGATGAACAAAACATGGCCTTAGACTTTGAAAAGCGGAAAGTCTGATGCAAGAGACACTATGTATCCGTGCCATTGTCCCCACATGGAAGGTGGAGAGCTGCACAAGGTGGAAAGGGAGCCTGACTCAGTGAGTGGGTCGGAGGAGGCCGGCAGAGGCCAGAAGCAGCAGCCATTGATCCAAATTTGGAACGAAGAGGGTCTTTGGGGAAACAATCAACAGAAGACTGTGCCAGAGAAAGAAAAGAAGGAATACAGTGACGTATTACTAAAGAAACCGTGAGTGCAGTGTCAAATGAGGGGCGTGTACATTCCACGAGGAGAGGCGGAAAACGGAAGTCAGAGCTAAAGCAAAATAAAAGACAAACAAACCACTACTCTGTATACTTCAGCATCCACATGTGTGGAAAATTAATGTTCACTAGACATTTAACAAACAGCTCACACACTCCCCAGACTTCCCCACGTCAGAAGATGACACCACTGTCCTCCAGCTAGCTGGCTATGTCGGAAAGCCTCAAGTTCTGCGTTCCCCTCAGTATCAACACAATCAGCTAGCTCCTGGAGCAGCATCTGGAGGAGAAGTCTTCTACCTTTGGACCGTGGAACGCACCCTATACAGAGAGCCTATGCAGGTGCCATTTAAACATGTCATGGTTAGAAAACACCCTTCCCTTGGTTCCCACCCTTCAGCAGCAGCCCGCTGCACACAGAGGCCCCTTATGATGGCCTTCAACGCCTTCTGTAACCGCCTCTGCCTGCTTTTCTGAGGCATCCCCTTCCCATGAGTTCTCCCACCACGAGACATGCTGTTCCTCGCAGGCCCAACAGTCTTCAAAGACTCCTTTCTCCGCTTTGCAAAGGTATCCCTTCCCATCCTAAGCTGCTCTGCACTGGGCGCCTCCTTTTATTTTCTTGGGCACTTATTATTTGAAATGATCTCTTGTGTACTCTTTCTGCTCCTTTATTGCCTGTAAATGTCAGTGAAATGTAAGCTAATGAGAGAGAACCAGACCCGGTTACAAAAACATCTCTGTACGGAAGATTGCATGGGCTAGAATGCAGATATGAAATACTGCAAAGAACTCATAAAATCCATATAAAAACCGCATCTATTTGATTCACTTCCCATAATGCCTGACAGGCATTAAGCATCGATCAACTTCTTGCATGAATGATTAAGAGCATAGCAGTGTATACTACACTCCCCGTGATGAGATGAACATTCCATCCCACTAAGCCCAAGTGCTTGAAGCACCAGAAATTACTTTTATGGATAGCTGTGTCACACAGAAAATTTAAAGTGGCAACTGTCTTGAGGGATGCCTCCTAGAATGACATCCTCACCTCCGACATCCTCACCTCCACAGCCATCACCACATGCTGAATCAAAAGGGTTTGGCGTTTGAAACAGACTAGGTGTTTCCTGATGCCAAGAGACAGGCAGCAGATGTCAGAATGATAAAAAAAAATTAAAAAAAAGAGGTGGGGAGGAAGCAACTTCCTCAGGAAACTGTGGGGAGGCCCTGGTCCCTCAGGCAGAAAGAACATGAGCCATCAAAGGCTTCATCAGTGACCCCACCAGCCTGGCACTGCAAAGAAGCCTGCCCACCACACGGCTAGAACTTTTGGCCCTAGGAACTGCAAGAGACATTAGAAAAATCTAATGATGAAACCCCAACTGCTAACTGAATTCCATTTTGCTGTTCTGGGACTTAGAAGCCTCTGATGTTGGACAAGACCAAGGACTGTAGGTGATCATACTGTGTGCCCTCTGTGTGCGGTTTGGAGATGGCAATCCAAGAGTGCCAGGCCAATGAGAGAGAGCCAGGTCCTGTTACAAACACCTTTGAACAGAGGATTTCGTGAACTAGAACACAGATATGAAATACAGCAAAAACGTTACCATTCTAGGCAAGTCTCAAGAATGTGAGTTATGTCCTTCCTTGTGGTGTGAAGCCAAATGGTTTAACTACACAGTGTTCATATAGAAATGTGATTTCTGCCATTTTTCGCCTTCAGGAAACAAGAATAGCCTAGATAAGAAATTAGAAAGTGCAGCCCATGCTAACAGGAAAAGCTATATGACTGGCCCTTTCTCTCACCAATTTCTTCTCAACTCGATTCTCATGAAGTCAACATCTAGTGAGACTCTACTTTGGAGATGTTATATATAATAGCCAGTAGAAAAGACAAGCACCCTGGAGCTTGGAAATAAGGCCATCCCTACGATCACTCAGATCATGGAGAGAAGCCTTTGGGCAAAGGCTCTTCCCCAGGAAGATAATGAGGATACCAAAGGAGGAGTTGGATCGAGCTCATCGGTAGACAGACTACTATGAAAAGTGTGGTGTGTGAGATCAGAGACGCAAATCAGCTTCTTCAATTAGACTAGATGAAGAACAGCGTTTTCCTCCGCCCTCTGCACCGCCAAATATGAGGAGCTGTGCATGTGGTGGGCTCACAGGCACACTTACTAAGTAAACAAGAAGATGAATCCTGAGATGAAATCCACCCATTCATGTGATTTAGCTACTGTCCTGGGTGTTCCTGGACTTCCTACTCATCTGAGTTCAGAGATCCAGTGTATCCTTGACTACAGGAAGGTTCCTTCATTACCTCCCAAACGATGTGAGGGCATTTAAAGAAGTGTAAAGCTTACATAACCGAGAGCAGAGTGTGTCACAGATATACGTGTACACCTTCACATTTGGGGGCTGGAGAAAAGCTATTGTGATCAGACGACAAGAATGAGGAAGACAGTAATAACAGCTGATCTATAATTGATCCCACCAGGACCATACCCCCTACATGAAGAACTAAATATTTTATGATATGAACTTCTGTGATGCTATCAAGACCTATGGACTTCCACATTTTCATTTTAAGAAATACACCTAGAGGATAGTCACTGTCCTGCCACTAATGTGCTGAGTAACCGTCAGCAAGGAGTTCAGCTTTCCTGACCCTCCCAAGAGGGTGGTGGGGAAAATGCTGACTGGGGTCAGCCAGCTCTGTGGAGGGAGTCACACTCCTGACCTGCTCTGATGCTCTGTCCCCTACACACCTCTGCATTCTCAGAGGCTCACTCTTACATCTACGCATAGGGATGCTGCTAACAGTAGCTCCTCTCCGTTGTCTTTCCAGTCTCTGGTTTAATGACATCTAAAGCACCTTCCAGTTCTAGACTTCTGGAGCTTCCCTGTGACTTCACTTTTAGATTTAAGCCTCTTAAGTGAATCTAACATTAACCAGCTTCAAAGGACCATTGTTAAGACCAATAGTAGGAGACTGGAGAGATTGCTCAGCAGTTAAGAGCACATGTTGCTCTTATAGAGGGTCCAGATTTGGTTCCCAGCTCCCATATGGTGGCTCACAACCATCTGCAGCTCCAGTTCCTGGGGATCTGATGCCCTTTTCTGAACTCTGAGAATGCTACATTCATCTGGTACACATACCTACATGTAGGCAAACACTCATACACATAAAATTAAAGAAAATAAATATGAACACCATTTGTCATTAATATATGAACAAATAAAGATTAGAACATAGATATAAAAATTAAGAAAATATATTAAATTATACTATGTATGTAAATAAAATTATTCACAATTACAAATGATATGTAAACACATACCTCTCTCCCACAGAGAGAGAGAGTCTAAGAGTTATTATAAGATGGCTATTTTGAATTTTAATCCATTAACGAAAGTCCAGGTCTCTAAATACAACATGCACAAGCTAGTGTGAATTTCACACTTGCACTTTTATCACCAGCCTGTCTGATACAGATTTCAGCCTTTTGCTGCATACATACTGTTTAAAGTTTCAGCTAGGTTAAAATGGTTCAGTCTCCACAGATCACTAACATTCTTCTGCGATGCAGACACCCTATGCTCACCAACGTGTTGACATATATCATTGTTTACAATTCTGTATTACTTTTTAAGCAGGTGCTCATGCAGATGCATTCGTTTACTGAACACACCCACAGAAAGAAAAAGCTATCCCAAAGCAATGTCCAAGAATCTATGTGCATAACATGAGCAGGAGAGTAGAAAGAGGTAGGTCATGAACATTCATGCTTTGAGACCACTATAGATACTCAAGTCTACTCACTACAGAGGACAACCTAGCCATCAAAAATATATGTGATTTAGGATTTATTACATGTTTTATTTTGACTTGTTTCCTAATCTAGTCCACCCTCTAGCAAAGGCAGCAAGTGATGATGTAATATTCTTTGACCTTTCAATATTTTTGATATGCAAATTAAAGATCTGCCATGATCCTCACATTCTTGTCACTGGGACCTAAAAGCCATCAAACTGGTCCTGAAGCGAGATCTGTTTCGCACCAGTGGGGCAGAACACCAAAAAGAACTAGGATCTTAATGCATCACACACGAGCGATGTCATGATGCTGACGTTAAGAAGGAACATACAGTGAACAGATCACTGGAACCTACGAGAGAAACACGGGGTGGAGAACCGGAGCTAAATGTCAATCCAAAGTGAGTTGTCTGCCTGAAGAGGTGCTCACTGGCCCTGCCTTACAACTACCAATCAAGGCTTCCTGTTAGCCTTGGGCAATTTTGAATCAAACTAAACGAAGCAGTTATCCATGTAAGAAATTTAAGCTCAAACCAGGGTCAGTAACACTAACCTTCTCATAGCGAGGGTGTGATGTCCCCTGCACCACCTGGATACAATATAGAATTTATGGCATACGTGCTCCCGGATCACAGTTCTTCCCAGCCCACCAGAATATACATAGCATCTCTGCAAAGCACAGCATTAGCAGAAACCACATCTCCCGATTTTCATCCCAAAGTGACTGAATGTCAAAAATGATCTTAATAAAGGAAGAAATCGGTATCTTCGCATCTCAGTTCCTTCACAACAAGCCAATCCGCAACTCCAGAAGTCATGAAAGGAACCCATCTTATCTGTTAACCCCTCACCCCCAGCCTGCCAGACTCCAAGTGAGACCTATGTGTCTGTCTTACCTGTAATCTGACTCTGTCCTTGTGGATTAAAAGGACTTGGTGCAGAGTTCAGGGAGGGCCGTGGGTTCTGAGGCGGGACACCTACTCTCATACTGGGATGAGGGATGCGCCCTAAATCACTGAGGCGGTCAGAGAACAAACTAGGTTTAGAGTCATCAAGCTTCTGTCTGTGCCCTGGAAACAGCAAATCATAAAATAAAAGCATATTAATTAGCTGAACAATTGACCATGCTAAATAGATATGTGAACATACATACTGGGTGGTTTAAGCCAAGGAATTATCAATATTGATATTTATTATGATGTGTCTAGGCAAACTGCTCTTTGAGCATTGTAGGGTGGCAAGCCTTCCTAATTCTACCTACACAGGGAGAACAGAGGGTCCCAAGGGAGACATGGAGTCAAGAGCTCAAGAGGAACTCTCTGGGTGCCTCCTCTAGCCCTGTCAATGAAAGGATGAGAAACGTGAGTGTCCTCTAGGGCACCTTTCTTGTTTCATGATGGGGGTTCCCCATCTGAAAACTCAAGGAGTCTGCTAGCTGTCACCAAACCGGGGCAAACACATTTTTTGAAGATCAGCTTCCACAGTGACTTTAGTGACCTTTTCTTCTTTATGTTACAACTACCTACCTATCCCTTGCAGAAAAATTAAAACTCAAAATGGAAAATGGAAAGGAAACAAAGGAAGAGAAAGGAAGAGAAGAGAGAAGAGGAGGAGAGGAAGGCAGAGAAGGAACATAAGCAAAGTAAATCAAATTGTTGAAGGGGATCTGCATATTTTGAGATATGCCGAAGCCCAAAAGCACATAATGAACCCTGTTCGGTCACAGAGAATATGTTTTATTTTAAATCTACTACTGTAGTTTTGTTCAAGAAAGTGGAAAATACTGGTAAGCTAAATAGGTGAATGGGACTACCCATTATTTGAGTGAGTGAGTAAGAGAGAGAGAGACATGAAGGGAAAGGGAGGGGGGAAGGAGAGAGAGAGAGAGAGAGAGAGAGAGAGAGAGAGAGAGAGAGAGAGAGAGAGACCTTTTCTTTCTTCCAGTTTATTAAAGTTGTAAAACAAAGAAAAATGGGTATTAAAGAACTGTGCAAATTAAATTAGATCAAAGTGCTGAAGCATCTTCAAAAATCACAAGTGTGTCCCTTAGAAGGGCTGTGGTCGTGTCTAGGGGCAGGGACAGAGTGTGCGTCTGCACCTAACTTGAGAGCAGAGCCACTCTGGCGGCCCCTGTCTGCCGCTCAGCACCTCAGCACGCATGCTCATGCCCCTGGGTGAGGGGCATCAGGGGAACAATGACCAGATGAAAAATGCATTCAGAAGCAAAACTAAGGGAATATGTGTTATTACTCATCAAAGAGAAAACACTGACTGCGGATTATTAACAACCTCAGGAATGGACGTCCGTCACTCCTCTTAGTGGTGAGACATCTTACCTTCCCCTCATACAGGACAAGGGGAATAAGTGTGCCAGGAGAGGGTTAAGTTGAACATTAGAATTCCCCAACTATAAGCTGTCTTCATAAGACAAATTCCTTATTTTATTTGCCCCAAAATGTATTTTCCTGTCTCCCTTTTCATTGCCTACCCAGCCCAAAGAAAACAGACAGGAAGCCAAGGCTTGGTAATATGAGCGTAGCTGTCTCCACAGCCAAACATGTTCCAACTGAGCCCATTAACTGAAATGCGCCCACCACCCTGTTTCCTGCCAGTGTGTGTTTTGGGCATTGGCTGTAACAGAAGGCCTAGACCTAGCTGAAAACATGATCAGGAAAAAAACCAAGGAAATCCGTTGTTAATTGTTGTTTGCCCCATTTTATACAGACTGCAAATAGATTTTAGAAACTTTAGGGTTTTTCAGAGGTGACCCGAAATAGCTCCTAGACCCCAACTAATAAATTGTTCATAGATGAAGTGACCTTGGCCTGCTCAGGCAGCGTAACAAGGCTGTGGCCCTCCACTATTGGCTAGCTTGGCTACAGCCCTAACCTGTGTGAAGTGAGCTTCCTATTCATCATGAGGTACCATCAAAGTTGCCTCTCTGCCTTCCTCTCTGAGCTGTCATTGGTGACTCAAAGTGCCTACAACACTGGAGAAGTCAGCCCACGAGGTATCGAGACTAGTTTTCAACCTAAGTAGAAAGAGCAGCCGAAGTTCAATTACAAAAATAATAGCTCATCCATTACCATAAATAAATGGCTACAGTTTAACACACTGAACTCTTCTATCTGCACAGCTCCCTGGGTCTGGCTAATTTCACAATCGGGGAATTATTATACAAATACTGGTCACAGTCAGATGCATAGAATCTCTCTCCCCCTCTCTCCTCTAGCCCCCCTCTATAATTTTGACACAGCTATAAATACATATGGAATTGTCCTGTAAGTTATTTTCCAAATGAGCCACTTTTGGAATGGCAAATTTTCTGAAGGCTAGAGAGAAGGCTGTGTGATCTTTCATGGACACTTGCGCACTGGGATGTGAGTTCAGTGTGTGCAGATGAGTGGGCACATTTTTATTTACTCTTAGCCTAATGTTGTTCTTACTAGGAGAACGCAGGCAAGAAGGAAGGACTTGGACTAGCCCTTCGATGTGAAAAATTTCAAGAGCAGGCAAAATTTTTAAAGGCTCAATGACTTTTTAGAGTTATCCTCAAAGACAGCTACCACACATCTACAGACAACCTAGAATAATCTACAGAGCGTCCATTGGAAGATGCAATCTATAAAAGCGTATGCGTTTTCCCCTGGGTTTCTCTACCCTCTCATAGCAGCCACCACAACCCAAACAAGATTCTTCCAGCACAATGCCAAACAAAAGCCAAACAGGTTCGTCGTCTTTCAACCATGACAAATGGCGGCTGCCGCTAAACCACATCAGGGCGTACTCAAATGACAGGCTGAAAGATGTGCTGGAATCATCAGCACCCAGGCAATCCTTTCAGACACTAAGAACACAGGAGACAAAGGGGTCACAGACTCAGACGAGGACAGAGTAATTGCTCTCGTTGTCTGGAGGATTGAACCTTACTCATCCCCAAAGAGGAGCTGTTCCGAGTAGGAGGCCGATGCAAAGAGTGGGCAACTTTTAGGTCACTGCTCCAGGGGAAAGACTCCAGGAAGTAGGGAGGCGGCTCAGCAGATAAAGCACCTGCCTGCCATGCAAGCATTAGGACCAGAGTTTAGATCCCCAGAACCCAGTAAGTGGGCAAGGGGGACCCACATAATTCCAGCACTCAGAAGACACAGATGGGATCTCTGAAGCAAACTGGCTAGCAAGACTGCCCCACACCAGTGAGCTCTGGGTTCAAGTGAGAGACCATGCTTCAGTGAATAAGGTGAATAGCAACTGAAGAAAAACTCCGACATCAACCTCAGACCACACACACACACACACACACACACACACACACACACACACACACAACACCTACCTGTACACACACATGAAAACAGATCTGCACAGCTCATTCAAACCACACACATATATGGGAGTGGGGGAGCACTATATGAAAGTGTGGTCCTGGAACCTCTCATCTAGCTTAACCTTCTCCCGAAGGCAGTCATCCTTCCAGACCAGCTGAATAGAAAAAGCCTCCCTCAAGCTCTGAAAGACATGGGCATCCAGGTCCCAGAGTGGATGGGTTAAATTAAATTCTTAGGGTAGATTATGGAGGAAAGTTCTCTTTTTTTAAAGCTCCATGTGATCTAATATGTAGGCAGGGCTGAAAAAAAAAACACTGCCCAAGATAGTATGAGATCCAGCACAAATGCCAGCCATTCACCCCAATGACTCCTCCATTTCTAGATGGAGGCCTGTCTTCTGTCCTGAGTCCCGGGCTTCTATTTCCCATTGGCTCCTTGACGGATCCCCTGGGATGTACCCCGGGTATCTTCAATGCAGTGCACTGGAAGCAGAATTCTGGAGTCTCTTTCCAAAACATCCTATCGCTCTAATATAGTCCCCAGTGCCAGTGGACATCACTGGCCACTCAGTTGCTCACAGTCAAGAACTCAGTTAAGTCCTCACTCCCCACATTCAGTCCACCACCAAGGCCTGGCGTTTCTGTCTTGATACTCCATCTAGCCACTCAGTTCTCTGCATTTCTCCCAGCACAACCCTAGCCTCACAGTCTACCTAACTCTCTGAGTGTCCAGCACTGTCTGCTTTGAAGTTTCCCCGCCAGGACTCTCCTATATTCCTGAGATAAAAATCTTCTGGGTTTCTCTGTATGGCTCACTCCTTCTTATTGCTTGGCACTAGCGTGAACACCACCTCCTTTAAGAGGCCTGGCCTGCTTCCCATAGCCAAACTATGTTCCCATCCTCTGGAGCACAGTCTTTCTTTATTTCCTTTGTGGCAGTTGTCACGATCTGTAATTATCTTGTATATTTGTTTGTCTCTCCTCAAGGACTCCAAATCCCATGAGAATGAGTGCCCTGCCTCTTGTGTACAGCTGGATCCTCACAATCTACTAAGGGCCCGCTATACAGTAGGTGCTCAATGAATATTTATGAAAGGAATGAGTCTGTGAATCTGAGAAAAGCCTTGATTAGAAGAAAATTTCTTGGTACCGAGTATCATATCACAACACTATCCCTTAAAGACGCCTCGTGGTTTTTGCAGCACAGTGAAGCCTGTAGGTAAAGCCTTTCTTTAGAAACAGCACTGACTGGTGCTTCCTGGAGAACTGGACTAATGGACATTCATTTAGGCTAAAACTCACTTACTCTTTGAAAAATTCCCATTTCTCCCACCATAATCCTTAATCATTGTTAAAACCATTTAAAAACAGAGAGATAAAAACGGGTAACAGATGTAAACTGGACTCTGGATTTCAAAGCAGTGTACTTCTTTTATGCATGAGGACCCTGAGTCCCCATGAGAGGGCGTGGCTAGTGGTTAGTGGTGGGACTAATGGTTAGATTTCCTGGTCACTGGTCTAATGTTCTTTTCTCTTCCATTGCCGGCCAGCTTACTTTAGGATACAACAGTGAGACTGAATTTGTTCAGGGGAAATCGTGACCAAAAAAAAAAAATGAATTTTAAATGGAAAAGAAAAAAGGAGTAGTTTTCAGAAAAGATCTCTTTCAAAAGTTCCAGTGTGCGTGGGTGAATATGACTTTTGTTGCAATAAATTCAGGGGCACAAGAAGAAATCATGAGCAAAAGGTCACAGCATTCACACATGCTGACAGCAAGGACACATGAGGAACTGCTAAGCCCCTGGGCCACAGCGGAGCCAATAGCCCCGCGGATCCCTACACACATGAAATCAGCAATCGGCCACTGCAACTTCTGCTTTCAAAGATGAGGCATCAGACATGGGCATGGTGAGTGTGGTCGTCGGACAGTGAAAATGAACTCATCACTACCGCATGACCGCTTCGCTCTTGCTTTATAACTAAGACACTGAGCGATGCCTCACAGCTTCAGAGAACAATGTCCCCCAGCCAGAACCTCCCACTGTGTGGAACTGCCCAGCCACAAGAGTTGGCACTGGCCAGTTAGAAGGCTCCTCCTCCAGGAGGCCAGACACACTAGGGAGAGATAGGACAGGAGATTTTTCATGATGAATGTGCAGTAGAGTGCAGTAGGATGTCTGGTCCACCTAACGTGGGACAAGGAAACAGTCACATTACCAATCACTATCTATGTCCATATTAGGTTCATCTAGTCTAGGCAGTGTGCACTGCATACCTACCACATGTGATATGTAAGTGTAAGGAGGAGGAGATAGCCAAGGACATGAGGTAGTATCTTGGCCTTCAAGGAGCTTGGGGAACAGTGAGAAAGACAAGGCCCCATGTGTGACAGAGCAGCTGAGGAGAGGGTAATAGTTAGGTATTGGACTTAATGATTGACTGAGAACACGAGAATGGGGGCCACTGAAAACATTAAAGAAGTCATTCTTTGTGATCCCTGTCAGTGTTCTCAGGAGAGCTGACATACACTCAAGGGTCGAACGGCATGATATCTGGTACCCACTTGAAAATATTTCAGCTAAGTAACAGATGAAGCAAACACGGCAAAATAAACATACAAGATGCGACTATATTAGATATATTTCCATGCATGTTTGTAAGCTCGTTCGTTATAAAAGAAAAGAGATGGTAGAGGTCAATGTGGAAAGCACAGGGGAGTGATTGGTTTTGACTGAAAGGACGTAGTCACTGATGAGACCATCATGCCTGTTGTTCTAAGGCCAAGAAAGATTCTGATAAGCACAGAGGCAAGGAGATCGCTAGCTGGAAGGTGCGTGACAGAAACGTGGTAACAAATAGAAGGAAGGGGACAGCTAGCTGGAAGGCACGGGACAGAAACATGATAACACATATCTCGTGAGACCAGATGATGTCAAACTTTTGTGTGATGCTAATCTAATCCCAGGCGCAAGCTCCTTCATACCACTTAATAGCTGGGCTAGGCCTTGGTTCTTCAGCTACGCAATACAGTGTGGAGAGCTGCCCTTTAAAGGCAGGTCTCCTGACCCACAAAATGATGTTTGGCAGCCCAAAACCTCCTCTGCCATGCCTGTGGGCTTCCCTGGAGCAGAGAAGTGACTGGGGAGATGTCAGCTAATTATGCTGTCACCAAGTGTGTTACAGAATGAGCTCTGCTCTAAGGCGAAGAGGTCTGAAGCCACAGGATGGAACAGCTCCGGGATCCTGTGACAGGGATCCTCTGAGTGGAAAGAGAAGGCTTGCGTCTTTTACCCGGAGTAAATTTGCTATGTGTCAGCAGAGTTGTTATTCCACAGCAGTTCTGGGGCAAGTGAACGAGACCCTTTAATTCTAACCTCTCCGTCCTGACGGTGGCCCAACAGGTGTGTGTCTGGGGGAGGGGGATTTGGAGGGAGGGGCGGGTACCTTTTAGAGCTTCATGTATTTAGTGCCATCCTGTCTCGCTGGCATATTTATTATTACCTTTTGGCCATTCACCCTACAGAGAGCTCCGGTTCCAAATGACTTATCTGGGAATCTTCTACTAAGAAGAGTTCAGCTCCATGTCTCTTAGCATTTTGGCCGATGGTTTCCAGCAAACACAGGCAGGGCTTCACAGGCTCTTTGGAAAGCTATATTAGGGACTGACTGACCCAAATAACTCCTGGCCCCTGAGGTTGTAGGTTAAAAGCTTTGACCTTCGGCACTCCTACAAGGGTGTGAAAATGGAAATGTCCTTGAGAGAAGTGAGGCTGACCTCTGCATTAGATGTCTCTGTTTCACTGGAGCGGGGAGGGTAGACATCTTACCCTTGTCTGCTCAGTTAGCTGCTTTCCTCTCTCCCATCCCAAACCACGCAAAGTGGCTTCATCTCTGATTTCTTTCTTTCTGAAACACCATCATCTTCTAGTCTTCCACATCCCCAAATCCAGTTTACATAGATCTCTACTACCTCCTTTACTAGACAGAGTCCATGGCTTCCTTGTTTCCCATCCCCCACAGAAGCCACTCCCTAAAAGCTGTGGCCTGAGGCTCCTACCTCAGAGCAGCAGCAGTAGCCTAGCACATTCAGGAGACACCGTGTGGTCATGTTCCCCCAGGAAGGGACTCTGGGACTTAAGTTTCTTCATCTACTACAAATGAAAGTGTGAGTTTCCCTAACCCTAACACAGTTTCTGCTCCCCAAGCCCAAGTCTCAAGTTACTTACCTGAGAAGATCCATTCAACTAGCCAAATAGACACAGCTCCACCTTACCCCCTCAAACCCAGCAAAGAAGACCCTGGAAATATGGTCCTCGTGTATTTTTTTGCAAGGGCCTCACACTGGTCTACACACTGCTCTTGGAAGAAGTCTGATGTCTTTGTCCACACTCTCCCCTCAACTCAACACACATTGTCTCATCAACCGCACTTGGCAAAATCTCCTCCCAGGCTGGACTTGGCCATCACAGCACACTAGTGTTTTCTGTCCGTGTGCCCCCTCTGGTTTCTATCTTGGTAGCTGAGCACAGCCCCAGTCGGGTGTTACGTCCACAGCACACGGTTACACTTAGGTGCTAGAGGCATTCAGTAAGCATTAGCCTGCTGCGAATTGACATCAACTATTTACATAGAATTTCAAACCCTATTATTCTAGATGTTCCTCAAGTTGACTAGTCACCCCTTGGGAATGATTGTCATGTGTTACATCTACAAACTTAATGCATTCAGGCACCAATTGAATTAACAAAGAACCGAGATAAATTTGTAATTATCTCTCTTTGTGTCCAGTGGAAGGCAGAGAGGAGGGGAGAAGGAAAGCTGGGAGGCATTTCCCACGGTCAAATTGATGAGTCGATCATCTCTGTTGGGAAAGGCTGCTGAATCATCCTTTTCCCTAACCATATACTATCTGGTGTGGGCCAAAACTATTTCTAGACTAGAATAATGAATGGCACTTAGAAGTCATTTTCATATTTAAGGCCTCTAGCCACTCTGAACCACTGATAAGAAGAGCCATATAGTATGACTCAGGATCGCTCAGGAATGGAGACAGACCTAGAGCTAGGGGTAGCATGCAGCTGGGGACAGAGGACCACAGATCGAGAACAGACCTCTTTCCAGAGGATTCTCCTATGATGGCATTTCAAAAATGAGCTCAGGGCCCCTCTTTACATATAAACTAATCTCTTTAGGAAAATCTCTACCACATATCTCTGAGCACCCCCTTCTCGCCTCCACAGAGTCAGACACACAGGACTCAGAGTTTATCCAGAGAAAAGACAGGAAGAATCACTTCACCCAAGAAAGGACTGAAGCTCTTCCAGGCTCTTGGGTAAAATATAATTATAGAAAAGAAAAATATAATCTACTCTAGAGACATAATTACAGAGTTAAGCCATAGACTCCATAGAAATATTCTAGGAACTTCAGTTCATTTTTTTTAAAAAAAAATGTCAAAGGTTGAATTTGCTTCCTTTTACTAAGAGGCACCAGTCTAGATTAGCAACAGAAAGTTCTGTCTCTTAATTACATATGCAAGCATTTTTTAAATACAGTTAGCTAATGTGAGAGAGAAGTGAGCCTGCCGGGTTAGCTGCCCGTTTAAATGTAGGCTTCTGAAAGTTGAGGAGTTCAAGATCTTTCGAGAAATATGCAAATGAAAGAGCTGAGGCAATACTAATTTGCATGAGCATAAATTTGAGCTCTTTTATAACTTTTACCTTCTGGGGCTGTGGCAAACACAGCAACCAAAAGCATAAAAATCGGGGCGTGGGGGGAGACAGGGTAGAGCTTTGGAGCTAGTCCACTACCAGTCACACCTCAGGAATAAAGTCCACTGAGGGAGCTTAAAGCACGCTCTCTTGTCCTGAAACAACAGACTCAAAGAATTTCATGTATTTAAGTAGAAAGAAACTCCTGGGAGGTTAAACAGAGAAATGGGGTTTTATTTAACTTTTGTTCTCTCTCTCTCTCTCTCTCTCTCTCTCTCTCTCTCTCTCTCTCTCTCTCTCTCTCTCTCTCTCTCTCCTTCGTCTTCCTCTCCCTGACTTCCTTCCTCCCTGCCCCAGTCTCTCTCTGGTGTTGGAGATCAAGGCCAGGCCCTTGCTCATGTTAAGCAAGCCCTGGACCACTGAGCTGTATCTCTAGACCTGAGAAGAAGGATTGTTAAGAACACACAGAAAAGACCATCTGAAAACATACTGGAACTGTGTATCAGGAGATGAGAGCGACAGGGAGAGGAGCAAGCAGTCTTAACCACAGCCCACAGTATACACACGGGGGGCAGAGGACAACTTGCAGAAGTCCATTTTCTCATTCTATCCGGTGGGTCCTGGGGATTGAACTCAGAGCCACAGGCTTGGCAACAAGCGCCTTTACCTGCTGAGCCATCTCACTGGTCCAAAAACAAATTCTTTACTTTTTATTTCACTTTACACTATTAATTAATTCCCAGAAAAAATACTGTTGACTTATTTTTCACCTGGCCTGATACAGCCTGATACAGCTGTCGTTTTTTTATTCACCAGGTGCCACCAAAAGGAAGACCAAAAGAGAGAAGAAGCAAGGGCTGGAAGAATGAGAATTTGCTGTATTACACTCAGTCCTTCTGACTCTGTTGACCATGACACATCTCATCCCACTAATGACACCTCAACATCATCATCATCCCTGGCCATCTGAATCTTCATCCCTTTCCTTAACTTTCTGGGAAATGAATAAAAGGTCCCCTCTTCTCCCCATCTGTGTTTAACTCCATCATTAGTGTGATACTGGAAACAGGTCCTTGGAGTTCTTTCAGTGGGGTAGAGAGTCATACATAGCATAGTTCTTTGTGTTCCTGGCACATACCGAAACCCTGGTGAGAAATGTAAAGTTACTTTTAATGGTAAGGTAGTTCCCGTGGTTGACCAAAAAGCATCGCTGCTTGTTTGCCAGTGACCCAGCTAAACATGGAGGGCATTGTTCTTCAACGTGTCTGGTGACAATCACCCCGCAGGCTGTCCCAAAACCCATCCTAGGCTTGGCTTCCTTCATACGCATGCATACTGTTTCTCGTTCAGGGTTACGGTTTGGTGTGTGGGTCTGGGGAAGTGAGGAGGAGGGCGGGGGATTAAGAAGTGTGAAGCACTCATCTCAGAATTGTTACCCACAGTCATAGACCATCATCCTCAGTTTTCCCGTTTCTGAGAGGGGACGAGAATGTTAAGAAGTAATAACCGAGGAAAAAGTCAGTCAACACCGGCAGCCGAATGGCAGCAAAGATCACAGAAGGAGAAGGGAAAGAATGGGAGGGGGTGGATTTCTTACTTAAGCTGGACCTGTTCCAGCTGGCAAGATGAGGTGATTTTCTTAACGCTTGCAAAACCTGATGAACTTTTTTAAAGGAATGAAGAAGAGGGAGATGTAAACACGGCCATTAAGGCAGATTTAAAGCGCTTAGTTCTAATCTGGTCTAAGGCTCCCCCAACTGTGCACCGTTCTGCACTTCTCTGCTTGTGAGACATCAAAATGACACATGGGGTCTGTGTCCGTGTCCTCTGACTGGCAAATTAGGTTGGCTGAGCTCCATTGTCAAGTCAGATGTGGACGAAACAGCCCCTTAAGCCATAATAAATGTATGTTGGTCGGAAGCATGCAGGACAGAGACTGTGTTACTACATTAGGGGGCCCCTGGGTTTATATCTATGCAACAGGTCTTAAGCAGACTGTTGAAACAAGAGATGTCTTTGAAACGAACCCCTAACAAAACTGAGATGGGTAAGGAGCTGAACAACAGTCAACAATATAACATGTCAATCACATCTCTCTAAGCTGCAAGGGTAATACACTATAAACTTCCAAATAAAAGATTTTTCTAGAAGTGAAACTCCAAGGATTACTGCATATATCAGCACCTCCTTGCAGTGGAGTAGCATTTATCCACCTATCCATCCACTCTTCCTCAGCGCTACTGCACACTTGACTAGCCGTGATAGACAGATAATTGCTCTAGCCAGCCGTGCGTAATGAAGAGAGTCTGCTGCGCTAATCCCAACATTCTTATCTTCTGTGAGCCCTGATTAAGGAACTCAAAAGTCTACTCCTCCAGCACCAAACTCCTGGAGTTTTCCGCTCCTACTTGGATCTGCTAAAGTGTTCTTACATTCCACTCTGTCATGAAAGGTGCCAAGTGTTTTGAGTAGGATCAAGTTAGAGTCTTCTAAAAGGAACCTTAGCACAGTCTTCGAGGGTATTAGCCCACAGCAGGCTCTGCCCCACCCCCACCCCCATCTCAAGACACAGAATATCAGAAAGGGGCATTGTTTGTAAGCTAAAGAAAAGTGGGTTGAGATCGGCTAATATTTGTTTAAAACTAAACCTCTTTCATGTCAAAGGCAAGTTAATTCTGTGGATTGCTGTCTGCAGGTTTCATGTTGAATCATCACTTGTGACAGTTTGTCCATAGGAAACAGAATGTATGCATTTTCCAGATATACGCATGCATGAGTAAAAATTCCTATTACTCTTCCATACCCATATATGAATACGGACGGATGGGGGATGAATTAAAGGTAACGGGACAGAAATACTACCAGCCAAGTTCCAGGCCATTCGAGGCGCCACTGCAGATAGAGAGACGGTCCTCTCAAGACTCAACACACTTTACCATGTCCTTAAACACACATCAAGAACCCTCTGCCGCCCCAACATACCTTTCCTTCTATGTGAAGTTCCAAGGCTTCATCCTGATTAGATGCCTTTTGTTTATTTCAAAAACTGGTACCTCTCACTGGGAAGGCAAAAGTGTGCTGACCAACTAAAGAATTACTCAGGCTTTGACTGTTTCTTTCCTGGGTCCTAGCTGTTCCCTGGACCTCACACCAAAAATGTCCTCAGAAATGAATACTCCTCCTGATTGGTGCATACACTCTTCTGTGTATTCATTGGCCTAAGGGCTTAACAGATCTCACTAAACATCCTTAAGATCACACACATAATTTCCAGTTAGTCCCTGGTGTGTAACTGTGCCTTACAATGGACAATTGCTCACAATATGGGAAGAGAAAGGGGAACCAAAGAGGACATGCATCATTCACTAATGTCGAGCCAAGAACTTCTCCAGTCCAGAACTATCAAAATAACAAACTCATTTCCAGTCTAACGAATCAGTGAGGCTGGGGATTAATTTCCTGAAATGATGAGCACACACACACACACACACACACACACACACACACACACACTGAACATGACAGTGTCATTTAAAGAGTGAGGGGATATGGAACAGAATGAGGAATGAGGAAGTCCTGCTTCTAAAGCTGGACTTGACTGTACAAGGAGCATGAAAATCTAGAACTCTATTCCTATTTACTTCGACCTTTGGGGTCAGGCTGCAGACAGTACCCTCTCATCTCTATGGTTCAACACTCTAATCTGTCAAACGAGGATCTTGGAATCTGTACCATGAGATACCATTAGGATGAAATGTATGACAAGAGAAAAACCACATAGACAAAACCAGGCAAGTTTAACACGAACTCATCAATGACCATTTCCAGATAATGTACACTGACCACACTACACCGAGGGACATACCAGAGAAGCATTGTGAGCAAACAAAAGACGTATAAACAGATAACTAGAAGAGAGCCAGAAAATAAACGCCTAATGTCCAAGAGTGATCGAGAAGGCCTCCCAGAGGAAACACCCCTTGTGTAGACTTAAAGGGTAAGTAGAATTCCATCAAGCAAACGCAGAAGACACCTGTCTCAGAAAAAAAAAAAAAAAAAAAAAAAAAAAAAAGCAGACGACATTGTAACCAGAAGGAACGGCAGGTGCAAACGCTCAGAGACAGGGAAGGTACAGAGTGAGGCAATTAGGCATGGCTGGCACTGGGCCACAACGCTGTGGGTGGAAGGCAGTTGGGTAGATCGGATGCTGAAGGGCCTTGTCACCATGCCACGGTGTCTGAACTTCATCCCACAAACAACAAGAGCCGCTGAAGTATTTAAAGCGAGGGTGTGCCACAAGCTAGTTACAGCTCAGGGAGACCAGGTTATTCACAGGAGAAGACAGACACACAGGGAGCCTAGCTAGAGGCATGAAATGGACTAGAAAATCATTTTTTTTTCTATGACAGGACAAGGGGGCAAATGCTTAGCATGAAGGATGCTAGTGCAGTACTCCCCGAGACAAGGGAGTGGCCCTGAGACAGGAGCATAGCCATGAGCACACTGAAGTAATTAGAAGATGTACAGCTGAGAGGGCAGGGCATGGGCTCGCTGGTTGGCTGAGCTCATGGTTGCAGCACCTGACGGAAGCGCACGTTCAGGCAGAGAAGACTGGCCTCGGTGGAGGCTGGGAATTCCAAAGGCCATGTGCTTAAGACATATGCTTGGAGCAATCACAGAACTCATGCAGGTGGAGACACCAGGCAGTGAGGGGAAATGTGTGTCTGAGGTGCATTTCCGGGAGTCATGGGCATGTGGGGCCAAAGGTACGAGTGGGAACACTGAGGAAAATGGGTCGAGAATGGGTGGATGTTTCCTACAGGGGTCCCTGTGGTGTACAGACACATAGGTGGGCACCAAAATAGTTCTGAGTCTCCTCTCCTCCTGCTGCAAAGGCCCAAAGGAGCTGGCCGAGAGATCCTTTTGTCTCAGGTGCAAGGACATGAAAAGCAAGCTTCCTCCCTCACACCCCATTCACTCCATACCCAGTTCCCAAGCCACCTGATTGACACCAAAGACTTCAAGTTTGTGAAACTGCCAAAAATGGAAGGCCAGTCTCTCCCGACCTTTAAACTCACACTCTAGTGGTTTCTTGGGCATCTTCCTATAAATGCCTCTAAAGGTGATGATAAGAATGCAGAGTTCACCCTGGTCACGTGGTTTTTAAGGAACTGGACGAAGCACCCAGCCTAAAGGTCAGTCTCTCCTGGGCCACGTCACCAGCCAGACTATGGCTCTGTACCTCTTGTTTGCATAGACTACAGAGCGAGCAAAATTGTGCTGGCCCAAATACCACACTGGAAAATGTTGAGCTCAGTGTGTGCATTAAAAATCCGGGAGCATACAAGAATCATGAGGTGACAGCAAACGTCCCTGAAAACACACTATCTCCCCCCCCAAAGACTCCCGCAATTTGACGGCACAGTTTATCTGACCACTTTTTAAATGGTTTTAATCTTTGAGATTATAACTTAATTACAATACTGCCCCCTTCCCTTTACATCCTCCAAACTTCCTATACACCTCTGGGTGCTCTCCTTTCAAATTCACGCCTTTAAAAAATGTTATAAAAAGTATATACTTATGTATGTATATATATTCTATGTATATATATATATTCTATACACACACACACACACACACACACATATATATATATATACATATTCTTAAATATAGCCTCAGTCCATATAATGCCACCTGTGTAGCTGTCTTCAGGACTGGGCTATTTGGCACTGAACACCCTGGGGAGGGCCACCTCCTCCCGTTCCCAGCCCCCTCAGTTGCCTGCAGTCTTTACACAGAGTGAGGCCTCGTGGCCTTTTCCCCATCCAGCCTGGCATGTCCATCAATGTCATCCTGGTTCAGCTCACCTCTTATCTGACCACTTCTTACACTTCTGTTCGCCACTCTGATAAGCTTACAAGAAACGGGAACAAAACAGACTCAGGCTGCCTCCTCCTCCTCCTGCTCCCTGCGTGGTCACCCCTGTTGTCCGTCAGAAAGTAACCAGGGGCAGGAGGAAAAGTGTCTGTCTGCAGTGAGTGGAGACGGGCCAGGGATTCTCGGCAGAGGACATGAGTGACGCCATTCACAAAGCCGCCAGATGAAGAGAAAGGGCCACGGATAAACGGACTTGGGAAAGAAAGGCGGAGCCACCAAGTTGGCCCGGTGATTCTTAAATCTCCTCCTTTTTTCCTATGTGAAACAAGACTTCAGAGGCTGCTAAGTTCCAGAACAACTTCAAAAACTAATGATCTCTTCCTTTTTCTTATATGTAAACAAAACTCCAGAGGTTGCTAAGTTTTAGATCTATTTCAAAAACTATTTGTATATAATTATTTTCTGTCCATTCAAAATAAGGCCCTAGCCTGGTCTGTAATATCCCTTAACACTCATCTGAAAATAAAATCCAGCGTACAGAGAAGGTTAGACCCCACGCTCCGGTCTGTCATGTTCAGATTACGCATGTTGGATGTCTACGGTGCACGAGCATTATCATGTCGGCGATGGTACAGCCCAGCGATCGCGCCTGAGATTGGAGCGGGACGATCACAGTCCTCGAGAAGGTAGCATTTGAAGTTAGCATTGGCTGTTAAGTAGGTCCTGTACTCATTGAGGGGGAAATAACGAGTGCCGGTTGAGCCAGGAGGAACCACCTGAGCCAATCAAAAGCATGTGACATTCCATTTCCACGTCATAACTTCTGTCCACAGACCTCGGGACAAGATGGCAGGGTGGGGGATCATGGTCTTCTGAAAGACACAAACTCTCTACCCACAATGCTATACCCCAAATTTCTGCCAGTAAGTCTAATTACCGATATCTGGGCTTCCCCTCAAATGCCTTAATACCTTAATATCAAGGTGAGCTCCCAAGCAGACGGGAAGCTGCCCCTGAGCGTCCCTGCCCACTTCAGCCTCCAGGTTCTCAGTCTTTCTTGTTTTCTGTCGCTTTCTGTCATGGGATCACAAGATCATTAAATCTACAGCTTATCTCTCTGAGAGTCGATTTCATGAGTTTCTCTTTAATTCAGCTTCCTTCTGAGTCAAGTGACAGGTCAGAGATGACTAGGTTATCTCTCAATTCCTACAGCCCTTCAGAAACTACGCGTGGTAGGTACGCTCTGAGTGCTTGTTGACTAAATAAAAGATTGACTTTAGAATGTGGTCAGTGACTGGAGGAGTCTAATTGCCAGTGGCCATCTAATCAAAAAAAGAAAAAATCACCACAAAACATCCAGGAAAAAGAAACCTTATCAGCCACTCACAGAGTCAGGATTGGTTGCTTCCTACTTAGATATGAAATAAAAGGACTGGTTTTAGCCAGGTGTGGTGGTTCACACTTGGAATCCTATCATTTGGAAGGCTGAGACAGGAGGCTGGAAATTTTGAGACTAGTTTGGGCTATATGTGGGTATGTGAGTCCATGCCAGCCTGGACTATACAGAGCAAAGGAAAGAAGGAAGGAAGGGAGGGAGGAGGGAGGGAGGGCGGGAGAGAGGGAGGGAGGGAGGGAGGGAGGAGGGGGGTTACATTGGACTTTATATCTATTAGGCAGCCTGTGAGAGCTGACACCACTCTTGAAGACATCTCAGTTTTCCAGGTTCACCAACAGCCTGAAGGAAACTCTATGAATTCCACTAAGATTCCAGGTTTATGATCAGACAGAAACAAGTATCAGCAGCTTGCTCATATTCCTCCTGCCAGCAAAGACCGAACAGAAGAAGCAGCATCCCCCCAAAAGAGATAAAGTCGTAAGAACTCATCACAGTGCTCGAACTGTGCCATGTACTTAAATACATGCCCCAGACAGTAAAACTGTGCCTTATTATTATTAAATTGAATTACCTACCTCATTCATCCCCAAATATCCCCTAGCGTGATACAGCTGCACGCCTTCTCACCCCAAGTTCCACTCTGCCAGGGCTGTCTGCGGGTCACACTAGCACTGGAGGTGGGGGACACTCAGAGAGAGATTTTATAGCTGTGGGTGCCGGGCAAAGGCAAACATGAGCAAAAGCAACTGAGTCTTCACCAAGGGTTTAGACCAGCGGTTCTCAGCCTGTGGGTCGTGGCCACGTTGGCAAACCTCTGTCTCCAAAAATATTTACATTACAATTCAAAATTACAGTCATGAAGTAGCAACAAAAATCATTTTATGGTTGGGTCACCACAACATGAGGAACTGTATTAAAAGGTCACAGCATTAGGAAGGGTGAGAAGCACTGGTTTAAACAAAAAAACCACCTTCAAGCTGGGTTTCTAGTGTTGACGAATCGTGTTTCACTGGATTAAGGGTAATTTTTCTTTTCTTTTAAGAACAAAATCCCTTGGCCCAGACAGTAATTCAAACATTCATGCCCAGAGGCACCATGCTACTCCTGCTTAACCAGCTTCTCTTCCGAGGGACCTCATTCCAACCCAGTGACCACGATGGCATTTGTGGAAAATGCAAGGAAACGTCTGACTTTCGAAGCTTTAAGTGTCTGTAGGGCACTGAATGGAAAGTAGACATGCATTCCCACACATAGGCGACTCCTTTCAGGAACCCCTGACTCAAAATGTCCAGGGGAAGTGGCCTGGTACGAACATCACTTCATCTCTTCTGAGAATAGTGCCATATGGTTTTAACAGAGGTTTGTTTCCTGAACCTAAAGAGGGCTGCGGAATCTCAATCCAAGTAAAATAATTATGCAGACAATTCCACTCTACGACATGCAGTGAAACCCACTCTGTGTGGTCCACACTTGCCTGCTGACACCTTCAGAGAAACATTAAGCCATTTCTATGTACCATACCCTTAATGGGTAGAATGCAAGGTGAATTTCCTGGGTGATTAGCACCTGTCTGACATTTACGGTACCATTGCCCCCTCCCTTTACTTGGCTATCATGTGTTAATTCAACGGAAAGGAAGGAGGTGGACAGGATTTCCAAGTTAGGTAACAATTGTCAATCAGACATGGAGGCGACTGATAATCACAGAAACACAGCCATAAAAGCAGAGAGAGAGAGAGAGAGAGAGAGAGAGAGAGAGAGAGAGAGAGAGAGAGAGAGAGAGACGGAAATCCTCCCTCTCCTCATGTCGACGTGAGGAAATCCTTCAGACACAACTGGAAGGTGGCAGAGGAGAATAGGGGACCACTCCCTTGTATAGATTCTAGAACATTCAACTACTAATCTTAAAATAATTGAGAGAAGAGGAAAATAAAATCCCTTCTGCACAAAAGCTGGACAGCACAGACACTGTAAAAATAAAGATGCAAACCGAAGAACCCAACTAATAAATGTTACTTTCAAAAAGACCACCCTTTGGGCCCGAACACTCTCTTATGAACAGAATGTGCTAACTTTTGCCAGATTGCCCCTGAATCTGAATTTTAATACAGCAATTGGCTACGAAACGACCTAGCTCTCCCTTACAGGCTATTAAATATCAAGTCTGAAAATGAGCTGGTGAAAGCCTTTTCATTTTGCCAGCATTTTTGGCGCATTACAAAAAGATCTTTTCCCCCATCATGAGGCCTCTGCTTTCCAATACCCACCCACCTCTCTTTGAATCGATATAAAAACACTCCTCCTCAAAAAGAAAGAAAGGAAGGGTGACATTTCTCTAGATGGTCACGGGAATTTCACAAACGTGAACCACAATCACAAACCCCCTTCTTAAAATGGAAGACTGAGACAAAGACCGCAAGGAAAGCTGGGTCCAGGCCGCCAAGGTCAGAATGCGACGCAGATACGAGCCAGGCCAGTGCTAACCACAAGGCAGGCCCGAAAGCTTCTCCGGGGCTGTTTTCTTTAGACTGCCTAAAAGTCTTGCCAAGAAACAGGAGGATAGCGCTGAAAGAATATCTTCCACAGCTGAGCATCTGGGTACTGTGACAGACAGCCCTGCTCCTGTGTGTGTGGCCTGTAGAACACATGGGGTGACCGTGCCTGGCGAGATGGGAAAAACCTAAGGACACTTTTTCAGGTGAGAATAGAACAAAATTCCCACACCATACACATCTAATTGAAACTCCCCTCCCACCCCCCCAATACTCCTATCTCCCCGAAGTTCACTTCCTGATAGCCAGAAACCCTTCCGCCTGCGCTCATGTTCAGTACAACTCTTTTTTGTTCTACTTTATGTATGTACATGTGTATTTTATTAATTAGATTTTTTTCCATTTATTTTATATACAACCACAGCCCCCTTCCTCTCCTCTCCTCCCATCCCCTCCCCCTCCCCCTCTCCTCTGTCTCCTTCAGAAAGGGGCAGGTCTCCCGTGGGTGTCAACAAAGCCTGGCACATCAATTAGAGGCAGAGCCAGGCTGATTTCCAGCAAAACTCTTACACTTCCACTTTGTTCCAGCCAATACCAGAGGTTTTCTGTGTTTATTTTTAGCAATCTAGGGGATGGTTAAATAAAAAAATAAACTGTTAGTCTTGAAGCCAAAAAAAAAAAAAAAAAAGGTGCAAATGCCCTTGCATGCACAGGAACTCTGTTACCAGTCAAGTTTTGGTTGGATTTTCTTCAGTGACTGAAAAACATGTCTACTCAACTTTCATTTATCAGATTTTTTTTTTCAAACATTCCATTGCAAAGCTAAAGAACAATGGTGTCCTGGCTAAAAGCATGGAATATCAGAGCTCCAGGAACAGGAGGAGGAGAGGAAAGAACTGGAGCTGGAGAGGTGGCTCAGTGGTTAAGAGAGTCCTCCTGCAGATAACCCTTTTGGTTCCTCACAACTGCCTATAACTCCAACGCCTCTGACCTCTGAGGTTGCCTGCACTCAGTTACACACACACACACACACACACACACACACACACACACACACTGTAAACCAAACAAACCCTTTTCCTCCCCAATTTTTTGGTCATGGTGTTTTGGTGCAGCAATAGAAACCCTGACTAAGACAAGTTGGTACCAGGAGTTGGGTATTTCTGTGACAGGCCTGACCATGTTTTGGGGTGGATTGTGGAAGGACTTTGGAACTTTGGGCTCGGAAAGCCATTCAGTGTTGAGGGCTCAGTGAACTGTTCTGGAAGAGCTTAAAAGATAAGAATGTCGAGAGCAGTGCAGAAGATAGAGGCCTGGCTTGTAAGGTTTCAGGGAGAATTTTAAAGGCCTATCAGGGCCATTTGCTGTTCTGAATTGAGATTCTTTTGTTCTGGTCAGCTGGGGCTGAAGAGTCTGCTGTGGTTAACAAGAGACTGGCACCATTGAAGAGATGCCTTTGTGTTACTGGGACAAGTGATGCCGGTCAGGAAGAGCTAAGAAGTTAGCACCGATTGATAAGAGACCAGCATCACTGAGGTGAAATCTTCTGAGAAGTGTTTGTTCAGGATCAGCACACACAAGCTGTGTTCCAGAAGCAACCAAGGTTGTACCTCGTGCTGGCAGCCATACTTGGTAATGTGTAAGAGTTACCCAGGTGGCACTGGTTTTGAAGACATGACAGTACCATGGAAAGCGGCTAAGGCTTGGCACTTCGAAAGGGCAGGAGAGGCCGTTGGTGAAGGTGCAGCCTCAGTGGCAGTTGAAGGCCCGGGACTGAAGGGGTCAAGCAGAGAAGCTGAGGTTTGGCACCGTGAAGAGAACCTGTAAGAGGTTATTGGTGAAAGTACAGCCCAGCTGCAGCAGAAGACCCCGGTGTTTGGAGATGCAGTACCATGGATGACCACCAAGAATGGCAGCAGCAGCAGTGGAGTGGAGCCTGCCAGAGCCCAGAAGATGAGCTGTGTGTGCTACAGAGGGCAGAGTCGGAGAAGTGACCCAAACCCCTTGGAGGGGTCCAGAAGATCGTGAGTGAACCCCAGGTAATTAGACATTGAGGTATTTATACTGATGGAGTTGGGTTTTGCTAGGTTCAGATTGTGACTGTACCCTGGTTCTTCCCTCTTGAAAAAGGTATTGAACTTAATTTTTTTTTTTGCAGAATCCACAGCTGAAAGACTTTGAACTTTTAAAAGATTTTAGATTTTTAGAGAGATTGGATATTTTAAAGAGACTGAAATATTAATGTTTGAATTTGTAAAGACTGTGGAACTTTTCTCTTAAAGTTATTCAGATTTTTAATGTGAAATCTTAGGAATGAATAAGCAAGGAAAGGTGTGGCTTAATAGTGATGTGTCTGTGTGTCAAGTTGACAAGGGGGTCAGTTGTGCTGGGTAGACACACAAACCAGTTATCTGAAAGGAGGGAATCTTAACTGGGAAAATGCCTCCATAAGATCTAGCTGTAAGGCATTTTCTTAAATTAGTGATTGATGTGGGAGGACCCAGCCCATTGTGGGTGGTGCCATCCCTAGGCTGGTTATATGAAAGCAGGCTGAGCAAGCCACAGAAAGCAAACCTCTGCATCAGCGCCTGCCTCCAGGATCCTGCCCTGTTTGAGTTCCTGTCCTGACTTCCTTCAATGATGATCATCAATGTGGAAGTGTAAGCTGAATAAACCCTTTCCTCCCCAACTTGCTTTTTGGTCATGGTGTTTTGTCATAACAATAGAAACCCTAATGAAGACACACACTAAAAATAAATCATCAAAAAGAAAAGAAAACTAGCCCAAATGGAAAGTCCCTCAAAGTAAAGAAACAGAACTCACTAGAGAAAAGGAAGAAAGATGAACGTAGAAAATTATCCTTTCATAACAAAATTGTGCCTTCCAAACTTAGCATCACATCAACAGGCCAGTGAGATAGACCCATAGGTAAAAGCATTTGCCATATAAGTCTGCCAATCTGAGTTCCATCCACAGAACCCCAGGAAAGATGTGAGAAGAGACTCAACTCCACAAAGCTGTCCTCTGATTTCTGTGCACACACACTGAAACAATAATCATAAATAAGTAAACATTCTTGACCATTTTAATTAAAGGCTGAGATTATAGCTTGGCATTGTACTTGCTTACATGTAGAAAAGCCTGGGTCCAATCCCTGTCACCAAAGAATTGCTTTAAAGATGGCAAGGATGAGGGGTGTAGGTGCTGCCATAGCTCTGCAGAGCAAGGAGAAGGAGAGAAGGAAGAGGAATGAGAGGGGAGGGGGAGGAGTCAGAGGGGAGGAGGAGGAGTCAGAGGGGGGAGGAGGAGTCAGAGGGAAGGAGGAGGAGGAGTCAGAGGGGAGGAAGAGGAGGGATGGGGAGGAGTGAGAGGAAAGGAGGAGTCAGAGGGAAGGAGGAGTGAGGGGGAGGAGGAGTCAGAGGGGAGGAGGAGTCAGAGGGAAGGAGGAGTCAGAGGGGAGGAGGAGTGAGGGGGAGGAGGAGTGAGGGGGAGGAGGAGTCAGAGGGGAGGAGGAGTGAGGGGGAGGAGGAGTCAGAGGGAAGGGGGAGTGAGGGGGAGGAGGAGTCAGAGGGAAGGAGGAGTCAGAGGGAAGGAGGAGTCAGAGGGGAGGAGGAGGAGTGAGGGGGAGGAGGAGTCAGAGGGAAGGAGGAGTGAGGGGGAGGAGGAGTCAGAGGGGAGGAGGAGTGAGGGGGAGGAGGAGTCAGAGGGAAGGAGGAGTCAGAGGGAAGGAGGAGTCAGAGGGGAGGAGGAGGAGTGAGGGGGAGGAGGAGTCAGAGGGGAGGAGGAGTGAGGGGGAGGAGGAGTCAGAGGGAAGGAGGAGTCAGAGGGAAGGAGGAGTCAGAGGGGAGGAGGAGTCAGAGGGGAGGAGGAGGAGTCAGAGGGGAGGAGGAGTCAGAGGGAAGGAGTGAGGAGGAGGAGGAGGAGTGAGGAGGAGTAGGAGGATGGGGGAAGGGGGAGGGAGGAGGAGAGGAGGAGGAGGGAAGGGGAGGAGGGAGGCAGCAGCATAACACAGAACATTCTCCATGGACTTAAAAACAGAACAATTCTGGTTTAGACCCATAATTGTCACTAGGCACTATCAGTTCAGAATACAGCCACATGTCCTCTACAGCTCGGACCTCCTCTGCTCTGGGCTTGTGCTTTGATGTCACAAATCTGGTGACAATCATGAGTGTGAATCACTCCACAAAATTTTAAAAGTTGGAGAACATTTGCTCTTAAAAAGAGTTGGGGAAACCTTGGTAATAATCTCCTAGCCCTCTTCCCAAGCCAAGGGTCCCTGGCTTGTGCAGGTGATGCTGGGGTTGGTATGCCTTTGTCCTGTGCACTAACTAGAAAAAGAGAGCTCCATTTTCATGACTACTAGAATGTCATCAAGGCTTTGTTTTGTTTTGTTTTTGAAGCTGAGAACGACATTGAACTACTAATTATATACAGTGCTGGGGACCCAGGGCTTCCTCTCACTAGGCAAGCACTCTCCTGCCTGAGCTACATCCCAAGCCCCCAGAACATCATTGTTATATAAAGTTTTGCTAAATTTCAAAGGTGGGAAATTGAATTTCCAGTAGAAAGGGTAGGTGGTGTTGAAAATGAACCTTTGTAACTTCTGTGGAAGTTGGAGTTGGTTGTTTTCCCAAAAGTCATAGGCCCTCTCCAGGGTCTTCAGCTAACAAATACAAGAATACAGTTAATCTTCAGAGAAGTGTTCAAGTTGAAACCCCAACCCTGGAATAACTGAAAGGACTCCAAAATTTAAAATTTTCTGAATGCCTACATGATACTCAAAAAGTTTCAGATTTTGGAATATTAAGAATTTCAGATTTTTGGATCATGAATGATCAGCTGTTAAGGTCTACAAAAGTATTCAAAAGTCCACTTACTCCAAAATCTGAAGCCCCTCTGGCCCTGAGCATTGAATAAGAGACACTGACTAGTATTGCAAAGGGAAACTGGCCTGGACATGAGGCGTTATGTCCAGCCTTGGTACTGCAGGGGCACAGTTCCTGGGCCCAACGGAAAAATCTCATAGAAATTCTGACAAATGTTCCAGATACCAGAGAAAAGATGATCTGATTGTAAGATAGTCTTGGAAGGAACCCAGCATCACTGTGGACCCCCGTCTGTGGTATCCTTACTGGTATCACTTTCCTACATTAACACACACTCCTTTACACTCTCTGGCAGGTATTTCTGAATTTCTTGGCTCTATGTAAAGTCTCTGAAGACAGAGCATGTCTTTGTACTCAACATTGTCTCTTATGCTATAAGAAAAGTTGGTTTTAATTGAGCAAATCATCCAAAAGGCTGGATTTTTTTTCCTATCAAGCTGAGGTCTGAGCAAAGCTCAAATGTATCTGAGGCAAGAGATGGAAAGAAAGTAATGAAAATTAATCATGTCATTTGGCCATATCATTTTCTTGGCTCACTTTAGGAGGCCTTGATATTCAAAGAGGAATACTTCCTACTTCAGGAAAAAAAAAAACTATAAACAAAGAGCTGTTAAGTTTCTTATCATAAACACTAACAGTATGTCCATTGACTAACACCTACCATTTAACACTTTAATACCTGAAGACAGCCAGGGAAAGTGCACACTGCCCGAATGCTGCCACTAGATTGACAGGAGAAAAAAAAAACTAGTATCTACTTTTCCAGTGGCGGCGGCGGCGGCGGCGGCGGCGGCGGCAGCAGCAGCAGCAGCGTGCAGTAGCTTAAATGTGTTTTTCATTGTCGAAGGGGTCTGATTTCTTTCAGACGGATATTGTTAGGGAGCTGAGGATGGGTGATGGGGTTCAGATGACAGAAAGTGAAGCCGTGGCAGGAAGGACCCACGGAGGCTTCAGACTCCCCTAGTTAGAGATGAAAGGTGGGTGGGGTGAGCACCGGCCTTTCCTAAGCACGTCACTGGAGAGGGACGCTCAACGATTTTGAAAGCCTTCGTTTCTGGGAACTCTTCCTTACTCTTTAGACTGGATGTGTGAGATGGAGATCTTGAGGGAATTACCCGCAGTGGTTTTGAGGTTTCTGAATAAAGGCAAGAGGATGGGAAAACTGCACAGGCATCCTGATCGACTTCAAAGTTGATTTTATCTGTGCATTTCAGAATTGAGTGAAGGAGAGGCACTTTATCCACAGTTTCCCTACAATGTTGGAACACTGGTTTCATTTTGCCCCAAACCCTTGCTATGGAAAGAGAATGATCTTATCTTTAATAACAGTTCCAACAATTATGTATCTGTAAATATGTATACAGAGCAAGCTGTAGAACCATGCTCTGTATACATATTTACTAATACAGTGCACTTTTTTCTCTATTAATTTGTACTACTAGAAGTTTATGTCTTGAAGATAAACAAGTTTTAAATACTAAAGTCAGAACTCCTTGTTGTAAGACATTAGAATATAGACCCCCAAAATATGTGCTCTGTCTCTTCCCAGAAAAAAGCTCATAGGTAATGTAATAGCTGTACATCAGCAACTGCCATGAAGCCATTTTTATTAAGAACTGCAGAGGGTCACAGACACAGTACTGCAAATTTTGAGACAGATAGACATCCCTCCTGAAGGAAAACTTAGTGCCCTGTGTGCCATTTAAACCAGGAGATGGGTAAGGTTTTAAAAGGATAAGGTTTCCAAAGGTGGACAAATGAAGCCTTTTCAAAGCAGCAGGCAAAGCATGGAAACAGAGGTGGAGCAAGAGAGGCATGATGTGGTAGGGAGAGGAGAGAGCACTCAGGCTGGAGCTGCACGAAGCCCTTTCCTAGGCAGCACAGGTTGTTCAAATCCTGGGAGAGTTCTGGAGCTCCGGGGAGACAAGCTTTTGTTGTCCCACCATAGGTACCCGCTATAATCTGGTGAGTAAAGGCTGAGGGCGGCCATTGTCCCGCACTGCATGCACGGGTGGGTCCCACAGAACGGGAAGGCTTTCCCACAGCTCTCACCACCACCCCTGCAAAGACCCCAACAGACATTCAAGTAGGATGTTATCACACTCTGAGCCTAGATCCTAACACTTCTCAAATATAAAGAGCTGTTTCAGTTAGTTTCAATTCACTGGGTTTTCTAGGATGAAAACTGTCTAGAAACCAAGGTATAAAGTTCTATATCTCAGAAAATCTTCACCAGCAGAAACATCACCTTTGGCATTTGAACCACTAATACCTACCTGTATCCGTCTCAGTTGGTAGCCGCCACGTTCGAGGTGGTTCTGCACATGCTCACAAACCCAGTCTGTCCAATTGTAGTTTTCAAGGCATTGACTATTCTTTTCCAGGTATTTAGATATCAAAATGAGTAAATGAAATTTTATTTAAAAGGATGTTCCTTTCTTTTCATACTACAGTCACAGAATTATATTGACTTTCTGAAAATTGTTTAGACAGATATAAAATACAAGGATTTTATCTCAGGATAACAAAAGGACAATAGTATATATAATAGTTTTTATATATATGATATATGTACCAAACACATATGTACATTTATTTATTTATTTATTTATTTATTTATTTATTTATTTATTTATATGCTGCCTCTAATACATTTAAGAAGCACCAGACTACCGCTAGTAGATGATGAAGATAAGATCATAAGATTGTGCTAAGTTACTCTGAACCTAGGGAAAGAGACAGAGAAGCCTGTCATTGATTGAGTAATGTGGATACAGGGCACCCAGAGGATTTCACAACATGACACCCCTGCACCATGGTGACATAATCAGAGCTGAAGCTTCAGAAAACTGAGCTGCAGCCCATGTACAGAGGCTGTTAAGAGGAGAGACAGACACTGGTGGCCTAGGCAGCACCAGGAATCCTGGTTTATTACAGCTCCCTGTGTCAAGACACGGAAGAGAAAGCTTTTACGGGGAGATTACTTAGAGATCAAACAGATTTTGTGGCACTCGTTTTAAGGATAAGACAGAGCTGGAAATTGAAGATGGTAAGGATGAAAGAAAGACCAGGATTTGAGAGTTGTTTACAAAATCAAAGTGACTGTTCATGGGCCGTGTTTTCAATGAACAAGCAAGGCAACGGGGTGGGGGTTGGGGGTGGGGGGGGCAGAAAGCCAAGTTCAGAACTCTTGGTAATGTCCACATAGGTGGGAGTGGAGAAGACAAAGAGCAGGAGAAAGGGGGCGGGGGAGGCCAGACAGGCCGCGGGGACAAGCCTGTAAACAGAGGAGGTAGTCCAGAGCTAGAGGCTGCAAAGGGTCAGGATGAGAACGCCCACCAGAGAAGCGTGGGCCACTGCTAGCAACCCTCGGGGAAGCGGTCTGGCTGGGGGAGTGAAGCCAGACTGTGGGAGACAAGGAGGGAGTGGGCGATGAGGAAGTGGAGGCGACTAGTCTGAGTCTTTCTAGAAGTTCAGCTGGGGGGAGGGGGGGAGACAGAGACACAGGGAGAGAGGGAGAGACAGAGACACAGAGAGAGGAGGACAGAGAGACAGAGAGAGAGGGAGGGAGAGACAGAGAGAGAGAGGGAGGGAGAGACAGAGAGAGAGGGAGACGGGGGGGGGGGGGGGGGGGGATTCTTGTGGGCAGTAAATCTGACCTGCTGAACAAGAAAACATTATAAGGACTGTCTGCGTGTTTCCTTTGCTGTCCAATCAAAAAAAGAATTGAACCCAAGTGGCCTTGTTGTCACTCTGAAACTACATGGTGAACTGTTCAGGTGGGCAAATTATATTGATTAAGACAGAAAGCATTCCTAACAAGACTTTGGTTTGTTAAGTGGGTTTCATCTCTCCATGAGACACACAGGAGAAAAGATAAACTTTGACTCTTTCTGGGAAGTGCTAAAAACTACAAAGCCTTGGAACGCTTGAAGGGTCACCAGGGCAACCTGTGATGAGAAGCCAAGTCACCTACCCTTCCTGGGGATCTGAAAGATGGCTAGACAACCACCCAGGGCTGTATTCCAGCCTGGCCAGCACCCAGGCTTGGACCACAATGCTGGATTACAGTCTGGCTCTGACACTCACTGGACCTGAGGACTTTGGTGCATTATTGAATTTCTCCAGGCTTTGCCTTCCTGTGTAAATTAAGGTTACATCCTTGCCTACATTATAGGGTTATCATAAATGCTATAAAGTGTTAGAAACTGTTAGTATTCTTTTTTTTTTGTGTGTGTGTGTGTGTGTGTGTGTAGTTCAGAGGACAACCTCAGGCATCAGTCCTCACATCCTGCCTTATTTGAGACAGAGTCTCTTTGTTGTGTTTTCACGGTTACCCCAGTATGGCTGGCCTGTTTCTAGTATTCTCATAGGAATGCTGGGATTGTCGTCACGTGGGCTACCCATTTGACTTTTACATGGGTTCCAGGGACCTGAGCCCATGTAATCACTCTAGTAAGTGAAGTGATTTTACCCACTGAGGAATAGCTCAAGACTGAAGCTTACGAAGCAATTTTCAGCAATTTTCCTCGGTTCCTATAGACACAAGAGGCAAATCTAAGCAGAAAACACAACAAAACTGACTAAAGCGATCTACATTGTTTCTGTTTTTGTTTTCATAGCCTGAAGAAGTTCTATTAGCTCAGCTTAAGCACTGATATTATACAAGGAAGCATGACACTAAAATTAGAGTCCTTTGAGAATAGAGCTGTCCTGACCAATAATATTTACCTGTTGGCAAGTGCCCGCAAATATAATATAATTAGCTGTGAAAGTTTCTTATTACAAGAGAATAAAGTACAAGTCATCATGTTTCCATTCTATGTCCTTAGATGAGTCAGCTGAGCTTCTAAAAGACCCTCAAGGACCACATGGGAGCTTAGACTTCTGAGTAGCTACAAAACGTCTATGAGAAATGTCTTGGGGAAGACATACACATGTGCATCACCACACAGATAGCCTTTACCGCAGAAGCATGTCACTCTCTCCAGAGTCACTGGGTGAATTATAAGGAACTCCGGTAGAGACAGAGTCACATTTTAACTCTAAAGCCTGCCCTCCACCTTTAAGGCACACAGAGCAGTGAGTCTGATGTACTCAGGATTAATGTCACAACGTCCACAGTCCCCTTCCTTCAGAAGCAGCTGTAGTATAGACCAGTGCCCCAGATCAACAGGCTGCCACCATGGGACGGTGCAATGAGAGACAGCGGGACTCGTGACTCGTGCTCAGCCGAGATTTTGTCCAGACCACTTATAAAAAGACCGTGAATCGGGGCTGAGGCCCAGGTGGGTGCCTATGCCATCACAATGACACTTTCTGGTGTGACTGATGATGCGGGGATATTGATCAGGGCAAAGTGAGAAACAAGACGTGGGCCTGCTCAATCATGTACAAATTCTAAGGAGGAAACTCCTCCATTTCCGGTAAGAAAGTAAGTACTGGATAATGCTGAGACACTGGCCAAAGCTGGTTTTTCCAGCTCCATAGAGAGCAAAGCAAAGGACTCAATAATCTGGTTTGAGGCAGCTCTTACCACCCAGAGGCACTTTAGATACAGCTGTGGAGCAATGACCTTCATCAAACTGAAAGAGAGTGCTCTGGGTTTCCTTCTCCATTAATGTCACCATCCTGGTCCACTAAAGGGTGTGTGTGTGTGTGTGTGTGTGTGTGTGTGTGTGTGTGTGTGTGTGTGTGTCAGAGAGGGAGAGAGAGTATCTGCATGGATTTATATTCACCACATCCATATAGGAGCCTGAGGAGGTGAGAGGAGGGTGTCAGACATGGGAACTAGACTTGCAGCCACCGTGAGCCACACATGGGTGCTGGGAATCGAACCCAGGCTCTCTGCTGAAGCAACAAGTACTCTTAACTGCAGAGCCACCTCTGAAGCCTCCCCAAACCATGTTTCCATTTAGGGCAAGTCTTGGACTTGGCCATCACCAGGCAGACCACTTTTGCATCTGAAAATGTTGTTCTTGCCGACCAAGGCACAGATGCTAAGCTGTGACCTGGGCATCGAGGTGCAAAGACAGTTCTTCATACAGAGAACCTAGAAATGGTGGTTTAGGAGTGAAATATCCCTGTCTTTGTGACACGTCTCTAGTTCTGAGGACAACTCACAGCAGCTCCAACTCTGTGCCTAGTTTCTCCTTTCCCAGGAATTAACAAGCATGAGCATATTCCCACCAACTTGCAGGCTACAGACCCAGATGCAAATACTTCACTCCGCCATTTCCAAACATGACCCAGATTTGAATTCACAAACTGAGATAAAGTAAACAGAAAAGGGTTGGGGAAAGAAGAATAACTTTTTAAAATGTTTAAATAAATTTCTTCCTCATCACTGCATAGGTAGATCTGGTTTTCTACTATGAATCTTAGGCAGACCAAATAAATAGATATTAATATTGGAAATATTTTCTCCCCAGCAGAAAAGAAGTACCCCCCCTTTTCTTGGAGTAATAAGGGCACTTCAAATACCCTAATAGAGCCGGGGTGGTAGCTCAAGCCTTTAATCCCAGCACTTGGAAGGCAGAGGCAGACGGATCTCTGTAAGGTCAAGGAGTTCCAGGCCAGCCAGGGCTACACAGTGAGACCCTGTCTTTCAAAAAAGAAAACATAGCTCCTTGATTGTGACGTTGCTTCCATCTTAGCACGTATTTTGTTTCCTGTATTTACCAGAGGATAAAAAGCAAACTAGGAACTCTGTCTGGCAAGGGACCCTTCTCTTGAGAAGTCACTGATCAGTATTAAATGAGAGTCTGGCCTTGGGATGTCCCTGGTCTCAGGTCACACAGCCAGGTGGCGTCTGCTCTATGCAGCTGCCGGGCCTGTGTGTGTCCACCACCTGGACCCTGAGGCCTAGGACTGAAGCCTAGGACTGGACCCTGACACCTAGGACTGAAGGCTACGAATCTGGGCTTTTTCAAGCCTTCTCTTAGGTGAGCATGCAGAGAGAGAATATTACAATACAGAGTCCATGAAGTATGGTAATTGGTGAAGCTTTCCAGACAGCTGTGTCGAAACGAGGTTACAGCTAATGCCCACTTGCTTAAATTTCATTCATTCGAGTTCAAATCATTTGCTCTGGAAGGGAATGTTTACTCTGATACACATTTGGGTTTTAACCTCCAAAACTGTTTCTGGAGATTAATCTCAGCCACTGAACATCTGCTCCACAGCCCAGACTCAAGTCCATCATTTCAATAACATTACAAACACACTTCACCATTTTCCAAACTCTACTGTGAGCTGTGACATCCTGTTACCGCACAGATCATTAAAACCAGAGCTGGAGCCCCGACGAAGTACCCAGAATGATAGCTCACAATGCAGTGAGCACCCGCTATTTCTTCTTCAGGCTGGTTTGCAGTGAGTAGAAGGGTGCATTGATTCACACGTCTGTTCATTGTGTGTAAATCCACATACACCATTTCATGTGATCTTCTCCTACATCCTTTCCAAAGAAGCCCACAAAACCTATGAGACCAAAGGTGCCAAGGAAAAACAGAGCTACCACACCCACTGGCTCAGTGCAGGACAGGTGTCGGCACAACCGTACGATCTACCCACGTTGCTGCTCTCTCATAAAGATCCCGCACTTCCCACACGATTAGAAATACAAACATGAGTTACTTCACATGACAATATAAATAATTGCAGTGTACCGGTGGACTCTCAATGCTTGCCTGTAAATCAATATCCTTAAATCAATATCCTAGACACAGGCTGTAAGGAACCACCACCACCACCATCCCCGCTTGGTTTTTAATTAAAGTTTCCTTATGTTTTTTTTTTTTTACTTAACATCTACATCTGAATATTGACTTGTATGAGTATCACCAAAGTGCCTGGAATGGCTTAGGTCTGACAGTTTGCTTTACCAGTTGGACAAGCCAGATCTAGTCACACATTCCAGACACAGCTGCCCCAGGGACATTTTAAGGCTTAATTAAGTTACAGGGCCTATCACATTTAAAAAAAAAAAAACTAATATTGCTAATTCATTTACTAAATACAACTAATTCCTACCACAGCAAACCTGGCGGCAGGCAGGCAGAAAAACGTGCAAAAGTTGCTCATGAACCAACAAAAGACCATCAGCCTAGTCCTGAAATGGTTTGGCTCTCCCCCACACACTTCCTGCTGTACTCGTGGTATAGTCTGAGCTAGAATGGCGCTTCAAAGAGCGCCCACAGACATCAAAGGACAGCGATGACCCACAGTCAGTATGCAATAAGCACTGACCTAGAACTTACTTCATGGGTGCTGTGCCTTAGGACGGACCCCCTCCCCCGTCCCCACCTTCCTTCTCCCTGAGGTTGACACTGGCTTCCATGGCACATACACCTCCCAGTCCTCCTCCTTGACACACTCGGGAGCTGGAAGTTCCTTCGAGCTGGCTTCCGTGCCTCTGCGTGTTCCTGACTTCCTGTGTCTTCCTCCCCATCTGTGTCTCCTCCCAAACTAACATGGATGGCCTCTTTGATTCACAACAGTGAGGCTTGTCTGTATTCAGGTTTTTCGAGACAGGGTTTCTCTGTGTTGCTTTGCGCCTTTCCTGGAACTCGCTTTGGAGACCAGGCTGGCCTCGAACTCACAGAGATCCGCCTGCCTCTGCCTCCCGAGTGCTGGGATTAAAGGTGTGCGCCACCACCGCCCTCGTCTGTATTCAGAACCCCTGCAAGTCGGCATAATGGGCATAATGTAGGAATCCTAAATCTCCCCTTTGGTGGTCCTGTTGAAGAGCCCTCCACCTATGCAGGGCTCAAAGGGTGACTGTCTCCCCTGACAGCCATCCTCAGCGCCAGGTCAGCCTCTCTCCTACCTGCTCTTCACATTCCCTGGCCCTTCTCTGCCCTGTGCCTTTAACAAACGCCTCCCTCCATCTGCCTGAATCCCCTGCCCGTCTTCTGTAGGGATGGCTTGCTCCAGGTGCTTCTAGCATTTCTATTCCACACTAATAAATAAAGCCACCGTGTTTACGCTACACTCCATAGGAATTTTATTCTGTTCCTGTGTTTGCTCGCTTTGGTCATGCTAGGGACAGAATCTGGGGTGCCCCGTCTACCACAGGGCTGCATTCCCACCCCTTAGGGAATGGCAGACTTTTACTATCCTCTCTCCTATAATCACCTTTATGAATAGACTATCATTATGAATAGGCTTTGTGATTCACCTCTTTCTGATATCAGAAGATGCTAAGGCCCTGGGATGTAAAGCGGTTTGTCAGAGGCCGCTCATGCCGTGTGTTTCAAGAGAGGGCTTCAGTTTTGTTAGCCAAAGTCCACACGGACTTCCTTCCATGCTGTTTCTCCCTCTTCCGGTCATCTCCCCATTTCTCTTCCCTCACAGCAAATGCTCTGGAAACCACTGTCCGAATCCACTGGCCCCACTCCTCTCACTGGCACTGATTTTCTCCAGTCTTGTGAGTCTGTCTCCCCACTGTGGTTCCCTTGGCCAAGGTTACGAATGGCTTCCATGTTGCCTAGCCCAGTGGTAGTTCCTAGAAACCAAAATTAAACATAGTGGGGGCACGCTTCTGCAACACTGAGTCCCCTGCTTTCTGGACACCTCACTGTTTGGAGCTCTCTCCACCTCGCTGGCTGCACCTGCTCAGTGGCCCTCACCAGCTCTCTGTCCTAATGGACTTCAGATCTTGGGTATTTTCCCAGAGCCCTGTCCTTGGCTTTTCCGTCCCTCTAACATGATTTCTTCTGGTCTACAGCTTCAAGTACCACTCCAGACTTGACACACCTGACCTTCTGTCATTGCGACAGGACACTGTCATCTACAAAGTCCACACTCAAGGATGCACAATCACATCACTGAAAAACGGAGAAAGAAAGAAATTATGTCTGGAAAGATAACTCAACGGTTAAAATCGCTTCCTGAGCACCTGAGAGGATGCAAGCTTGGTTCCCAGCATCCACATTAGGTGGGTCACAACTGCCTATAATTCTGGTTCCAAGGATTACAATGTCTTCTACAGGCCCCCAAGGGCACTCTACACATGTGACATACATTCACACACACACACACACACACACACACACACACACACACACACACACACACTAAATAAACTTTTTTTAAAATCACAAACTATCTCTTCGTATTTTAAGTACATTTATCATTTTGTGCTGAACAAAATTCGTTGCTCTCCTGAAGCACATGCAGCCTATGGGGCACAGGTTTGACACCCTGGAACCCCACACGGTCCAGGCTTTCTGGTCCCATTTCTATGCCCACCTACCTCTGAAGCTTCATTACCAACCATTTACCTGTTTACTCACTCTGCTGAAACCATTCTAGTCTCTTTGCCGGGCTTCAATAAACCAAGGGTTGAGTGGCAATGCCCGCTTGTGACACACTGTCTAGCTCCTTCCCCTAGATGCTTACAAATGACTCACTTGCTAAAGAGATTCAGGTCTCTGCTTAAATGTTACCCCATCTACCACCCTTAGATAAAAATGCATCTATCTACCTGTCTCCATTATCTCTGTCTCCTTCCTCTGTTTTTCTTTAAAGCCCTTAGCATCATAGGCAAATTTGAATATTTATTTATTTGCTTATTGTCTCTTATTTCCAACATAGTGAAGGAAAGCAGATGTGTTAAAGGGTGTATCCCTGACATCGATTACAACATCGGCCCACAACTAGTCAACATGCAGAAAATAAGACTATGGAGGGCTCGGCCTTAAACAGGGCATTTATATCACATCCCCACCCCCACTCCAAGGCTAAGGTCTCATTGTAGAAGGCAGGGTGGAAAAACCGTATGACTGCAACAAAACACGTGCTCCAGATACACCAGCGCAGTGGCGCACATAAATTCAGTGGTTTCGACAGCATACACAAGATCCATGCAAATTCAAGCCAAACCTCAGCATGAGGGGTGAGGGTGGTCACGGAGCCCCACACCTAGTTAAGGAGCTATTCCAAACTGATAGCTGCTGAGAGAGGAGAGCCAGCTTTCTTTAAGGGTGTGGCCCCTGGTAAGTCAACCAGGCTCCAGCCCAGGGCCCCACACCCAAGCACAAACTGGCCTTCATTGTTTGTGTTTGTTATTAAAGAATACACAAAGTTGAGTGGGTAGGGAGGTGAGGGTGGACTGGAAGAGGGGGTGAATATTATCAAAATACATTATGTGAAATTTTCAAACAATTAATAAAATATTTAAAAACAATTTCTGACCAATTATAGTAGGACTCAATAAATAGTTGTTGAAAAACTAAACATGCAAAAGCATCATATAACTGAATATTAATTATTGTCTTGCTATCTTCTGAACCATGTTTTAATGCCTTCTGAGAATTACATGCCTTAAATCCCAATCTGTATACAGTTGGGATAGCTGTATGCAGAGTACTTCATAAAACCTGTTGCTGCCTGGCTTATTTAGACAATGGAGAGCTAGGATGAGCATTTACATACAGTCAACATATAGTGGTGTTTGGGGGAATTTTTCTTTTTTTGTTTTTGTTTTTAAGGTAATTCTACATGTAAAGACTAATGAAGAAAACTAATTGATATACCTTTTCCTGTGAGAATAGTTTATGACACTGAAAACAAAATCAATGTATATAAACAGAAACAAAATATAAACAAGACCATAATATTAAATAATAAATAACATGGTTAAGCCCTTGGAGTCAAGGAACCAAGCTGAAGTAAGTTCAGCAGAAAGAGAGAATAAGAATTCAGAAGGAAGAGAGAACATGAGATTTCAACTCAGGGAGTCTCCACAGAGACAGTGACTGGACAAGGTAACAAAGAAGGAAAAGAGGGGACCATCAAGAGGTCGAGGAAGAAGCAAGAGCGTCCAAGCTACAGCATATGCTTGGGTCTGAGGAACAGAGAACGTAGTGAGGCATCTCTGTGGGCAAGGTTTTCCTCAGAGGGTAGAACCAAGGCCTTGAGATCATCAGGAGTTTATGGGGTTTTTTGTTTCCTTTGCAAGTTGCACTGGCTGCCTCCAGTCCAAAACCTTAACCACCTAGCAGATCTAGAATCTCACGGTTCTAGAACGTTCTTAAAGTCAACTGTTTGGATCCCGCCACCTCTGAGTGTTACTAAAAGTCAATATTTAGACCTTGACTGGGTCACTGAGTTGAATGAAAACTTTCTGTAAGCAGCTTATTTTTCATGCATTTTCAATGACAATTTTATAATAAAGAAAAGGATCAGCATTTTGTTTGTGTTTAAAGTCAAAATAATGCCTGCTCTTTTTCTTTCATTACTAAGATAAACCAGAAAGTAATGATGAAAAATGTCTTATATAACCAAAAATAGGAAAAGAAAGACAGAATCAACAGTCGTTTGTTGACACAATCTGCAGAGCAAAGAGGATTAGAAACCGAAGGAAGTGACATTGGACTCACCAGTTGACACACGTGGGCACTAAATGAATGCACACTTCAAACTGGCAGTGTTGAGTCTCAGCTGCCCACTACTGCTTCCTGATGCTCCAAATTACCACAGTGAAATCCAGACTCTACTCAGCTTCATCGAGAGATGAAGAGGCTGGGCCCAGGAGGTTGCTCGGTAGAGCACTTGCTATACAAGCATGGGGACCTGAGCTCCGTCCCCAGAGCCCAGGTCAAAACAAACAAACAGTAAGTAAACAAATAGCAAGGAAATAGCCCGGTGTACTTTTAATTCCTGCACTGGGGAGGTGGAGACAGGCGGAGCCCTGGGGCTTGGTAGTCAGCCAGCCAAATGCCATGGAGGAACTCTAGGCCCATGAGAGACTCTGTTCCAAAAACAAACACACAAGAAAAGGTAGGCGATACCTGTGGACCACTCCAAGGTTGACTCTGGCACACAAACACACACACACACACACACACACACACACACACACACACACAGAATTTCAGATGTTAAATTTTCTGCATTACCATTCTTGTCGTTAGAACTCACTATCTCTGTTTGGAGTCTGTCAGAACACCCTCATGCACTGGTTTTAGGAACTGTGAAGACATGTTTCAGAACCCCAAATACACAATTAAATGGAGCGTTTAATCTCAGTGGTTCACTGAGCCTCCAAGTTCACCTTCCTTAGTCTCAGACCTTCCCAATCTAAGTCGCCAATGCCCTGCACTGTCCTGTGTGACAGACAGACCCCAGTTTCCGGCCTCTACTCCTTTTTCTCATCTTCAATTAGCCTCCCTGACATTAAAATCAAGCCCTTGGCTGTGGTGGTTCACACTGGTCGGGCAGGCTGAAAAGACCTAGCCAGGAGAATCCTGAATCTGAGGTTGGCCTGGGCTATTCTTTGTCCTCCCTTGGGCTTGCTTTGTAAAATAAAGTCAAACACTAGAAGCTGATTTTCTTTTCACAGCTCTGACTGGAAAGTAATGACAATCAGTTTGCACTTACAGATAGATGTCATAACATTTTTTTAAGTATTTGCTAAGACAGATACTTCTTACCCGTAACCTTCCCAGGTGTCCTTGCGAACGATCACATCTCAGTCTTGAGTTTGCACCCTGCTGTTGCTCACCTTTCCTTAACTCCAGGAAGAAGAAAAAACATTGACCTTGCATCCTCCCTCCCCTCCCCTATTTCTAGACACTCTATCTTCTGTGGAGATGAGCCAGAGAGGAAAAGGAATCCTGGGCCCCTGGGGTTGGTTACCCCAGGTCCAATCTGCTGCCTCTGTTCTTGTAGGGGCTTATCCAAGCCCTTTGCTTCCTGCCCCAATAATGAGGGAGTCACTGTGACCAGGAAGTCTTTCCTACAGACTGTACCATCTTGTTTTATCCTCCATCAGAACAAAAGAGAAGGAGAACAGGAAAACTACCAATACTTAACTTCCCACATTGACTTCGATACTCTCACATCTATGTAATTCCTACTTACACACACACACACACACACACACACGCACACACACACACACACACACACATGCACACACGTGCGCACGCTAAAGCAATCTTAAAGTATTTTGATGAGAGGAATTTAGAATACTTCCTACACTTTTCTTTATATCCTCTGTTTCAAATCTCAATGCTGTAGTCTTAGGTGCATCAAACCCTTTTCAAAGCACTCACTGGAGATGTGTGATGCTGGCAAGGCCCGGGACTCCGCAAATTTCCTTTCTCTCTAGCAAGACGGCTCCTCTACCTACTCCACAAGGTTATCGTGACGTCACTAGTATTAGGGTGAATTCTGTAAATGACACCGTGAGGCCAACAGGACAGGCCTGAGCATCCTGGCTAGGGCACCTAAGAAACCCTTTGAAGGATGACACAGGCAGATGGGACTCCGAAGAAGTTTGAAGAGGAGAGCCAAGAGGCCCTCTGAGCATGATGATGGTGCCCAGCATAACAGGTTTGGGTTTGGGGAAGTATACTGAGCATGTGGAGAGCACCCCCGAAAACAGAAGAGAGTGAACGGGTAAGAGCGACAAGAGAAACAAGGAGGCAACTCAACGATGTCAAGCTATATTCTGAGGCGGGCAGGCATAACAGGAAATGACTAATGCAGAGAGCTAGAACAGTTCGAGAAGAACGAGAAAAGGAGGTTTCTTCATACCAATTTTTGAAAAGTAATTTTCAGAACGTTCATCTATAGGAAACAGAAAATTTCCCATTTTGAGAGGGATGATCAGCGGACAACCTGCTACTGTCATCAAAAAAAAAAAAAAAAAAAAAAACAAAGTCAGCTTAGAAGCTGAAAAAAAAAACATATAAAATACAAAGTATGTCCAGATATATTCATATATATCAATACACATGAAGGAGCAGATACTAACGGAATTATATCTACATATGAAAGGAGTCCTCCACGATGCTGTACTTGAAACTTACTTATGCTTTCAGAATTTTCTGCAGTTCTTACAAACATTTTTCTTATATAGTAATTAATTAAGTGCTATTTAAAATGTAAACAAAGAAATTAGAAACACTACACATAGGCCTTGGTTACTAGTCCCACAATTGTGTAATTTACAAAAATAAAGCATTTTCCACAGGATCTGTCAAGATCAGAAGGTGTTGCCTTCCTCAACAGCAGCAGAACATTCATCTATGCTTTCTTAAAAGAAAAAAAACCCACTATAGTAGGTGAGGTTTTTCATTGCTTGTGACTAATAATCTTTCCGGTTTCCCTAAGTAGAGAGTTTGGGTCAGTGGCATCTGGAGGGGCCCATGGGTGTACACTGATGGCCACGATGCTTTCTTTACCGGAACCGTACACCTTGTACCCTAGACCTTCATACTTCATGCTAAGGACAGATAAAGTGATATTTGGGTCTCTGAATTAGTTTAGATTTGTCCTAATCTCTGATATATAGTTTTTCCCCTGAACTACCCCCAGGAAATTCAAGCTGTAGAACAGATATTAGCCTGAAGCAAGAGAAACAGACTCAACTTTCCTTCACGAAGGACAATGCTACCAAGTGGCCGCTCGGTGCCCTCCTTTCTAAAGAGACATTATTGGATACAAAGGCTCCAGTGAAGGTCCTCATAGACTAGCAAACATTACCCTGTGTCCTCTCTCCCCCACAAAAAAGCCCTTCGCGTTAGAGGAGCATTCACTTTTGCTCTGTTCAACTATGGAAACTGTGATGGCTAATTTTGACTGCTAACCTAATTAGATTTAAAAAAAAAAAAACACCTATATAGAACATTAATGAGGCCTATCTTTGGGTGTATCTGTAAAGGAGATGCCCAGGGAGGATTAACTAAAAGGACAAAGACCAGACTTGAATGTGGGTGACACCACACCATCACCTGGGGTCCCAGACTGTAAAAA